>NC_053451.1:109642557-109950057 GCF_015227805.2 Hirundo rustica | reverse complement strand
TCATCAGTCTGACAAATATGAATTAAATGACATGAAGTTATACTTCATGCAACCTTTCGAAAGGAAAACTCTGGAGCACACTGGAGCTTCTTGCACCGAGATATCACTTAAGCAATGCAGTCTTTTAAAAGCCCATATAATCAGATACTTGTTCATGTTAAGTGTCTTGAATTGAGGCCAAAGGCACTCGATGTCTAAACAAGGTCAATTTTGGATAATATTCCCCATTAACCATCCAAGAGAGCTGCATAATGCCTCTGCCTATTAGCTGCCAGCACAGTAAACACTCACCTGCCCCCTGTGCCTGCAGCCCAAGGGGACAGCAGACTGGCAAGGATGGGAAATGCTGAGCTGGTTGTATTGTTACTTATATAAAATAGCCTTCCTGTAGAATTCTTATAATAAATATACATTTACACTTACAGAATATTGTTTTTCCTGGTTGAACAAAGGGATATAGCTCGTAACAGGATGACTTGAAAGAAAATTACTCTCTCTTATCTACAGGAAATTTAGATAGAGAAGAATGTTTTTGTGCAGAGTATCAATGTTATAGTAAGTGGGGAGAATAAACAGTAGGATAAGTTGTCTCCTATTATTCATATTATTTACATTTAGAGCAAACAGATGAAGGGGCTGTTACATTTAGAGCAAACAGATGAAGGGGCTGAGTTAAAAGCTCACTAGGACTTCAATAGTTACCCATGTGTAGTGGCTTCCAACCCTACATCTTGTGCCTACACTTTTCCTGTGCACTTTGGGATTTTTTACATTGGCATATATATGAATATATGCACATATACGTGGACACATCAAAGTACACATATAAATATATACACATATGTAGAGATTCTGAGAGATTCTAATTTTGTCCTCTGCTGTTACAATCAGTCAAAACAAAGAGGTGTTTCAGCACCATTATACAACAGAAACAATGAACCTGAGTGAATTTAAAGCGCTCATAGACAGAATAAATGAAGCAGGATCCCACTCCAAAGCAATATCTTTTTTGGTTCTTGAAAAATATACTCTTTTTTTATTTTGTAGAGAGGCAGGGAGGCAAGGGATAAAAGAAGTTTTTTATTGTTTCAGCTTGGACATAATGCTAAACTTCTGAACACATCCCCAATTCATCACCATGGGATAAATTATTCTCAAAAATGAGCGATCCTAGAATTGATTGTGTAACAAACACTTGTTTCTTTCCTTCAAAGCAAACCTGAAATATGGTGATGTTGATATGGAGTGCTATGTGTGTGAATACTGAATTATTAGTTGTAACAATGAGTAAGTGTTGACTGCATTTTTTGAGCATTTTCCCATGAAAGGAGTTGGTGATTTAACATATTGAGGATTTCAGCTATAAGTTATTAAAAACAGCTGAAGCCTATTAGCCTGGGATGACAGCCACAGCCAACAAGTGGCAGGATACTTGTGACATATGTACCACAAAGGAAAGATTTAATGTCTTAAGTAATAAAAACAACTCACTGAGTGAAAAAAAGAAAAACAAATGCAACACAAAAAAACCCAGAACACTATTCTCTGAGATTTCCCCCCAACTCCCCATGGAATTTAGGAATTACAAGAAATCCCGAACTAGATCTATAAAAGGTCACATTTAATTTGCTTTCACGGTTATGCAAAAGTATGACCTTGTTGTGTTTTCAGAGCAGTTCATCATTCTCCAGAGAGAGATTAAATAAAGAGGAAACTTACCTCTGGCAGCTAAATCAAGCAGTTTAGATTTTAGACCATCAGCTCCAGCACCCTTAACAAGATTAATATGCAGGAGCTCCTCCCATGTCTATTCAGAGAGAAGGAAGAAAAGGGCAAACGAGGGAACGAATTAAAATCATTAGGGCCTGCAAGAATGAAAGGCAAACATTCCAAGTAAGCAAGTATTTATTAGCACATGAGGCCAGTTTTAGAACTAGTGAAATGATGCATTCATCAGCAATGGCAGAAATATTTTTGGAAAGACCACTTTCTGCATGCTCTCCCTCTCCCAGCAGCTGGAAATTATCTTGTATCTTAGTACACCTTACAACATATTTACTTTCATCTGAGGACAATCAATAATAAGAGACTGTGCTTGACAAAAGCCCTGTCTTTCCATGCCTGTTCCCAGATGATGTTTTACAAACAACTTAGCAACTTTCTGCAGCAACCACTATATATTGATTTCTAAAGCACACTCTAAGTATATCAGTGGATTTGAAAAGCATGTACATCAGGCAGGACAAAGAGAAGGAATTTTAAAAAGAGAGGAAAAAGAAATTTTTTTTAAAACTGACTGCAAATGAGAGCAGAGCACACAGTACAAAGCCTAAGTGGATGGGAAACACACTCCCTTTTCATACAGCAGTAGAGCAGTAGTCTGGATATTGTACACATGGGGTAAAAAGCAAGAAATCCAGCTAACAGTGAAGTGCTTGGGCTGAAGTTTAGCAAAGAAGGTGAGACAAAGTCTTGCAATTTAAAACTAATACAGGCTCTCGTTCTGAAAATTTTTGGGGCAAAGGGTCATAAATCCAAAGTTCATGGTGTGTGTACATCTGGAGCACGGGACTGGTGAAAGTAAACATGCCCTATAAAAACAGAAAAAAAATGCCCTGCAGAGTCAGACCAACAGTCCACTTAATCCAGGAATTTATCTCCAACAAATAGCAAGGGAAGGCTTTTTGTTCCATCATTCTCTTTTAGCATCCATAATGGTTATATTAGGGATATTTGAGAATGCAATGCTGTCTTTTTCCATGTCTCTTGTTATGTCTTTTTGCAGACATGATGCCCATGAATTTGTCTAATCCTTCCCTGAATCTTTGATAAAAATATCTCTATCTGCAAACCCATGTGGCAGTATATTCCAGGAAATGCCTATTTTCTCTGCAAAAAGAAAGTACTTATTTTAATGGTTTAAACCAATCTTTTAGAATTTTCAAGCTTGTATTCTGTTGGAATGGTTTATTCTTGCTTCCCCTATATTTCATGTGTTAATGGTTTACCCCAGATTTTGTATACTCCCTTTTGTTCCCTACATAGTTATTCCACACCCTTTGTTCCAGCACATTCCTTGTCCATCACTTAAACCCTGCCCAGACTCCTTGTCAGTTACTGTAAAACCTATCCCTTTTATCCAGAAAGTTGTATGTCTGTTATGTAGCCTTTGAAACCCCACTGGACTCTGTAACACAACCCCTCCCACAGTATAACCCTATTGGTTTCCCCAGTTGTACTCTCCTCCCCTTTACTCCTCCTCAGTTGTATCCCATTGGTTAATTGTTTGTATCGACCCCTGGTACACCCCCTGCATAAAACCCTGTGCACATGGGTGCTCTGGGCCTCTTTCCCTTGTGGACCCATTCACAATAAACAGGTGGATTTACCCGAGAGAAGAAGGTCTCCTCAAATCCTTTGTCCTAGTCCTTGTGGATTTCAAAGGCTCAAGGAGCGTGCCTCCACTCCTACAGGTTCCGTGTGTCCTAAGGCTTTGCCACAGGAGCACGGTTCCCCACTCCTGTGGAAACACCGGGGTGCTGAGCTGGCCTATTCACGCCAAAAGCCTAAGGCACATCCACACAGGCTACCTCAAAAATACCTTAGTTATGGTACTGAAGGGTTCAGTAAGCAAGAGGTCCATGTTCATTTCCAAGCCTAAAGCTGGGAATTCAGTCTATGCCTAAAAGAACAAAACCCTCTCTTCAACTTCATCATAGGTTAACACAGCTGAGAAAATGATGGTAGACGCTCACATGGAGTTAATAAGAGAAGCACTTTCAGGGTGCTCCAGGATTTATAACTAAAAAGTATCTAATGCAGCTGAAAAAAAGGTTGTCCAGATAATAGGAAAGTAAAGGTCAATTTGGGAGGGGGGCTGGACTGAACACTGTTCGTGTGCCTTTGTTAAAGTACAGCCAGAGCAAAAGGGGTGTATAGAATCAAGGTTTGGGTTTTCAGTTTGAAAGAGCAGCAAATACTGAAACCAAACAGATGTCTGAGACCTTTCAATACTGCAGTGCGAAAAACCTCGTAACACCTGAAGACACAGTAGCTGCATAGGGCACAGACAGCCATCACTGCTGTATTGGAATGGTGCAGGGTCCTGAGATACCCACGTGTGTGAGGACAGACCCATCCTGAAGAGAAAAGCTGGGCACTTTGACACATGCTGTGCCAAAGTACATATGATGTAATCATTTTAGTTGTGCTTAATACAGGATTACATCTACCCTCTCTTTGATCTCATTTTGAATAGATAATGAAGCTCTTGAGCTGATGACTGGTGACTTTCAGAAGGCTGTAGTAGATTGGACTTCTGCTGAGAAGTGATGTGATGTGATGTGATGAACATCCTCCCATCTGGGTAGATAAGACAGCAAACCCTCTCTTATACAAAAGAACTAAATCCTGCCCCAGTTTCTACTTGTGAGAGCAGAGAGTGACACAGATCGAATTCTGCTGGTGATCAGCACCTGTTGCTAAGGGAGAGCCAGAAGGATGGAGCAGATGAGATGTAGCAGGATATCAGTTTTAAATTGAGTCCTACAAAGTAGATCCCATCCCAGAGACACAAAATGGGTGTTTATTTCATTACAACTAGCTCAACTCAGCACTAAGCCTCCTCCTGACGCATTTTTTATCTTCACTTTGTGAGGAAAATGTTGATTTTTCCCTCTTAAATTTGCTGCAAGGGCAAAGAATTGCCATCCGGTGTGAGAGATTACCAGATATTTTGTCAATATAAACCAGACAGAGTAGTACTTCTTCATATCTCTTGGGTTTGTTCAACTTATAATGAAACTAGTTCTCTTTCAAAACAGGTCAGTGTGTGATTAAGTAATGGGCAACATATTTATGGTTCTGTTGTCAGGAAAGTTTAAATATAATCATCTGGGTTGTTTTGTTTATTTTTTCTTAAGTGATTAATTTCTGCAAAATATTCCCAATCCAGTTATGTAATTTGCTACAAAACACTGTTTTGTAACCATGGGTCTGATTCACCACTGCATCACTCCACTTTTAGACCAGTGCCAGTCTCACTGATTGATTTTCAGAAGGGTTATATCAGCATAAAACTGTAGCAATGGAGTTGTGAATCAGACTGAAACTGGGACAGCCACTCCAGGCAGAAAAATTCTTTGAAGAAACCTAACAGGTGAAACTTTGACAAGGCCATTGCACACATAGATGGCTTTCTGTCATCTCTGGCTGAGAGAAAGTACTCCCTGGGTCCTGCAGCTTCACAGGTCCACTGAAGCTACAGCTGCAGCTCCCAGCACATGAGTTCCTCACACCCACATCTCCTCCAACTTGGCTCATTTTTAGCCTTTGCCAGGAGGGGCTGAAAGAATGAATCTTAATGAGTATTTTTTTAAAAAAGATTGTATAAATTCAAAACAACCATGCTAAATGGTGATGGTCTGGCCTTTCCTAAAGGGTTTTAGAACTTCAGTGTCCAAAGCAGAATCCCTTTGCTGGCTATTGCATGGGACTGGCATCTTTTCCATCCACATCTCATGTATAGAGCTGGTCTGGGATACTGGAGGTCAGTTATTATTTCTGTGTGTGCTGTGGTGGCTGGGGGTCTGGACTCTCCTGCCTGCTGTGCCTGTGGGGCTGAGAGGGGACCCCCAGCCTGTGGAATGCCGAGTTCTCCCTCTTTTCCCCCAGTTGGCTGCTTTGTGGGATGCGCTCAGAGAACACGAGATCACGTGTTAGATTAAAATCCCTCTCCTTCTCTTGCAAATCTCTGTTTCAAATCTCTGCTGTGGAGAGATGGATTTTTAAATGTGTCAGTGTGATCAGATGGTTTTTAATGACTCTAAGACTGCAAGAAGAGACAGAGGAAAGGCATCACTTATCTCTCAGGAATCAGACAGCAATTATAATTACATGTGGGTTTTTTTCCGTGTACCAGATTTGTTGATAAATTTGCTTCACCTTTTTCTGTTTCTAACACAAAGGATTAGTGGAGGATTTCCACTCATAAAAAAAGGCAAAAAGAAGAAAATAAAAGACCACAAAAAATGACCACCACCAAAAAATCCTTCTTTCTGGATTCAAAAACTTATAACACAAACAAAAATATTGGCCTCTCAGTCTATTTTTTGCAATGTTCTTATCTTTTTCTCCACAAGAAATAATCCTGTGTTTTGAAATTTTCTGAGACATTTCAGCTGCTGGACATGTCAAGAGGAAACATCCTTTCTACCTTCATTCCAGTTTTGCCAACTAAAGAGCTGATCCAGTAAATTACATGTTACCAGAGCATGATGTATTAGTCACTTGAGGGGCAAGATACCTACTAAATAGTTTTCACTGGGAAAATATTTTTCTGCTTTTAATTTGCTCACAGTACACAGTTCATGCTTCCTGCTTAGTCATGGTCCATTGCTTTGTAAATTCTTTTGTTGCTTAAAAGGTTCAGTGAAAGGCTCCTTTTCCTATTTAGGCTCCTCTAGGTACTCTGCCTGTCTTCTTTGTCCACACAAAGAATGTATTCCTCAGTGGAGCTCTGATTTTCCAAACTGGATTACACTCAAGTTGATGATTTTAGGAAAAGTTTTCATGTCATCATCACCATTTCTCAACCAGCCTGTTAGAGCCCACTCAGTAAGAACTCCTGGTGTGCAGACACCACAATCTATCTTGCAGTCCCCCGTTTGTCCATCTCCATCTGCTGGAGCTTGATCTCTGCATAGTTTGCAAGGTCTCTGCAGGGCTCCCATTCTCCTTCTTTATGTTTATAACTGAGGAAGACATGGCTGGCGTGGTGCAGTGCATGTAAAGTGATTCTGGTGCTCCAGGCCCCTGGAGTCAGGGCTGCATGGTTAATCTGGACTTGCTGAATGTGAAAAGGATCAACTTTAAACCCTCTGGTTTTATCTTTGTGGGTTCTGTTGTCCAATGGCTGGGAATTCCAGTACCTAAGAATCCAGTAAGTGACTAAGACTCTCACATAGCACTCAAAGTTGGGAAAAGAGGGCTTTCTGGAAGAAGTTCTGATTTCATCCAGGGAGGCTTAATCTAACCCATAGAAATAGATAGAAAACAATAAAATGAAGCAAAAACCAAACTAAACTAAATTAAAATACATTAGTGACCATTTATTTTGACATGGGCTCAGAGAAAGAAATACCTGCTTAATAGAGAGCTGTGATTCCTCAGTGATGTCTGAAACAGAAGCTGACAAACTAACAAGTTGACTTTGTTTACATTTTTAGAGTAACAGACACTGCAGAATTGTGGTGTATTTCTCAAGAAAGACTCCCCTGACTTCATGTTTGAGAAATTTTTCAGTTGGGAAGGCCCATATATTTATTTTGTGCAATAAAGAAGGAAAAAACAATATGAAAAAAGTTTGAGACACTCCACCCTCAGTGATTATATATAACATTTTTAGAGAAATGTCACTGTTCAAAACTCACTTTTTATGTTTATTTATGAAACTAATTTATTTTGATAAGAAAATAGAAGAATTCTGATGTTTTACATTTATGCTCTCCCATATTTTCTGTAACCTCTCTGCACCTCTACTCTAAAAATTTTTAGTGTTATTATTTCAAGTACCTTGAAGCTTCCCAGATTCACACCATTGCTCTTTGAACCTTTGCAGTGGAGGTGCACAGAGGAATTCACTAACTCAGAAGATGATCATCCCTTACACAGGGAGCAAACCCACCTGAGAAAAGTAGCTGACAGTCAAAAAGGGACCTGAAAAGATCTGTGCAGCTTCCATGACACTTTTGGACAAAGGGGTTTAATTGCTTGTAAAAAGAAACTGTGAAACCTTCCCAGCTGCCCCTGAATTAAGTTCCTCTTTGGTGCTAACTGAAGAGAATCTGATTTGGTTTTCCCTAAGGGCTCTCCAAGAGTTGAACTAAAGCTCAGTAAGTGGAGAAGATATGGAGATTCAGTTCAATAAACTGCTATGTAGAGTCGCCCGTAGTCCAGATGGGATCAGAAAAATCGTAAAATCCTGGAGGGAACTAAATTCAAATTTAATTATCAAAGCTTACCTGAAAGATTCCAACAAGGTCTGGCTTGCAAAAACTGCAGTTACAGCCATTAATTCTTTAAGAGGGGCAATGTTGTGACAATTCCCCTCTCTCACTTCATAACCCAGCAGTTTATCCCTTGGCTCTCTCACTCACCCACAGTGCTCAGCTTCCATTTTCTGAAGAGAATGAATCCTGAAACCCTGAATCCCCACAGCTGCCTGTGTCAAGTGCAAGGCTCACCTCATTTTTTGCCTTATTCCCTTGAGGGCGTTGTTATGATGCTCTCAGGCCTGAAATAGGACTCAGTTGACACTGTGATGTTCAAGACAGCCATCCTGGCTGTACCCTGGCCAGCAGGGAAGGCATCCACCATGTCCTGTGGTCCTCCAGGCTGTGGAAGCACACCTGACACCTGTGGTATGGACAGCAAACCTGTTGTTCTGCTGTATTTGCAGTGAGGAAGAGCAGGGGTGCCTGGCAGGTACCCTTGGACAACAACAAATGACACCTTTGAAATATCTTCTTACCTTGTTTTCCACTTCTTGTTTTCTTTCACCATCATTGCCCCTCTCCCTCTCCTCCCCAGTCCTCTCCCGATAAACACCCCAGCCTCATTTACTTTTTTACTATTGGTTCCATTTTTACTACATCCATAGCCCAGTCAGTATTCCTGACCCCATTAGTGGCACAGTTAATCTCAGTTTTATATATCAGTTTAATATATCTCGGTTTTATATCCCGTGGCTGCTGTGGGTATCAAGCTGCTGTTGGCCTTGCCCAAGGTCCCAAAGCTCCTTTTCAGGGAGGTGTGTCCATCTCTCACATCATTCCCTCTGAACCACCTGTGAAGCTCAGCCATTCTTCATGGTGCTGTTGGTAGCTCCTGTCAGCTTGTGTCACTGTCATCTGTCACATCCAGCAATTCCTCACATCACAGTTCCCCACGTTAGTTCAGCCAGCTGGAGCTGAGGCCAGGGCTGCTCTCTGTCCTGCAGCCCCAGCAGTGCTGCTTCCACTGCGTGGGGTGATTCACCAGCTCCCACCTCGGACTGCTAGGCTTTAACCTTTGCTTAAAGCTTCACATAATGCTCATCAGTCTGAAACAGGAGCCTAAAGCCATCATCACTGTACATCTAATTAAAAAAAAAAAAAAAAAAAATCAGAATTCGTGGAACTCTGGACTGAATGAGCTTAGGTGAACAGGGAGAAATAGAAGAGACATTGCTTTTTCCATGTCCATATACAATGGAGGAGTGATTTGGTATTGTCATTATAGGCATCTTTAGCATAACCCAAATACTCCATCAAATCCAACAAGAGAGCTGAGGTGAGGACTTGTGGTTCTGCCTCAAGATTCCTTTACTCCTGCTGTCAGTGAAGACATCTCCAGCAGGAGCTCACAGGTCACTGGGCTCAGATTGAAATGCCAAGTGGAATCATGCCTCAGAGAAGGACATGGAAAAGGTCTGGCTGTTTTCATGGTTCCATATCAGTCAGCTGGGACTCATTGCAAAATCCTGACACAACTCAAGCCACAGCTGGTCTGACCTCATTCCTCCTAGGCCTTGTCATCTGACAAGCAGCCAGAACATTGAGATTGAAACAACATATTCTTCTGGGACCAGTTTGAAACCCTCTGTACACAAGGGTCATTCCCTGGCTGTGACTCATTTCAGCAAGGAGAGCGTGAGCTGCCTTGCTGCCAGATATGAAGGTATGTGAGCTTTGAACCAGATGCCGTCACACACTCTTCATCTTCCACTGGGGCTGGCTGCCTTGCAGGATTGCTGATGTCAGAGAGGACCATTCAGCTCTTCCAAGCTCAACTTCTCACCTGTCATGAGGGCTCTATCAGCCAGGAATTTGCTTAGCACAGGTGATTAAATCATGGAGATAACATGGTTTATCACAGGACTCATTCATCCAACAAGAATTGAGTCCAAAACGCTTCCTCAAACAATTTTCCACATGTCTTTTACTGAAATGACAACTTGAAATGTTATATATACACTGAAAGGGTAAAATTCATGACAGGACTGAATTAATAGCCAAAAATATTGCCAAAGTTCTGTACCTTTTAGCTACCATCTGTATGTTTGGAAAATGAAGAGGAGGCCTTCACAAGGTGAAGACATCACCCAGTGGAGGAAGCATATCCAGATCCATGGAGAGCAGATCACTCATGCAATAAAACTATTTTAAGTGCCATATCCTGACAAGTACTGAAAAGACAGAGGCAAAAACACAGCTACAGCCAAAATTTTCCACAAGTCTAATTTCAGCTTGGATTGAGGGGTGATTAATGTAAGCTTTGTCTGTTATTTTCTGTAACCACACAGCTCCATGAGCACACATCCACAGTTAAACCACTTGGTAGCTCAGCTAGGGGAGAAGGGATCATGAAATTTCTTTTAAATTTTTTTATCTTTTCAGAGTATTCACATTCCAGTGGCTAGAAGTTTTGGTAGCTGTCAGTTTCCTTGAATGCTTCTGGGTCGAGAGGCAATATTAGAAATTATTTGAACAGTCATTCTTTTTAAGCAAGAAGACACTCACTGCAGCTGTGATACAAGAAAATCTGTCTCAGAGCAGCTTCCTGTGCAAATGCAGTTCTATCACAATGATTGCAATAAGAACATACTGTATTGTCCATAATTACATCCATATTAGGAGGAAAAAAATTAGCTAAGCTGTTCAGTTACATGCCAAAACTATTTCCTGAGGGATATTTATTTTGACTAATGTTAGGGGGAAAAAAATGAAACCAATCTGTCCTGGTTTAAAGTACTTGATTTTTCTTTTGTGTTTGATGGAGAGAAACGAAGAAAATGAACAATTTATGTAAAGCCACTGCTAGATTTTAGGGTGGGAAGAGTTCTTTGGGTGACAAGAGTTCCTCCCTCTTGGCAAAGAGAAGGAATTCATAAATGCTGAATGAGACAAGGTTACTGTTCTCAGGGAGAAGTATTTTTTCCCTATCTACCGCAGCACTTTTCTGTGGTTTGACAAAATGCCAGCATTCACTGGGACAAAATCCTATCTCCTGAAGTACCAACTGCTATTTGGCTTGGGGTATTTGGAAATATGTTCTTGTTGCTACGGTGATCTCAATATAAATCTGGTTTCTTGCCTACTTTCTATTTCTTTAGTTGCTGTTGTTCTTAACTGCAGACTAAAATAACAGATCATATCACTCCTAAATGAGATAAGTCATAATTAGCTAGATATTCTTTGGGTAAAGGCAGAGGGCTGCTACAAACTGTTGACTGGCTGTAATATTGGCTTGTCTTTAAACCTGTGTCACCAGATTTTACTGTGAAATAGAGGGAGAGGTTTATATAAACTTAAGAGTGCCAGTAAGAATCATTGGCTGGCAGACTACAGTTCAAATTCAGTTTCCCTGCAACTTTTACTTACTCTGAGGCTTCCCTCCATGAAACCAAAAAAAAACCTCAAAAAAATAAATCAGTCTGACCAATGTGAACTCTGAAATTTGGTCCTGTAAGTTATCACAGCACAATTGTTACGTATTTGTGAATTCTCCATCAAGTAGTTTAAAACTGTAAAGCTTTAGGATAGTTTGTGATAAGATTGAGGATTTTGTAGCACAATGGGAATGATCAAGATTTAGGAAGCATATTGCATTAAAACCAAAGCATTTATATCCTCTTTCCAGAAGCATATATTGAAAAGTCTACATTCAAATTATTTGTCTCCTACATTCTGGTAATGAAGTCCACCTTCACGACAACCTACCTCACTATATGTACCACTTCCCTAATCAAACTGCAGCAGCATCATGGTCCTTCCCTTCTTTCATTAACCCCCTCTGGCAAACAATCTGAGCAGGTGTCAGTCTAAGGGAGCCTCTTCTTTTGCAGATAGAAACTTTTTTTTTGTGCAAAAGGGTTCATTCAGAGTTAGATGAATCACCTTATTTGTAGTAGCTATATAGCAGGTGTGGACAATAATCCAGTACCTCCAAAACAGCTGGTTTGGTGCCTGAAGGTCTGGCCCTTCATTCAGACTGGAGGTTTTGCCCTAGCAAAGGGCCACATAGAGCGTGCAGTAGTGGGGTCATTCGTAGAGGATGGTCCATGAACTGACCAATCCCAGGCCTGTCCATGGATGAAACCCGGTTACATGGAAAAGCAGGAATACACCTATGTTATCCCCACGAGAAAAGCACAGCCCAAGAAGGGGTAATGCTGTCTGAAGCAGAGAAATAATCTGGGGAGGATAAAAATTGTTGATGGTGAGAGGGGAAATGTCTAGCTTTGAAGAATTTGGAAAAGCCTTGGTGGTTTTCCAAACCTTTAATGTTTGATTTCAGCTGGATCCTGAAGAGGGTCACCGAGAAAGCATTCCATCAGCAGTCGCTTTGATTCAGCCTTATGGGAGAGAAGAGTTCAGAGTCAAGGATGTGAGCCCATTTACACAAGAAGAAGGGAAGCCTTCTGGAAGGGTAATCATGGGATTAGCAGGAGGCAGGCTTAGCCCTGGGCACAACCTGTGACAAGGGCTCGTTTCTGTCCCTCTCACACTGCAGGAGCTCAGCCAGAATGTCACTGCACCTGGGCCGGTGCCTCACGTTGGACAAAGTTGTTACACTGTCTGCCAAATCCACATCTCCCCCATTGGCTTCAGCACCTGTGAAGGAGCAGGGTAAGTTTGGAAAATTTTATCTGTAGATGTTTCAGAAAAAGGTCGTTTGATTTAGGGATGTGCAGACATTAACAAAACAATCTTCTAGAAATGTGTCTTTCTATGCACTGGAGTGTGTAATGCTGTGGCTGCTGTCCCCAGGCTGATATGCTTCCCCCACAATTGATCTTTTTGTTCAGAGCATTGCACAGAAACCCAGGAGACTGGGCCAGTTTCCAGCTTTGTCACAGATGTCCTGTATGACCTATAACAAGCTGCTTAGTCTCACTCTGTGTTACTTTGGAGACTGGAGGGTGGTGCCTCCCTATCCCAAGGGACATTTGTCAATACATATTGATCAGTCTTGTGCAAAGCTGTTAATGGATACTGGGACAGGGGGTGAAAGTGAACATCTCTGTTTCATTTCTCATTCCGTAATTCCATGGGATATGTTGGTTGTTCTTTCAGGCCAGCCTTCCTAAGAGTGTATTAAGGCAGGTGATGCTGTAAGACAACTTCTCTTCCTGGCTCATCCTTCTTCCCTTTTTTCCTTCTTGGTTGTGTGGGGTTTTTTTTGTTTGTTTTGTTTTTAATTTTTTTGTTTTGTTTTGTTTTTGTTGTTTTGTTTGGGGGTTTTTTGTTTGTTTTGGGTTTTTGGTGGTTTTTTTTTTGTTTTGTTTTGTTTTGTTTGTTTTGTTTTGTTTTGTTTTCTTGCCCTGTCACTCCTCTGTTTTCTTACCTGTCTACTCTAGGCATTACTCAGCCATTTTTTCCCTCTGCCATTTATTCCTTTCCAGTCTTTCCAATCTGCCTAATATAGATGTGCATTGGACTAGGAAATAAGGAGTTTTGCTCACCCCTCGGGCTCTCTTGTGTGCCTGTAGAATAAATAGAAATACATGTTGAATTGCTTTTCCAATCTCCTGTTTAATGCACACTCACATCAAAATAATTAGTTTTATACCAATTTTGCTGTGTTTCAGGGTTATACAACAGGATATATATGGTTATACAAGAGGTTAACAGTATAACAAACAGTAGTCTGTTTGTTTGGGTAACATTGCAGGGATGTGATTCAGAGTTACAGTGGACATATATGATGAAATGCTGGCTTTGGGTACGTGGTCAATTCCATTGTTGGAAGACAACTGTGTGAGAGAGAATGTGTGTTTATGTTAGAAATTTCTCATGCTGAAATTCATGTCATGGCAAAAAGCCTAAGAGAAATACCCAGAGATGAGCCTTCTCCTCATGTGCATCTTCATCAGCACTCCTCCCCAGGAAGGGGATTTTGCCTCTTCCACATGGGGTATAAGGGGGCAGAGAGGATAAATTACATGATTTTAAAGTCTGTATTGTCTTAAGTGAAAATGAAACATGTCTTTAGCTACTTCAGCTGTTCTTTTTTGGTTAGTGCATCTTTTAGGAGGTGTCAGTGTGAAACAGCCTGCCCAGATGGAATTCCACCTTCTCAATGCTTGACTGGTTGTTTAAAGCCGCTGCTGAGTCTGCAGTGCTGTGCAGGGATGGTGGTGTGTCTGCAAAGCAGAGAGTGAGAGGGAAAACAGGAAAAAGATAAGTACATAACTGGTGTGTACCCTTGCCTAGTGATATCTTGAATAAAAATAGGGAAAAAAATATTAAATATAATTAGTGACTTACACTGGATTAGACAGGGCTATTTAGTTGACTATTATTGCTTGCAATAAAATAAATTTGAAGACTCTCTAATGCAGTGTTCAAATGAACACCAAAATAAAGGATGATCCCTGCCAAAAGGGACTTGCTTTCCCTGTCTAATCTGAAGCATACCTTATTGGGACAAAAAAACCAAAAAACACAAACAAAAATAAAACAAAACCACAAACAAACAAACAAAAACACAAAAAACACCCCAAAACAAACAAACAAACAAAAAATAAAGCAACCCAAGGAAAAGAAGAAAAAAAAATCCAACCTGCTATTTATTCAGTAGCTGCAGGAGTTCTGCTACTTTCTGCTGCTACTGTTACAGGTTACATGTATGTGTAAAAACTATGCTGGAAATTTCGTTCCAGACCTTCATTCCCTATTGGCAGCACTCTCAATGCAGTATAGTTTGTTCATTCATACTGCTCTGCTTTCTGCTTCAGGTAACTTATCTGAAGGCATGGGCCATGAACACGAGGATGCTGTTCCTGAAAAAAATCTCAAACACTCACTTCTCAGATACTGTATTTGACTCTCTTCTGCCTGTAAAATTTGCCTGGAATAGCAAAATTTGCAAGTTTGTGCTACCCACAATGTGTCAGAATCAGTTAAGTAACACAGTGCCCCAATTCCTATTGAAAAACAGGAGGAGAAGAGCAAGAAAATCAAAACGAACAGTATCTTTTTTTTTTTTTTTTTTTTTTTTTTTTTTTTCATCATAGCATCTTATCTTTTGCAAAATTCCAGTGCAAATTTCCTGTCCTCTGGCACCCTAAGCAGATGTGACTTGAAACTGCTCTGAACATGATAGTGTCCAATACTTTGTGCAATGGCTGAAAAGCCTGCAGTTCATAAACATTCTAAATCAAAAACCTTTTCCTGCAAAATCTGTTTGTAAAAGATTAAAGTATGAAGTTTGATTTTGAATTTTTTGATACAGTAGACTCCAAGCAAAAACCTTAAATCCGAACACACTGACATTTTGTGCATATTAGTAACAGGCACTAGAATTTTTCAAATAAATGATATTAGTGTGTGTTATCAAGAACAGATGTGTGGGTCCAGTGTCCTGAGAGTTTCAAGGCATTCAAGATTCGCATTCTGGCTTTGTGTCCTAGCTAATATCTTGTTCACAATGCTGCCAAGATCTGTGTAAGCTGTTTGACTTGCAGAATAAATGTAGCCAAATCAAAACCATATCTTTATGCTGGCAGTGATTTTCTTGTCTTGTCTGTGGCATCCACAGAAGCATTATGCAAGCTTACTATTTGGGAGGGGATTGAGACAGGGAAGAGGGGGGTGATTTGCTCTTTCTCTATAAATTTTATCCAGCTTCAGCCTACAAATCACATTCATGTTGGACACTTGCTGACACTGAGATGCCACAGAAGGCAAATCTTATAGAAAGGGTCTTACCTACTGACCATGTCTGAATCATCTGTCCAGAAAAGGCAACAGCAAAAAGTAATCAAATGGTTTTTTCCTCTTGATTTTTGAGGGGAACAAATACCTGATTTTCCTGAGCTGTTTATGTTTCTTAAAAAAAGGAAATTATGAGAGGGAAGAGAAAAAAAGAAACATTAGTTGGTGGGCTGGTTGTGGCCTTGAATATTTTTGTCACCTCAAGAGCTGGCCTTAGAGAGCCTGAACAAAGCTGTAATTGGGTCTGTGGGTTTCCAAGGAAACAAGACTAATTAGAGTGTGACTGTGTTTGGGGAATATGGTCTAGCAGGTAGGGCTCTGACTGAGCACTTGGGAGAGAGGGGTGTAATTCCTAGCTCTCACCTGTCACAGTGAGACTTTGGCAGGTCACACCTCTGAAGCTGCAGGCTTTGCAGGGCTCCTCTCTGCCCTTGGAGTGCAGCACGGAAGCCCTTTGGAGCTAGCAGCACTTGTACCACCAATCCACCACCGTGTTCTGGCTGGTGCCTCTGGGTGCTGCTGTAACCGTGTCATCACATGGCTCTTCAGCACACAAATGCTGTTTGGATCATTCCACTGACATGACTTTTATGTCCTTTTGCCAGGGATTTACAACCTAAGTCACCCAGCAACCCTTAAAACCTGTGACACTCTGGCTAGAGATCCCACTGGGATTTTGCTGCTTCTCTCTTACAGCATGTCTTCACAGTATCAGTCTTTGGAAGACTTCTCAAGCTTCAAATCCCCTCTTCCTGGAGGCAGTGGTTGTCTGATATCCACCTGATCCTCCTCTCATATAGCAGCAGGCTCTCCTAACTCAGCCTTACAATCTCTGACCCACCATTCAGACCTGCAGCTCAGCCTGCAGCCAGACACTGGGAGCCAGTCACCTCTGCCTTTCCTTCAGCTTTCTTGCAGCCTCCAGACATTTTTTCCCTTGCCCAAAATACTTGAGAAAAGTAGAGTGATGCAGCAGTGCAGGCAGCTCTCCCAAAAAAGTCCACAGCCTGTGGTAAATGGTGTCCAGCTCCATCCCACCGGTGTCTGCCTGTGCTGATAACCAGGCTGGCTGATTTCAGCAACAACAGTAAAATTCTGTCTTCTTCCTCCCGATATGACCTTCACTGGCTTGTGCTGGCACGGTGGCTGGAGCTGTCACTTGCATCACTGAAATCCATCCCTGCAGGATCACAGCAGTCATGGCCGGTGCCTGTCTGAGTTCCAGCTAAAGGAACCCCCATTCACAGCAACTTCAACTCCTCTGCGATCAATGAAGAAGAAAATGAGAAATATCACAGCGCTGATCTTTCTCAAGCTTGCCAAGGCAGCATATTCTCAAAAATAAGAAAGACTGTAGCTACTTGTGGCAAGACAGTGATGAAGGGGATAATTGGACAAAGAAAAATGAGCTACTAGCTAAGAGGTGGAGAAAAAAGGGAATTAATAGCTAGGACAGAAACGAGATACTTCTTGGCAACAGGAGAAAGTGGAGGAGAATAAATGGAGAAATGGTTAAGTATAAAGAAGTAGAGAGGTCAGAGGGTAGTAAGGTCAATGGTGAGGAATGGAAAGTTAATATCCCTTGGCAGAGGATCGAAGGACACCTGACAGGAGACTGCAACAGGAGTGATGCTAAAGTGGAGCACTCTCCTTTGTACATCAGGCAGATCCCTGCCCTATTTTATATGCACTTGATAATTTATTTTCCAGTGACTAATCTTTTAATGCATATCAGTAACTAGTGTTTTGAATTGTTTGGCTTCGAATTTCTCATGCTTTAACCAGTTGCTCACTAATTACAGTTACTCACTACTAACAGTTCACAGTGGTTTACCTGGGAATTAATTGGACTTTGTTTTCAACTCCTTGTCATCTGCAATGAGATGACAGCTGTCCAGGCCTGAGTAGAAGAACATGGGTGGCAATAGACTCTATTTTCATAGCTGTAGGTACAAAACTGCAAAGTCACTGTAGCATTGACAACAAAGAGAAAGAAACCTTACCAATGGTAAAAATATAAAAAGAAGTTAGGGTTATTAACCCAACACATAGGCTCGTAGTTCATGTCTCAGGGAGGGATTTTTTAGCCTCTGAGCAGATAAGATTTTATTGAGCTACAGCTCTCAGGACTACAATTACTTGCTACAATATGAACCTAAAAAATTCTTAAGGGTTTGACATAAGATTCAAGCCTTTTCTTATTAATTATTAATTTCTCCAAGCACTCTATTTCTCCTTTAGCAAAAATAAAACAAATGCAAAGCTTGTTCTTTTTCAGATTTAATTTCAGTGTAATAGAAACCCTATTTTAATAAATAGTTTACCTGTATGTGCTGCTTTACAACTGGTGTTGTCTGAAAATAAGCACTTTTATGCTTTTTCAGGGTGTAAAGATACTGTATGAAAATACAATGTCCCACAGATTTACAATGCCATCTCACCCTCCTACTACTGATAATTTATTATAATGGTATGGTATACCAAATTTTAATGGAATTTTTGTACTGATACATATGACAGTGACAGTAATATCACATGAATCCATTATGATTTGTATTATTATGATGAATATGCAATTATTTCACTAGGCTATGATACATTTTCTAATGATTAGTTAAATTACTGCTTAGCTGCAGTAGAAGTCTCGAGAGATTGTACATGACATCCACAAGGATACAACACAAATTAGTAGTGGTTAGTTCAGTGCCTGATTTCAGATGAATTAAGGAGATAAGGCACCTAAACTGCTATGGCAGTGCATTGCAAGTCATTACTACTTTGTTGCAGAAGCATTTATCATAGTCAATTTTTCATTGTGAACTTGTGCTTTGGTCTACAGGAATTCTTTCAGGGTGATACAAAGCCTTTTGAGGAACCCGTGATATAATGATTTGATAAATTTCTGCCAGGAAAACAGGACAAACACAGATGCTTCTAGAGGTGATCAGAAACACCTGTCCCTGAGATAAATCTGGTGCTACACTCCATGACAGTGTGTTCAGACCTCATTCAGAGCCACCTGCTTCTGCTGGTCGCTGACATAACTTGGAAATGGTTCAGTCCTTAGATTGCTGTCAGGATGCTTGACCAGTATAAATGATACTGCGAGGTCTCATTGTTTTTGCTCCTTCTGGTACTCCACAGTGTTTGTCTCCTCATGTGTCATGGCAACACGTCTTTCAGCAGAGCTGCATGAATTCAAAATAAGTGAGTAACAAGGAAAGCCAGCCTGTTATCCAGGCTTGTTTAGAATAACTTCAAGCTGACATAATATTATTCCCTTTAGTATTAGGATTTATCTGCATAAATAAATACAGTGATGGAAATATGGCATGAGAGTCTGTACCACTTCCCTGAAAAATAGGAACAAGTACCCACAGTGGATCAGAAAGGGCGGATCGATATTGCTAATGGATTAAGATACAAGAGATGTACCTTTCCCTATTTCTCATAATTTAGATTCAAATTCCCAAGAATTTGTGCTCCTTCCAAGGCCTCTATATGGCATAACTTGTGCATAGCTTGAGAAATAAATCTGTGTTTCCTTTATATGATTTATTTTCCTCTAAGTTTCTTTTCCTTTGTTTGCCATCACATTTTCACTAAAACTAGTGACACTAAAAGAGTAGAGTGTTCACCATTTCTCTGTTGAATATACAGGTTTTTAGAGCAATCACTTTTAAACCCTCATTTTAATATTGCTTGGAAACACTCAGGGGTTGTAACAAAAATATTCCTCATGATCTTAAATAGGCAGTGGGAAAATATGGTGTGGAAACAACTGATCATATGGGTTCCCATTGGCTCACCAGTTTTACAGTAATGATTAGAAAAAAATCTGCACTTCAGTGACACAGGCATTAACTGTAAATATGACAACAGCACTTTCTAAAGGATTTGTAGGATTCAGTGTAGTGAGTGTTTATGAAAATTGCTATGAATATCCCAGCTTTATACAGGGGTATAATACAGTTTGCAGGAGTATTAGCCTGGAGAAGACTAATAGACCAATTCCCATTTTGGCTAAACAGGTATAAAACTGGAATAACATGATTGCACCAAGAGGAACTTGATTATATCAATGGGAGCAATATTTGTTTACTGCTGTAGAATTTCCTAGGTCATCTTCTGTAATGTGGAAATTTGGATGCTTCTCTTTAGCGTGTTTCTTCAGTAATGTGGAAACACACTTTAAAAATAGCAGCATATATCTGACAGCAGTGTGCTTAGGGAAGGCTGATCTTACTGAGATTGTTAGTCCTACAAGATATGCTACAGCACATTTCCTTTATAGTATTACATTGTGTAAATTGTTTTATAGTATTATATTGTGTAAATTGCTTAAACTCAACTCGTCTGTCGAGATAACTGGAAAAAATCTAATCTGAGTGGGTTCATTAAAAGGTTCTATTGATGCTGTTTAGGTATTAGCTTTAAGTAGTTTATTAGTAGACTCCTGTCATTGGTGCAAAGCAAGAAGACCCTATTGCAATAAACTTTTCTGCAGTACAATGAATGAAACTCACATGAGGCCTATAATTTCTTTCATTTAAACTGTGATAGTTTTTTCTCTAGATGGATTGGGAATTGAAAACAACTCACAAATATCCATAATTAATCATGCCAGACTGACAAATTACGAGAGACATTTCCACATATTCTGTCAGAGCACAAATCTGGCAAGTACTTGCTGTAAGGCTGTATTAATATTTGTCAGTATGCATAGATTTAAATTTACAGCTGGATTTGCTTAGTAGCTTGCTCATCTCCTAAATGAAGAAGGATCTGGTAAATGACAAGCCCCTGCTTTCTGACCAAGGGCTCCTTCCCCACCAAGCTGTGCAGCCACAGGAAGCTGCAAGAACAGTCTGTATCCATTGTCTCCAGTGTCAACACTTATTAAGGACAGCACTCTGTGCCTGATCTTTGAAAACCCTTACGTGACATAAATGATACCTTAAAAACTGTGTGTAAAAGAGAAACTTTTTCAGGTGGTTTAGGGGAAGGATTTCTGACTTAGAGGAGTTCTTGTTTAAAGGTCTTTGCAGAAGAACATTTTGCTCTTTACTTTTTTAGATATTACTGCCTGAAACAATTCTTGTTATAAGACATTAGTTTTTCATCAGGGAACATCTGGTTTCACACTTACAGGTCCTGGCAAAAAGAGAATCTATTGAGCCAAGAATAGTATCAGGAAACAGGGAGCTCAGATCTCATCTACCTCTCATCAAACACAGTGGGAATTCAGGCAAAAGAGATAAGCCTCGAGTGGTATTAAAGATACTGGCTGGTTTTCTAAAGCAGAACAGCAAAATCTGCATTTAAAGTGCATTTGATTGATAGTGACCAGATTGTTTCTGAGGTCCCATAGAATAACAGAGGCAACAGAGGAGTGTTCAGCAAGCAGCAGCAGCAGCATCTTGGGGGACAGATATGCAGCTTGTGGGATGGAGTTTTGGGCTAAGTTTGAACTCACAAAAGGGTTGAGTTCACAACTTCACACTTTCATACTTCTTGAAAAATATAACTAAGTGTAGAGCTCAAAATCCAACTCCAGAATATCAGACAGATGATATTATTAGGATGGGTGCAGGGAAGGAAATGGGGAAAGAGGGGCATGGAAGGCAGGGATGAGGAAGCCTGGCACGAACAGAGTGTAAGCCACAGAGCTGCTGATATGTGGTAGGATCAGGCCTGGAGCCCTCTTTAATGAACATTCCTTAAGGAAAATAAGTGTGTCAGTCTGCTAAGGGGCAGAAAATAGCACAAAAACCCTCCTGAAAGGTAAAGCAGGTGTTGTTTTGTAAGAAGAGGCAGCAGCAGTGTATCTACACCTCTGAGAGAGTAGGAGGTAGCTACAAACTTTCAGGGAAAGAGACTGACCTGAAGGTATCTAGTGGGATGCAGGAGAGGAATGCACATTGTCTGTGTGTCCTAGGGTGACTGTGTATCCCCCAATCGTCTATTGGGTGCAAAGGGGAGGGGAACCACGGTTTGTTTTTCCCCAGGAAAACTCTGCTCCTCGGAGTGACCTTGAAGTGGGGGAGTTGGAACACTGCAAGACGAAAGAAGCTCTGTTGTTTTTTCCCCGGCAGTTAGTTCGTTTAGTGCTAGCGTAGTTAGATGCTGTAGAATAGCTGAAGCTTTTTTGCCTTTTTTTTTTTCCTCTTTTCTTTTCCTCCTTTTTTTCTTTTTTGCCTTCTCCTCAGAACTGTTCCAACCTCTCCGGACTAAGGACCTGGGGAAGCACCGGGGGCCTCCACAGGGGTCTCACCCCACCAAGACCAGCCCTGCACATCTCCTTTTCTCCCAGCGTCAGCGGAGACAGAGCAGTAGAGCACAATGACGACCCTCAAGAGGAGACTTTCTTTAAGTTTGTTATCCCTCCGTAAGCGGCACGAAGCTCTTGTCATCGGGTATTGTGCTGGGAGTGCTTTGCCTGTTTAATAAACAGGTTTTTTTCCACTTCTCTCTGAGGAAGTCTTTTCCTGAACCGGTTGGGGGAGGGGAGGGGGGCCCCTTGGGAGGGTTTCTCCCAAAATCTGCCTGAAACCACAACACTGTGGCTTGAGCTAAACCTAGAGAGAGAAAGGTCCTCGTCTATCCCAGCATTTTAGAGCTACCCCAGCACTGGAAAGGAGAAACAAGGTCTCTGATGACATAGGAACTCTTCTGGTAAGGAATACCTAATCATGAGTCCCAGTATCCTGGGGATACTATTCTATCCACTCCCTGTATAGAACTTTGAGGCCCAGTGGCAGCTTTGTACTCTTCAGTATTTAAAAGAGAAGGAAGAGGAAGAGCTATGACAGTTTTTTCCTTTGGAATTTATGTGGCTGGGAAAAAGTGGAAGATTATTTCTGGCCCGAGAGTATTTTCTCTTGGTTTCCATTTCAGTTCGTGATAGCAATTTTTCATTTGCTACGTCTGTGTCTCTGTTTGGCCTTTACTTACTTTAAAAGACAAGAATTGAGTCTTGTAATTTTTATTATTTTTAATGGAACTACATTAGGGATATGGAGCTGTACTGTCTAGTAGTTCTTGTGAAAAACTTTATTAAGTTTTTGTGGCACATTTTTTCATAATCAAAGCTGGAAACAGTCATCTTGAATTTCAAATTTCAGATTTAATTTGTAGAATTCATAATTAGAAAGACAGAATTGCTTTCATACTATGAAACTTTGTTCCATTACGGAAATATGTATGGAGCCCTACAGTACCTGCTGCAAGTGCCTGAAGTGATACCCTTTTGCTCTCTTTCTGAGTAGGTGAATACCATTACCACAGCATTTGCCAAGTGCTCAGGAAATATTGCTGCTAAATATAAGGAATACTATACTAATGTATAAAGACACGTGAACTGTGTGCTAAGATTATTTGGTTACACTGAATTTCCATGGTGACCAACAACTGTACTTTAAGACAGCCACACAAGTCTAGTGAGCTTTATCAGTATTGTCTGTGCAACAAATGAAAACCCAGAACATGAACACTTTTTTTCCTGGAGTATGTAAATTACAGCAGGCGTGATATGAATAATACATCCTGTGCATATTAGCACAGGTTTTCAAATGCAAGAGATTCTATATGCACAGTTAAAATGGCCTTCTCTGGATGTTATATCAGTGGAAAATCTCATTTAGGCAGCAGAAAGAAAATGTGGAACCATCAATATGACTTAAATAGATGTAGAGATCTGAAAGTCCTAAATAAGAAAAACCCCATTTCAGATATCTGAAACTAGTTCTTTATTTGGGACATCAACCTGAGAATCTTGTTCTCTGGGGTTTTTCATTCTTTTACATCTACCAGAGTAAGGTCCCTATACTGGCAGAGAGACCCTTATTACAGCAATTGCTAGTAGTGTGGATGTAGAAAGCATATGTCAATGGAACAGAACAATTGTTCCTGCTTCTTCTTCTTCTGTTTTCTCATTTATTTGTTCTTTTGGTTCATTTTTGTCCTAATAAATATGCATTTGTTTATATAAAATGGGAAAAAATAACATCCTTCCTATTATACATTTTCAAACCTAGGAAAAAACAAGAATGTTACAAGCCATTAGTTTTAGGTGGAAAAGGCATAAATTGCAAGAGATCTTCCTGTCCTGGAAAAGAAGAAAAAAGAAACAAAATATGGTACGTGTTGGTGGTACTTAGTGTTCATTGGAGGGCTTTCAAACAGCAAGCGAGGGTGTGCAGTTCATTTAAGGATAGAAGAGGAACAGAGGGAAGGATCAGAATAGGAGGAGAACCCAGCAGAAGGATCCCATGAGAGCCTGTGTAACCTGTGTATTTAAATTTATATATTTTATCTCATAATGTTTAAACCTGTAGGTCTTCATCCAGTACCTTGGGAAACTATTTTGACCATTTCTGACAATTTTCCCCCCTTATAATTTTCCAAAATTATAATTTTCATCTAATTTCTGCTACTTGTAGAGTTGTGTTACAGCTCTTTCCTCTTGGGCTCAGCCCACTGCCTCTCGTGCTCAGATTGAGCCCTGTAGTTCATGCAATAACCTGCAGGATTACCAGACAACTGTGTCGGACCTGGAGATCATTTGACCACTCCTACATGCTTCCCGGAGATTTGTCTCTCACCACCTCTGTCATCAGGGCACATAATCAGGATCCAGTTCTTGAGCAGGTAGAAGGGACAGAGAGAACAACCCTCACAGTTCTTCACTGTCTTTTTGTTAACTGTTCATAGAATCTCTTAAATTAGAAAGGACCCAGAAGGATCATCCAGTCCAACTCCTTGCCCTGCACAAGATTTTAACTCAGGGAGTTTTGTAACCCCTGATCCCTATGTCAAAAATCTCATTCTGACAACGTTTAAAACTTCCTCCAGTTCTAAAATTCCTGTGTACACACTCCTGCTGCTTTGAAACGCAATCCATCACCACTGGTTCTGCTACGTGAGGCCACTTTTTAGAACCAGTGTTAAGGGACCCATCATCTCTTGTTGCTAGTTCATCAATAATACTGTCTCAGACAGATTTACATCTGACTGTTTCTTTAGGTCAGAGGCAGACTCTGACTTTGCAATAGGATGAGAAATCTTGTAGTAAGGACCACAGTCCTTAAGAAAACTCAACCTCCATGGCTTCATTCTGGAAGGGAATATTCAAGGAAGGACAAGGCAGAACTTGACAGCTGAGATCCACATTGACCCAGAGTGACAGGAATGTGAGAAGAGAGCTGGGATTAGCAGCTTCCAGAGAAGAATGGGGAGATGGAGACCAGTAGTAGCACAAGAGAGGCTATCAGGAAACACTGGGTTAATTTATGTTCAAATGCTATGTGGACCTGGCATGTGAAACGTACAGGAGGCTGTGAACACCAGATAGAAAAGATGAAAGAGCAGGTGAATGGAAGTTATTTCTTGGTGCACACCTATAGTGAGCTGCATTCATTTACCAAAGCAACAGTTTAAAGACTAAAAATAATTTATGGAATTATTCATGAAATCGCCGTTTCTGTTCTAACATACTACTCCTGCAGAGAACTCTTCTGCCTTTGCTTTAGTTCTTGATATCTTCTCCCCAAATACTCCTCTGCATGTTCTATTACTATTTAAACAATTTTAATTATACAAATCAAAAGTAAACTATCATTATTAGCAAAATTTTAATATATTTATAGGAAGGTCCGGAGTTATGTTCTCTTTAAAGTACAAATATTATCTCTTACCTTTTAGGAAAAAAAAGTTATTAGAAATCACACATTTGTAACCCAGTACTTAGCTTACTAAAGGTAATTATTTTTTCTTGTTGGTATAGAGCTGCAAGTGTAGAATCTTAAGGCATGATGATAATCTCCCAGATTTAAGGTTTATAGATTTGGTCAATCTAGACATAAGGCACCTGGTTGTTCTTCAGCAATTTTAAATCATGTCAATACAGGAATAAATACCAAAGGCAACAAACCATGAGGAAAGACACTGTTGACTATCTATGCAACCATACCAATCCAAGAGAAGCAAAACAAGAAAAGGCAGAGATTTGGTTTGAATCTGGTTGAATCTTCCAAATTATTTATATTTTAAAGCTGACACTTTCATGTCACAAATAATTCTTTGGCCGGGGGGAGAAACGACAACAGAAAATAATTCTTGTCCTAAGGAGAATTTATGCAATACTTGAGAAATTTATATTACTGGTTACATGTATGAAGGTTAAATGTGTTCTGGATTTTGAGGACTCTGCTTTTTACAATTAAAATGAGGATATACTAATTTTAAAAGTGCAACATTTATATAAAATTTCCCATAATTTTAATATCTCAAACAAGTTAAAAACACAGAAACCAATGTTGAAATTGCAAAGCCACATGAGAAATCTTCAAGGTAAGAAACATACAAGTAGAGTTAATCCACACATAGGAATTCCCAAAAATTTAACATTAATCCTAAATAAACCACTTGCATTCATAATTTTATTATTCTAGTATACATTTTTAATGTAAAATTGCAGCTCCATGTTCTAATTTAAAGCTGTCCCAAAATTTAAGGTCATCACAATGTTCAGATCATGTCTGCCAAAAATAGGGCATTTTTATCTCTGCAGCATGAGGTGTGAAAATGATTGTGAAGGGTGTATGTGGGTCGGGAACAGCTTCCTATTGTCATAGCAAAGCCAGAATCTTTCCATACAGAGGTTTGGTTAATGAGATTTTAGAAGCAATTTAAATCCGCAAACTAAAGGAACGATCTAAATGTGGTTTGTGGAATTGATTTTGCTGCAACAAGATTAGATTTAGATGTGGTGCATGCTCCTTTATTTTTTTGGTATAGTAGAAATATATATGTTCTTATTTCCTTTTTCACTTGAAAAATAAAATTAAAGGATGTTTCTAAAGGATGTTTATTTTTAGGGATTCATTGGCTTTTACTGAGAAAACACAGATTGAGAAGGATCTGTAATTATTAGAGTTTATGTATATTTACAAAGCATGTTTTTTCCAACAAATACAGCTTATTTCATCATAAAATATAGCAAGTAAAATAGTAAAATTAATAAGGTCTGCTCACAGCTTCTTGTAAAACCAGTAACTCCAGGCAATGATGTCAACTCTTCAGATACATTCAGCCTCCCTACCAAAAAAAAAAAAAAAAAAAGATAATCTCTTTGCCCTTCCATCCCTTAGTAACTGTTAGGAGGGGTATGTGCTGCAATATTGATTCCAGCACAGAATTTGGCTTGTAACTACGTGCTAGGCCAGAAATTTCCTTGTTGCAACCAACATCCAATAAGAGCTGAACTCCTGAGCCCAAATGCTGAGAGGCCAGCCAGGGATGGACACTGCTGCTAACAGGGCTTGAGTTGGGTGAGCTGCTCTCCCAACCTTTGCACACGCTGTGTAGAGCATTTTGCCTGTGGTTAGCACACCATAACTATGAGAAATTATTTTCATCATCTTCCTTTACCTTCCAAATCTTAAGCTTTTAACTGAAGGTGCCAAAGTTAGTTTGGGGCATCAGTTAAGTGGTCAATGAAGGGATGTCAACACCTGCATAAGACAATGAAGAGATCTAAGCTGAACAACTGTTTTTCTCACACATGTACATTTTGTAACTATACCTTTGGCCTTGCTGTCAAAGAACCCCAAATGTTTAAATGAAGCTGAGGAATCTAGACAACTTCTTCAGCGTTACGGAGCACCTGGAATCCACAACTGAATTAAAATATATATATATATAAATACAAACCACCTTTCAGTTGAAAACTGCTTGGAACTGTGAGTCTGCAATGGGGAAGTCAAAAAATATGCTTTTACTCTCTCCCAGAAATCTGCATGTATAGTGCTGGAAACAGTTCTTCTGCATGGACCCAGTACTATCAGCATTCTCTCACTGGAGATTTGCTAAAGCTGCAGAGAAAAAAGAGTCTTGTGAATTCTAATTATCCTTGGATTTTCACAGTTTCAATGTAGCTAAGGTGTCATGAAATCCTACAGTTCTTCATGGGTTAGAGATTTCTCCGGTTTCCATCAGGAGTAGTTGCCTCAGAAGAGCTGTAATTGACTCTGCAGCTTACCAGACAAATATGTGTTAATCCTGTTTTGCCCAAATCCTCAATTATAATCCAGAATGTTTGATTACATCTTTCGGCTTTACTTGTTAGCGCTGTGGAAGACTTGTGTTCTGCCTTATTAAAGGAACAGTAATCTCATGAAATGGTTCAAGATCTTATTATTTGTAGCATTTGTTTACCATCTGTATTAACCTAAAACTATTTGTGTAACTATATCTGAAAATAAAGGATATTTGAATATTTTTCATATGCAATTTAATGTGAGGAAAATACTTTAGGACTCAGGGAAATGCAATTTTCATCAACTAGTCAAAACAATTTGATGAGTTTCCCTTATTTTACATTCAAAGCACACAGCATCAGTGGCTTAGGGATAAAGGAGAATTGATGGTTTCAGTAACAAAAACAATACATGAAAAAGAGGAAGCTCTTAAGTACCTTGAAGCTGGAAAATACATGGGTTGGGCTCTGTCCTGCTTTACCTTCAAAGAATAAAAGCAAGTCCTTTCCTACAATTATGAAATTGAAAATGCACGTGTGTCACAAGCCCTGCTGTTATGTTCCACAGCCCAGCAGTGCTTCGAAGGAAGCTTAATCTGCTCCCGCCTCTGAAGTACAGAGTTCCTTGAATAGATACTTCTCTTGAACAAAACATCCCCATGAATTAATACTAGCTACACTCTGTAAGCCAGCTTAGAAAGAGCTTTCAGGGCATTTCCTCAAAAGGACTTCAGCGTGTGCTGTCATGATAAGCTCCAGTCCTCTGGGATCTTGCTCTTCCTTTAAGAATACTAAAAATTGAGCCACCTTATTGTAATTTCAGGTTTTATAGGCAAGCAAGCTGGCAGACATCATTAACTTTGGGATATATGTGCTCTCCCTGAAATATCCAGCTTGCTGATGGAAATGGGTGTTTGAGGATCAATAACCTGGCAAGTGCTCACTGCCTGATCTGTATGAGTAAGAGCATGGCAGGTGCTGCGTGAGGCAGATTCTCAGCCCACACCTGAGACAAAGGAAGAAAAAGGGGTGATTTTTATTTGTTGTTGTTGATTCCTTAAACCCTTTTAACTGCTGCATGGCTTAATTCTTCCAATACTGGATGCTGTCTTTTATTAGTCCATTATTAGAACATTAAGAAGCATATTCAGAGAGATGCTCTGCAGCCTACAAGAGCCTACAGGCAGCAGAGAGGGAGATTACTGCAGGGGGCTGGATTCAACATTCCTAAAGTTAGTCCCTTGCTCCAAATCATCCTGTGGAGAAGCCTTCATTACTTTGGGCCTTAAAGGGAATACAGCAGACTTTCTTCCCAAGGCTAATGTTAACCTTTATGAATATTTTTCTTTGCTTCCCCAGAGAGACATCATTTTAGATCACTGCTTTAAATGGAAGCTGATTTTCTTTGTCTGTGAATGCAATGAATGAAACAACAAAGCACCTTACTGCAGGGTTTTTTTTCCATACAGTGTAAATATTTCCTTCCAAGCTGTAGGTTTGTCAGTCAGATTTTATTCTGAAGAGAATATCTGCAGCCAAGATAGCAACCCCAAACATAAATAAGATTTATAATGGAAATAACAGTCCTTACTCTAATGTTATGATCACATACCTAGATAAAAAGGTGCAGCCCTCCTGTTGTATAATCTACTATTGGTCCTGTTATGTGACCTAATTAAAACCTTACCTCAAGGATGTCCTTGTCATTCCTGCCAAAATATTAGGGTAATTTAGGAGTTCCCCAAGGAGGGACCTGTAAAACTGCAGACAGCAATTAAATGCCAGCTTTCACACAACAAGAGGGCTTACTTAGAAGTTGTGAGAAGCTGATTTTCACAGTGCAGTTTAGGAATTACTCCTTTTTCCATCATGGAAATCAGCTCATATGCTCTGTCAGGTTTTAACCCCATCCAGTGGCTAAGTCCCACAAAGCCACTCATTCACTGTTCCCTGACAGGATGGGCAAGAGAATTGGAAGGGTGAATGAGATAAAGTCAGTTTAACAGGCAAAATAAAGATCCTGTGTGCCAGCAAAGAAAACCAGGTAGGTCATTCACCACTTCCTGTGGGCAGGCAGGTGTTCAGCCACCCCAAGAAGAGCAGGGCTCTGTCCCCTCTAACGGTGACTTGGGAAGGCAAATACCAACACTCCAAACATTTCCTCTTCTTTCCCCAGCTCTCTATGCTAAGCATGGTGCCATATGGTGTGGAATATCCCTTTGGTCAGCTGGGTTCTGCTGTCCCAGCTGTGTTCTCTCCCTGCTTCTTGACCACTCTTCCACACTGTGCAAGGACTGCTCAGCAGCAACAGAAAACATCCCTGTGTTATCAGCACTGTTTCCAGCACACCCAAAACACAGCCCCTACAGACTGCCATGAAGAAAATTAACTCTACCCCAGCCCAAACCAGCCCATGTCCCTGCAAAGAATTTTTGTTAGCAACTGGTTTATGTGAGGAAGTTTGCCAGAGAGTCTGTAACGAGTGGAATCCCCAGGAACCCGGACTCACACTTTCTATAATGAAACAGGAGCTGATTTCTGCTCTTGGTATCTCTGAGCTAGTGAACAGAGCCAGGGCTAGTGAGCAAAGATGACTGGAATCCTGGGGATGCATCAGAAGTGCAAATGAAGGAGTCAGGCATGGAGAGAGGCAGCAAAGGAGGAGAGGAGGACAGAGAGAACCAGAGGATGGTGGGGACTGGAGCAGGAAAACAAGGAAAGAATGTCAGTATTCTCATCTCATGCAAGTCCCATATAAATTCCATAATGATGCAAACCCCCCACTGCTTCACTCTGAAGCACCCGGAGTGCTCTGTTTTCCTCAGGTCATCCTCCGAGAAAGCAATACAAAAATACAAATTTCAGTATGTAATTACTGTTTTAAAATTTGTCAGACAAGCATTTCTGCACTGCCAATAACTTTCTCTTGTGCTCAAAAAAGTGTTTTATTGGCTAGCCAGTAAAGGCTGCTGCCTCACAAATCAAATAAATAATAAATCAGAGGGTACCAGGAGATATGCAGGTCCATGGCCCCGTGCTAATCAGCTGTGTGCACGCAGTGGCTCAGATGAATACCTGGAAACTGGCCAGCTGTCAACTCTATAATCACTGAAACATCAGGGATGGTGATTTGTGAGTGGGCCCCTAACCCTTTAGTGAGAAAGTCAAATTATAATTGCATGCATTCTACAAGAAATGACTGTACTGAGCAGCTGAAGAGCCTCCTAGTTTCTGAAATACATTTGCAGAAGGTATTTATTGACTCACCTTCAATCCCAATTGAGTTCAGAAGCCTGAAGTTTGAAGCACAAGTAGTTAATACAAATGATCAGTGGTAAATATTCTGGTTTGCTTTAAAATGTACTCATTTCTCTCCCTTCAGAAAATCTGGAGAGGAGGGAAAAAACAAGATTGCTGTGGCTAACCAATGGATAGCATGGTGTCCTCAGTGCTGAATACAGAAGATGTCAGACTACAGTGAGGAGTTCTAGGGGAAAGAATTTCAGATTTCCCAGAGCTCAGTTGCTGCTTCTTTTTGCCAAAAGGAGTTTAAAATCAGTTTTGCACTCCCCCAGCATTCTTTCAGGGCAGAGTAATGTAAAAATTAGAGTGGCAAAAGCAGCTGTACCCTCACTTTGGAATAAAATAATCTAATGATTTGGCTTCCAATTCTTAAAAAGTACCATGGGAGCCCTAAATCCTTCAGCTGCTGCATCCTCAAAAAGTGACTGAGTCAAAAATTTTGGAAACTTGGTTTTTTTGCATATTTACATTAGTAACATTATTGAAGTGCAAAACAGTGGTCAAGAAGCCTTATCTGTGCAAATTGTGACAAGAAATTCTCATCTAGGCTGCTGCCAGCTAACCCCTGGGATTGCAGCCTGCTGGGTTTCAGTGTGGGTTTTTGTTCTTTATTATTTTGATGTGGCATTGCTAATGGGTTGTGAAATTTCTTGTGCTGAGCATTCAGTGCCTTGAGCACATTCCTGCGTTTGGCAGCTGTGGGAGAGGGTTACGGCAGAACTGCATTTTGCCATCTGGATGGTTTCCTTTCCAGAGGCCCTGCAGGGACACTGAGATTGTAAATCTTTACTTGGCATTTTCAAAGGGTTAACAAAGGAATTAAAAAGCTCCATTAGCATCGGAGAAGGATGACAGTCAGCCGCTGTGCTTACACACACTGGAGTTGGAGACAATTTTGGCACTAAGGAGTTGAGAGGCTGAGGACAAGTAAAATGTAGCAGGTTTTGCAGGCAAAGACAGTTACCTTAATGAGTACATGGACAATGCTGAAGGGCTGGAGCACAGTACAAGATTCTTGATGAAGCCATCTGGACACAGGGGCAGAGAGGACAGATCAGGAGGAAGGAACCTGTTTATAACCTTGTGCAGCAGTATTGAAGTTGCTAATAATTAATTTTGCAGCTCTGTTCAGTTTTTTGATTTGAATCCCATTATATAGTTTTTGAAGTGATAGATATTCATTGAAATCCCAATCTTATTTTGGATACTTATAATTCCATGCACAAGACCCAGAGAAATTTAAACCATTACTGTGCACACAAACAACATTAAAAGAATGTTATTGAGCTTGTGGAGATGAATAATGTTCTTTAATGTATTTCTGTGCATGTGTGCAATTTACTTGGTGTTTTGTTTCTCAAAACTATTTTCATCTCAGGGATTCATATTGATATTTGCATAGGTCAGCAGCAGACTGGGAATCATTAAAGCAGCAGAATGTCACTTTAAGCTAATGAAGTAGTTACTGCTGCCAGCAGCAGTATTGGTGAGAGCCCACAACATCTTTGCCAGTGCTTTTCATAACCATTTCTTGGACAGCAAAGAAAAGGTGAGACTTGGGACTCTGGACTTCTGGTTCTGTCTCAAGTAGGGGTGATATATTCCAGGGGACAGAAACTCCCCTCGTCGTTCCTTTCCCAACCCACGCTTCCTAAGCTGTTGTGGTTGACCTTTCCCAGGTCTTAGTCCTGAACCATCTCCTTGGTAGTCCATACAAGTGGGGTTCATCTCACTCAGTGACATTATTTTGGGTTTTTGTGGCCAGGGTTTGGGGGGAGGTGGGGGTAGGAAATGCAATGCAAATGTCTCTGTCTTACCTGGTTTCCTAAGAGCCTCATATAATCAAGTATAGGACAGTACATTCTTAACCCATTTAAAACATCTATTTTAGGCTGAGAAGTGTTGTGCTTTGCTAGTGCCTTAAAGGATCTACATGACTGAAATAACTACCAGCTACCCCAATTCCAGAACAAGTGTGCTTCTTCTTCTCTCGTTTCCTACTGCATCCTCTCCAAGCAGCAGTTCTTCAATGTTCTCCTTGATTCAGTTTCTGATCAGTGATGGCCTGGGATTCAACAAAATCATTTGATTGGTACCTGATCTTCCTCCTCTTCCTGCCTTTCCTTCTCTGCCCTCATGTGGTTTTCTTTGTACACGGATGGTAAAGGCCCTTGAGGAAGAGTAGCCCTATGAGGAGCAGCTGAGGGCACTTGGTCTGTCCAGTCTGGAGAACAGGAGGCTGAGGGGAGACCTCACTGCAGTTACAGCTTCCTCATGAGGTGAAGACAAAGGGCAGGAACTGATCTCTGCTCTGTGATGACAGTGACAGGAGCCGAGGGAACGGCCTGAAGTTGGCACAGGCTCCCCAGGGCAGTGGTCGCGGCACTGCATGACACACCTTGACTTTGCCTACACTGCTAAATAAAAGAGGAACAGGGACTGATTTCTGGCTTCCAAGGTCCAAGTAGCATGGGCTGGCTTGTGGCCACAAGACCAGATCCCACTAGAGCAGATAGTTTGAGCCTTTGACCTATCCTGAGGCCCCACATCTCGTCTGAGACTGACGTGTTCCTAAAACAAAGGGATTGATTTGTGTGTGGCTGTTTGCAGCCCAAAGGCTTTCAAGGAATTGGGCTCCACTGCAGCTCTTTGGAGAGTTCTCTTTATAACGTGTAAAGGAGGGTATGAATTGCATGCTGTAGGGCATGACAAAAGGATATATAGGTGTATTTAAGGACACAAAGCCTGGAGACATGTTAGAAGACTTTTCTAGGTGAACAAGACCAAACTGTGTAATCGTTTGCTCAACAATATCTTTTTTGTACCAGTTCTGGGAATGAACAGTCTATCAAATTTTATATCATGTTTTTGGTGGTCAATTCGGAGGATTGGAATGCAGTATTCAGCCTTCCTCCTCTTTCTTCTTTAGTTTAGAAATACAGACATACCCACAGAAACCTCAGTTTCTTTCTAAATGTGCTAGCTCAAGCATAAGAAACTGTCTAGTTATTTAAGCATAAAACTGGGACCTTACTAATTTGTTCTACTACTTGAATCAACATTAGCTTTCCAATCATGGATTAACAAAGCTATAAAAGTCTCCATTAGTCATGTATGGGGAGTTTTTTTTTTTATATAGTTATGTCTATATTAATATTTGCATAAAAAATTCCAACTAGGCACATACCAGATGCACAAAACAGCACAATCCGTCCTCTGCCAAGTGTAAAAACCAAAAGCATAGGAATGCATAGATCTCTTTAAAAGTCAGAATTTCAGGAGAGAAGAGGAAAAAAAAAAAAAAAACCCCAAAAAACCCCCTGAACAGCATTTTTTCTACAGCTTCAATGAAAAGAAGAATTAAAATAAAACAGCTTAGAAAGTGGCTCTACTGGGCTCTGCTGCTCTCCAGCCCTGCCCAGGATTCCTAGAGCAACAAGTGACTTTGGCAGAAGACAACGACCCAGTACTCAGTAGGATGAGAGCACGGTACTCATAAATCTGCACCAGGTATCTGGGAAAAAATACGCAACTCTTGCTAACTCAAAACATACTTTGATTATTCTCCCAAAGAAGGAAAACACTGGAGGTGCTGGTATATTGAAACCAAACTGTGATCCAGTTCCCTAAATTGAGCACAGTAGCTTCTAACTGTCTCAGTTTAGTCAGATCCAGTACTGGAATGTCATTTCTTGTAACACTGGAATTATGTGTCTGACTCTAGAAGTTGCCAGTGCTTTGAAATTCAGAGTCTTTTTATGAAAAAAGAATAAAAGAGGAAAATTTTGCTGGAAAACTCTTGCAATATCTTCCCAAAGTTCAAGCCAAAGTGCCAAAAAAAGTCTACTCTGTGCTCCCAATGATTATTGTTTAGTCAGATTTTGGTTTTTTTACATTTTTTCAGAGCTTTTGAAATTTATGTTTTAAAGTTTAGTACATTGCGTTAATAAATCAGAACCCTGTGAAAACAAATTATGAGGCATAGTTATGCGTCAAAAAGATAAATCAGAACTTAATGTGCAGGATAGAAGGTATTTTCTAATCAGTCAACTAGAGAACTAATTAATGCTATAATTTGTAAACCAACCAAAGAAAAACGTCCGTGTTCTTAGCTGGAATGCATAAATCTGACGGCAAAGTTAACTTATAATTTGGATCATTTTGTCTAATGTTTATAAATGTCTGTTAAATAAGATTTGAGCAAGATCTATAAATTAACACACTAAATTAAAAGTGTGTGGTTTCTGATGATAAATAAAGATTTACAAGTGTTGGAGGTAACCAAACAAACAACAAATTTACATTCCTCTATTAGATGATAGTTAACCATTATAAATCAAAGCTGTAAATTATGTTTATCTCCTCAGATGTTCATGTTTCAGAAAGTCCATCCTAAAGAAAAAGAGAAAAGCATTGAATATAAATTCAGACTCCTTTTTAGCATACAAATAGAGTACACAGTAAAGACTGAGAGAAGCAAGAGTAGATTCTCCTATTTAAATGGCCACAATACCAGCTTTTGTTCTGCTTTCTCTGCAAGCTTTGCAGCAAGAGATATACTGATATACTCCTATGACTAGGAGACTGTGGTTCATACTATTAAGCATTTCTGCAAGTAGGAGAATGACTGTTTTTCTCCAAAAAATCAACATGACCTGACAAGACAGAGGAGTATCAGACTTCCCTCTGCGGATTTTCATCCCTCCCCTCCCCTGCTCTGAGTGTCTGTGCAAACAATGGAAAGCTGAATACGTCTCATGCCAGAAGGCAGCAGGTTACTAAAATACCCATGACATATTTATGCAAGAAACATGCTGTAGAACATATGGGCCTTGGGAGCCTTTCCCACCTTCTGTCTCTGTGTATTTTTTTCAGCTGTGAGAAGGCCTGATGAAGAGATTAATTTAATTGGGAAAATGAATTTTAGGCCAGAATGAGAAAACAAATGATGAAAACAGATGACTGTAGACATGAGCCTGAACTTCAAAGCACTTTAGTAGTTCTAGTAAAATAAATTTTGCAAACTCCAGGTCAAATGCCAAAACCTAATCCTGGGTTAACAGGTGGAGAAACCTCAGCCTTAAGAAGGCTGAAAAAAAAATCATTCAGCAGGAGCCACCAATTTTGAGTGCTTGACTGTACAAATACAGGCAGAGCTCCAAGCTGAAAACAGGAACCATAACAGCAACACAAATCAATGGTTTCTTTTGAAAATGAGGTCATGGATTGGAGAAGGCTGGAAACGCAGCTGTGTCAGCACTACAGCTCACTCATTTCTGTCTTGCTGCTGAAACCATACTCCTTTCTGAAGACCTTGTCTCAAAACCTCCACTTAGCATGAGAGCTTTAAGACTGTAAAGAATCACAGAACGAGTCAAGTTGGAAAGGACCATGGGGGGTCATCTTGTCCAGGCTCGTGCTCAAGTGGGATTACTCTAGAACAAATGGCACAGTATTGTGTCCAGACATTTCTGGAATATCTCCACTGAGGGAGGCTCCACACCCTCTCTGGACAATCTGTCCCAGTGCTTGGTCACTGCACAGGAAACAAATTCTTCCTCATGTTCAGGTGGAACTTCCTGGCCACCAGCTCCTGCCCGTTCCTCCTGTGCCATTGCTGGGCCCCAGGGAGCAGAGCCTGGTCCATCTCCTGAGCCCTCCCTGCAGACACTGACACACAGGGATGAGATCCCCCCTCAGCCTCATCTTCTGGAGGCTGAACAGGCCCAGCTCCCTCAGCCTTTCCTCACTGGGATGTTCCAGTCCCTCCATCATCTTTGTCACCCTCCACTGGATCTGCTGCAGGAGCTCCCTGTCTCTCCTGTCCTGAGGAGCCCAGAACTGGACACAGCACTCCAGCTGATCCTCACCAGGGCTGAGCAGAGGGGCAGGATCCCCTCCCTGACCTGGCAGTGCTCTCCCCAGTGCACCCCAGGATCCCATTGACCCTCTTGGTCACAGGGACACGGTGCTGGCTCAGGGACAGCTCACTGTCCCCCAGGGCCCCCAGGTCCTTCTCCCCAGAGCTGCTTCCCAGCAGGTCAGTCCCAGCCTGTCCTGGTGCCCGGGGTTGTTCTGTTCTTCCCCAGTGCGGGACCCTGCGTTTGCCTTTGCTGGATCCCAGGAGGTTCTCTGTCCATCTCTCCATCTTGTTGAGGTGCTTCCCAAGGGCTGCACGGCTCTCTGGGGTATTGGCTCCTCCTCCCAGCCTTGTGTTACCAGAGGACTCACTGAGGAGGCATCTGCCCTCACCCAGGTTATTGATGGATAAACAATTCTGGGCCAAGTATTGAACCTTGGGGGCCATCACTGGTGACAGGCCTCCAACTGGACCCTGTGCCACTGATTGCCAACCTCTGGGATCTGCAATGCAGCATTTTCATACTTCATAGTCAACAGAATGAGGAAAAAATTTTCTTCAAATTATTCACCCTATAAAAATTTAGAAGCACCCCCTTGTATACCTGGCCTGGGATCAGTTGCTGTTACACAGAGGACCTAAGTCCAACAGTTGAATATCTGAACAGAGAAAGAAATGCAAATGTAACAAAATGAAAGGTTCAGTTTCTAATAAATTTTTGCTTCTTTTACTCATTTGCTGTATCCTAGCCATCTTCAGGGTCTAGTTGAATATATTTTATTTTTAAGAATACTATTCATTTTTATTTTATTTAATATAGTCTATATTATTATTATTTAGACTATGGTAAATAATAAAAAAAGAGATTATACATAGATGAATGTGTTTTCTTTCCTCTTTGAAGCTGATTGTGTTGCTATCGTTTCTGTATTTCACCTATGAAACTGGATAGTACCCTTAATTTAAAGATTTCTGGGCAGCCATGTGTGAGAAACCACGCTGGAATAGTTACCATTTATATTTATGTAATCAGCTCACATGGATAAGTGTGTTCAGGCATCAGGAGATGTCCTGTCTACAAACACGCTGGCCTCGCTTTACTGGGAAAGCCATGCATCCCTAATTTAGTTAATTAGGGAGCTAAAAGATGGGAGCTTTATATTTCCTGCTTCTCTCCATGAAGAGGGCAGCCAAGGTGACTGCTAGTGTATATTGGTGCTGTTAAGTCTCTAGTGATGTGTCAGCATCTGAACCTTACAAAATTTCCCCATTTCTGGTAATCCAAGTGAAAGGATAGCTTTTCTTAGAGGAGTATGTGATCTTTCTCTTTCTGGATTCCCCATGGAAGGGTCAAAAATGAAAAGGGAAATGGAGAAAATTAAGAACCCCATAGCTGACACTGCATAGTTCAAAATTTCAAGCAAAATTAAAAATAAATAATAAAATAATATTTTAAAAAGCAGGAGGATTGAGGAGAAGAGGATAGTGAATTTTATTTCCAGCAGACTGCAAATTATTGCCAGATTTACATTTGTTATTTACATATGTTACGAATGTTATCTGACAAAGCAGGTTGTTTGATGCACTTGGGTTGGACTTATTGTTTAGCCCTTCTCCAGCAGAGATTGGTAAAATACTCTGAAACTAGTCAAAAATGAGAACCAATTCTGCAATAGCAGCACAACTCGAATCCCTGGAGTCAGACCATGATTCTTACAACACCATATGCAAATTGCTAAAACAGTAATCATGACAGTTCTGATGCAAGTGAGGTGCTACTGCATTCAAACCTTCAGCTTCCTGTATAGGGTGACAGTACAGCTGCTTCAGCGAGCAGTGAAATGTTGTGCCCAGCGTGTTTTGCTACAGATGAGATGTTTCCCTCTATTCTCTGGCTTCTGCAATGGAGAAGATGATGTGGCCAAGCCCATGAGGAGCAAATATCCATGACCAGCTTGAGGTAGTACCACAGATTTCCATCAGGACAGTACAACATGAGTAGAGATACCTGCTTAAAACCAGTGTCACACTTGAGCCAGGCATTGCCTCCAGACGCAGGGATTCAAATGGCCACAGGTGTGGCTGAGAGTCACTTCCACTCCCTCCTCAGCTCTCAAAGCCAGGAACAGTGCTGGTCTACACTGTGTCACATCCCATTAAGTCATTTCACATATGACACGATGCAACCTGACATAACATGTTTGGAGGGCTGAGAGAATGTTATCTCCGTGTCCACAGGCGCTGAACACCACCTACTAAGCCGAAGCACGCAGGCAGCCTTTCGGGGAATCGGTGAATAGGGCTCTTCTTTCCTTTTGGGGAGATTATATTAAGGCAGAGTCATCAATCATTTTTCACTTACTTTACATAAGTCATACTAGGAGTCTTAAAATTCAGATTTTATGCCTTTTGATATATATTTTTGCACCTCATAAGAATTAGCAATCATGCAGAGAACTTGAGCAAACTCCAGGACTCCAACGCTGGTACAGACGACTGGGTTTGAAAAAACACTCCTTTTAGTACTAGTCTTATGAAATCTGGAGGTGGTGGATTTCCAATCTGTATTCTTTATTTATGTTAGAAACTGGTTTATTTTTATCTAGTAGAGACCCATGCACAGGCATAGGCCTATTTGTACAGTGAGTGAGGTGGATGCAAGGGGCTGAGTGGTGACCTACTAAAATTCGTAAATATAGATTCTGTTTCCATCTTTATCTGTCACTGAGAATATGATACCTATCACCTAATTTTTCTCTCTGGCTTCAAATGGTGAAACAATATCATAAAACAAGACCAGTAGATGTTTACTGTTTTAAAATATAAGGATCTCTCAGTAATATTTTCTCTGTTTTGATTTAATTCTCACCATAAATAAATGTCAAAATAAAAGATAATTTTATTTTCAATTAATCCAGCCTTTTTTCTTTTCAGAAAATGACAAGTCAATGTACTTTGACAGCTTTGACATTTTTACCAAATGTAAATTTGATTAAATCAACTCTGTCAACTGATGTATTCTGATCAAAAAAGACACGAAAATCAAATGCAAAGTTCCTGGTCAAGTTAACCTGATAAATAGTTTGCACTTATTTATTTGTCTCCAGTTAAGGCAGTTAGCGTTACTGACTGCTGAACATATGCTGCGCTTGAAATTTAGTTGCTTAAATACATTTCCACTATGCAGAGACTGGAATAGGAATATCTGCATCACCTTCCCACCCCCATCCTCCCAGGTTTTTTCCCCTGGTAACCAGGCACATAAAGAGCCGTTCCCGGCGTGGCAATGCCGATGTCTGTTCCTGTTTGGGGTGGGTCTGGCTCTGCTCCAGCCCAGTTCCACGTGGGTCACAGGTGTCAGGAGGAGCTGGGTGCGGCACTGTCTGGGTATCCCGACCTGGAGCTCCTCCAGCACCCCGGGGGAGGACAGGGAGATGGGGGAGAGGGGCTGGCATGAGGCTCGGCTGCCCTCGCGTTCGCGCTGTCCCTCCTCGGTGCACAATGGCACCACACAGCTTTTGGTGGTGGTGTCCCTCTGTTCACCGTCTGTGCCACCTGCCCCAGCGCTGGTCACAGAACCCCAATTCCTCCTGAAACCTCCCTCTGCGATGGGTCTAGAGGTTTCCAAAGCACCTGCAGCAAGCTGCTCAGGGTGAGAAGGCAGCGGGCAGCCTCAGAGCCGGGGGTGCGGTGATGGAAATGAGCCCTGCTCCGCACGGGAGAGCAGCGCTGCGGCTGCGGAGCTGTGAAACCATGGCGTGCGCCAAGTGCCACCCCCGAAATTGTCTGTTCAGGTGTGAATCCAGAGGCTGTGGGAGCCAGGCAGACTCCCTGTTTGATTCCCGTCTCTCCCCCCGTGTGTGGTACCCACGTCTTTCCTGCTCGTGCGGACAGCATCCCCGAGCCGGAGTGAGATGTTTCAGTCCGGAGAATTCAGAACTCACAGCGTGTTTTGTTTGTTATTTGCCATTCCGTGATGCCTGCCTCTTTGATCAGCCGCTGTCACAAGCTCCCATGCGAATCTTCTTGAATGAGCAAGTGAGTGAATGTGCCTCAGAGACAGCCGGTTTTAGGGGAAGGTTGCACTTCCAGCTGACTCAGACCAATTTTACTGTCACCTTTTATCAAAGGCAGAAATCAAAACTTATGAAGGAAACATGAGCAAGCTATATGATGCTGAAAGCGTTCTTTTTAAATATATGGGCACATTTACTAAATGTAGAAATACAGATATTCCTATAGATCTGCTTATCATAACATGTATGCAGGTAATATGTTATTTTCTTAACCAGTCAGTTCGATTCATGATTTACAGATGCTTATATATTCATTAGGCCATTAATTTAACAATTTGACTTGAAGAGAACAATTATTCTAATTTCACCTAATCATGAATACCTCCTGGTTGCTCATCCAGTGACAGGAAAGAAACTGCATTATTTGCTTTTAAATATGAGGGATACAATGTACTCTGACAAAACATGGCTTGAATTGTCACACTGAAACCATCATTACTATATATTTTTCGAGCCTGCGATTCCACAAGTGACAGCTCTGAGACAACCGTTAAAGAGCATCATAAATAATAGCCCCAGTAAGGGCATATACACTGTGCTAGCACCGTCCCTAGCTAGTGGAGTATTTACATTTTTATGAATCAGTTGAAAAAAATAATTTTATCTGTTGACTGAAGGCTTAGCAATTTTTAGAAGTGCCAAGATTTCATCACGTCTGTGGGAGTCACCTGCATGTGCCCTGCACTTCCCTGATGCCTGTTTGGTGTTTTCTGAGTGGTTAAAAAGACAGAGGAAAGAAATGGAGACAAGTTCCCCTGTACTGAAAAACTACACTGATAGATGGTGAAATATAGTTCTCATAATTTTTTAACATGGAAGGCAGGAGCTGCAATAGCTTTTAGACTACACTTTAACCTGACTTAGAGGCAAAATTCTTCAGCGCATAACTGAATTAGTAAAAGGGAAGAGAATGCAAATCCCACACCCCTCTGGATAATTATTAACCTACCCAGCTCTGCACTCTTCCTAAATGTTGCATTAAATAAGTACATGGAGTTCTGATTAACCATTAGACTGCTGACAATATTTTTCTCCCTTTGGCTGGCATTGAACAGATTTCTCTCATAGAAAAAAAATGTTTCACATAGGTTTTTGTAATTTGTCTGTGTTATTGTAATTTTCTGCAATTATTCTAAAGTCCATCACTTCAAACTGATTTTGCTGCCTGAAAGAATATGACCTCACAGTGTGTCTAATGGTATTTTGATAGCAGGAAAACAAAAAAATTAGAAATACAAGAGTCAACTTTACACTGTAAAGGAAGTTAAACTAATCTCACCTTTTGTGTCTGGGAGAACAATCAATTTACCATGGGAGCTGCTCCAGACATATCACGGTTGGTTTTGGTTTGTTGCTTTTTGGGGGTGTTTTTAATATGTTATTGATTTTTTTTAAACAGTTGAATATGGTTTATAATAGCAATAATCTGCATCAAGCCAGCCAGTACAAAGGATAACACTAAGTTTATAGAATATTAACTTTTGCCTTTAGAAGTTTACTGAGAAATTAGATCGAAAGGTGGGGTTTAGTTTTAGTTCATTTTGTTTTTAGTAATGAGTGATATTAAGGGGACTATTACTTGCAAATTTCCAGGTGCTTTGGGAGTGGGGGGAAAATATAAATGATCAGCTGTCCCTTTTTGGTTTTCTAAGGCATTAACTGGCCAGTAGTTTTGCAAGTAGATTACACACAGGCTGCTTTTCATCAGCCTATTTAAGTATGTGTTTACTTCTACTGGAGTTGCATGGACTGAAAATTAAACATGCATTTAAGGGCTTTGGCTGAATTAGGTTGTTTAAAAGAGCTTTGGTTCCTAAATGAGATGTGGCAAGGGCTGATTTGCATGTATCCTAACTCAAAAAATTGGAACCTGGTCTTCAAGTTTTCCCCTAAAGCAAGTAGAACACTGGCCAATTTATCATGTGCATTAGATGTGAAGAATCTGGGCTTGTATTCAATTCTGGTATTATTAAGAAGCCCTAAGATATGAATATTAAAACTATGAAATACACAAATTATTACAAAAGCATATTTCAAGTGTACCTGACTGCAGGGTGTAGCTGTCATCTTCTCATGCTCTGATATCTGCCCTGCAGCATTATTTACTGGCTCCTTCTCTCTTTTGCTGCTTTTTTTTTTTTTTTTTTTTTTTAACCTTTTTTTAATAAGCACATTGCTTTCTAACACCCTTAGGATTCAAGTTTAGTGAGAAGATCCTATTAGTTATCTTTGGATGTAGCTAATGTCTATTCATCTTGTTATGGAAAGTGCAAGTCAAGATTTTTTAATCGTGTGACCACAAAACTATTTATGCCATGGTGTCGTCTCTTGTACTGTGTCCTAATCCATTTCCACAGAGGTTTGAAGTGTTCCAGAATAATTTTGTTGGCTTATTTCCCTACTGGTTGTTTCATTTTAGTATATATATGCTAAGTTAATATTTTTGAGAAAAAAAATCCAGCTGTTATTATACAAAGCATAACAAAATCTCATATTCCTCGTTTTTGTTTAAAATATGTTCAAGTTGACAGCTACTCACAGGTACAGACTGTGAAAATGTCCAGGCTAGGAAATGCTCTGATCCATAAATGTGAAATACTACAATAGCAATAATTTGCAACAGTTTGTTTCTGTTCTGAGGTGCTTGGTTCAGGCCTCTAAGCTCATTTGTCTTTAATCAGTGCCTGTAAAAACCTACAGTTTTAAGGGAGCCATTATTCATAGAGAATGCTTTTCTTTTTTGTAGAAGGCTGAAAATTGCAACAGCAGCCATACAGCTCTCAGCATGTACAAAACTGAAATATATTGCAGGTTTCTTGGTAAAGTAACTGGGTTTGGGGGGCTTTTTTTGGTTGTGTTTTCACACGAATGCACACAAGAGGTACAACTCTTGAAGGATATATTGCTAAAATAACTCTGAAAGCCAAGGGGCAGTATTCATTTAGACTCTGTCTATCAACTAATATTTTGACCAGTGTAAATTATAGTCTTCTACTTTTTGCACTGTTTTGGTAACTTTTTAGAATTAATTCAGTGGATTTAAAGGAGACCTCTAGCATTCAACTAAAAACTTGAAGGCAGGTGAAATCTAAGCTCTAAGGAATTACATATTGGTTGTAAGTAGTTTATTATGACACCTCAAAAGCTGTGTTTGGATGAACTTAGTGGAGCTATTAATTACTTTCTGTACTTATTACTATTAATATAATTGCTATAAGCCTTGGAATTAAAAATGTAAATAAGGTATTAAGCTGCCTGAGTATTTAAAAGGTTTAAGGGAAAAAAGGCTTATGAGACTGTTTAGTGTTTAAGTGACCTCCAAAGGACAGACAATAGAGTAGACCATCAAATTGAAACATTCATTGCAAAATAAACTGACTTGTTATTGTCACATATTAACACATTGCATATCTACCAAATTGTGATTACATGTCTGGAAGCTGTAAAAAAATGATTAATTTCTCCATATTTTCATTATAATGGAACTATATCCACACAGAACAGGGTGATTTGTTGGTGGGTGGGTACCTTGAGTTCTTTTAGACTGCAGAGTAAAAGCACATTGAGAAAGACAGGAGAGACTGCACAGCAGAGGCTGTGGATTTGGAAAGGGTAGAATGCATTAAGAAAAGGCGGCTAAATCTATAAAGGCAAAAGCTTTGGTTAGGTCCACATCACATTAAATTTTGTTGCCAGCCTAGTATATTTTCCATACTGAATATATTTTTTAAATCTGTACTTTTATTCATAAACTAAGAGCTATCCATATAAACTGAAGCCATTCCTCTTGCAATGGCCGCGCTTCAGAAACACCCCATCCCAAAACTGGAGGGAAGCATTGCACAGCCCAGCTAGATTAAAGCAGATTAAAAAACGTGTCTGTCAAGCAGAAAAACATTTGGAAATAAATTTCAGGGTAGTTCAGTAACAGCTGCAGGAATCCCTGGATGAATTTATGACCGTTTATGCAAATCCAGCTAATGGTGCGACAGTGAACATCCAGTGAGGACACTGGCACTGGCTCGTGGTGTTCCTCTCAGGAATGTGCCACCTGCTCCCTGGCTGTGGGCTGGGAACTTGTGTGCCCTCAGCACGCCCCCACCTCTCTGCAAAGGCACCACGCAGGTCCCTTGGCATAAACCTGACGTGGGGTGGGGACGAGGTGGCCTTTTCAGCCGTCAAGTTGAGGAATGGTCATGTTGAGAGGGCATTGTGCAAAAGCTCACAGCTCTGCAGGGACTAGAATTCCTTGTCAGATAGCCAGTTCTTTCCATTTCACAAGCACTGGAATCTGTCTACAGAAGTTGTTATAGTTCTGTGGATGAATGCCTTGCTCACTTTAACTGGAAATTCTAGTAAACCATAGATTTAAAAAGCCTCTTGCCTTGACTTTTAAGTAGAAAGATGACAGTCTAACTTCAGATTCTTAATCTGAGTGGAAAAGATTAAGAGATTTCAGATATTACTCAGCTTTTCAATTTGCAAATCAATTCTTACTCAATATGTTCAAATATACAATTGTTTAATAAGTTATTAAATTGTGATTTTAAATAGAGCTGGAATGTTTATTAATTGCCACACTTGCAGCATTTGAATTATTTTTATCAGTATATTAAAAGACAAGGAAACATTCAGAGGAAAAATGGAAATATTTTTTCTGGGAATTATGTGCTTGTGTTGAGAAAACAGAATGCAATCTGAAAACAGAGAAGACCAGGGCTGAAGTAAATTCCCTGACAAAGACCTAAAGAAGTCAGAGGCAATATGGTTATCTTTCAAAAAGCAAAATATAGCCTCTTATTGAATCTGATGCATAATATAAAGCCTAGAAGATTCCTCTAGTGCCTGGATGATTGCGGTTCTCAGCAGCCATAAGACAGACAGGTCTTTGTCTCTTGATCTCGTTAAGGACACTCCAGGTTTTGCTCAGCCCTTGAGAAAGGAAATGTTTTAGACTGCTCTGCTGTGATTGTTTTATTGCCTGCAAGGAAAGTTGTTTACCTGGGATTATATCTTAGGCAATCATATAAGGATGTGACACAAGATACAAAAAATGTTGCAGACTTGGAGTTAAAATCTGATCATGCAAATAAATTGAGGCATGCGGAGAAATATGTGGAGAAGGTTTCACATTTGGAAGACCCAGGCTTAGCTATGAATTTCTTTTATCTCTGGATTTTTTTCATCAACCAGGCTTTTAAAACTCTTTTCATGTGCTTCTTTGGTGCATAAATAACAACAAGACAACATCAACCATCTGTTGCACATTAAGAATTTTAATTTTAATGCATCCGGTGATGCCCTGTTTAATGGTTTTTTTTGACTGAGTTGCCAGTATCAGCAGGATGAGCTTGATAATTGACAAGGGCACGTAATTGTTTGTCACAGGTGGAAATGTACCACTTAGTACTGTGTACACTGAGAATAGAGTCTTCAGAGATGGTGGGGTTTGATCTCCAAAAATGCAAATAATTTTGGCTTTGAGGGATGAAATTTGGACTGAGGCACTGTCAAGGGCTAGCTGAAGGAGGGGAAAAAAGGTCCATTGAAGAAAATGAAATCTGAGCTGTAATCTAGCTATAGATTTCTGGCAACATATCTCTTCTGCAGACCCAGTTTTCAGCAGCAGCTTTGACAAAAGACAGTGAGCAGTGATGGAAACTCAAGAGCAGAGCAGGTGCCTCCAAGAAAGTGTCAGTGCCGTCATCCAAAAGCAGTAACCAGGAACCTGTGTCTGATGACAGTAGAAAAGGCAGTATGGGGAAAAAAAGTCTCTTCAGCACTGGAATTGCTTTTAAACATGATGTTTGGCTTGTTCCACAAGGACAAAGGGGAAATATGCATCATTGCTCATATCCCAAGCTGAACAGAAATGGGAAATTCTGCTACTTTTTGAAGGGAAAGTGCAGGCTTTCAACTCCAGTACAGCAAAGCAAAAGAGTAACTCTGGGGGTTTTTTCTCACCTTTACAAAAGGAAACTTGAAAGAACAATAAAGTAGTTTCCTTAGAAATAAACTGGCACCAATTTTTGCAGCCACCTATTAAAATAGGTCTTTAATCTAAGAGAATCAGACATGTGCCAAGCTCTTCCACATTCAATACACTTCAAAATGTTCAAATGGCTAAAGGGCACCATGATCTTCAAGATTTTCACCACAGATGGTTCACCTGTGGAAAACATTTCTCATTACTACTTGAAATTTCCCCTCACACATCAAGGTGGTATCTTTACAGTGGAATTCAGGAGCTACAAATTACAAGGGGAGACAGGAAATGTCCAAAGATGCCAAGGCAGCATTTGTTCTGAAGCTGGGAATAAGATATATGACCTTCCTGTCATCTCCAGGAATGATAGATAAGTGAAGTGGGCTAATGGAGCGACACAGAAGTGCAGTGTGAGCTATTCATCCAGAAAAATGTTATCTGCATTTTAATGTTATGGGTGGTAGCCACCTTGGAAGCTGGTTTAAGAAAATAACTTTTGGAGTTTTGCTACTTCACTGTAATGGATGACAATGCAATAAAGTCTGACCCGTTACAATATCAGGTAGTGACACTTCCATGAAGTTGGGCCAATACAGCCTGCAAGTTTCTCTGAGCTTTTGCTTTTCTTCGTTTTTTTGTGCCGCTCTCTGGTTAATTATATATGTACGACAGGTTCCTTACTGGGAGCCTGCTTCCCAGTTTAGCAGGTTTTGCTCAGGGTAAACATGCCACTTTTACTCTTCTCCATCCCCCATAAGCTTAACAATGGTGAGAAAGCTGCTCCAAAGAGAATCCCGCAGCACACCCTGAATGTCACCGTTAGTCTGGAAGTTCATTTATCAACTAAATATTTCAGCTGAAATAATAACATTTTCCTCTCTTGAATACTCTGAAACAGGCTCTTTAGCTTAGCTTTTCCCACAAGACTGCAACCACCTTGACACATTATGGTCAAAGTCTTGGCTAGTTTGACCCTGCCTTGCTGAAGCTGCTGAAAGTGAACCTTATGTTGGCATTAAAAGTCTGCAGGTAGCTCAGAGAGCAAACAACACAGCAGCTCTCCTGGATCATTAATAAGCCACGTACAAATTTCCTTCTATTTCCATCCTTGATGTGGTAAATGTCACCACCCAGACTGGAATTTCTTGTGCTGGGACATGGACATGAATGAGGGTCTGCAGGGCATTTCCAGGTGCCTGAGCCAAGAGACTTTTTTCTGTGCTAAATGTAAGCCAGAGCTGTGCACAACTCACCATACACAGAGCTCAGGCACAACTCCTTCAGATTATTGCCCTGTTGCAACTCTTAGTGTTTCTGCCCTGCCCACATGAGGTTCTGCTCTGAACTGTGTAAGTTCTTACAATTTGTTAGAGTCCTGTACTTTTGATGGCAACCTAATTAATTATTTTCCGTGGGGCATCTTTTTTGGCTGAAGCCTGTGAATTTGTTTGTCTTAGTTTATCACCTCACTGATTTATTTATATATACTTCTTAATCTTAATTTGCAAAAGAATTTTAGAAAAAGTATTTTCTTCCTACTGGAATGGGCCTCCAACAATTACTTTTATCTAAGAATTTTGTGAACAGTGGAGAAAGGAAAAATTCTTTCTTTTAAACTGTAAAATGCCATAAGTGGCCTCATTTCTATAAAAGCTGTCAAAGTTTTGTGAATCATGAAGAAATTAGCAAGACTCCAACCTGTTTGTAGATGTCTTGTGTGGATCATTGCATACATTATTTTTAATAGCCAATTTTACCACTGTTGACTCAATCAGCACAAGAATTATACTTCTGAAAGCTAAGACAACTTGGACACATTTTCCAAATTTCTTTCCAACATATTGGAAGGAAAGCAAACTGCTGTGTTTACTGAAGAGGACAGCTTTCCTGTGAGAGTTTATTTTTATTCCTCTTCTTACCCAGTTACAGGGAAAGATCCTATAATTATCGACTATCTTTTAGTGGTGATTTACTTGGCGAAGATTGATTAGCACAATCAGTCACTCTAAAGCAATTTTCATCACCAAATATTAGATGGTTTCTTCTCCTGCTTGATTAGCAGTCCTGCTGCAGGTTACATTGTAGATGTAATTCTATAAACATGGCTTGCAAAGTGTTTTTATATAAAAAATCCTCATCTAAATATAGAAATTCTTAAATATTTATGGGTACTAATTGTGTGCATGCACATGTGTACATATGACTGTGTATCTGTGTATATGCATATGAAGAAAATCTGAAAATTATTGTATTCTAAATATGGAGTTAAATATTTGTATTCAGAGATTAATCTTCCACATGTGTATATGAATAGTATTTTTGTTTGATCTTATCAACCTGCCCCAGCATAATCTGGGTAAAAGAAATTAAACAACCCAAACTTATATATGCGTAGCAGAAAGTAATTCAGATTTGTCCTTAAAAACCCAGCTAGCTTAATACATTTTGGCTTAGGAAATGTGTTGTGCTGCTTTTGTTTGGAGTAGAGTTCTCCACCCCTTATTCTATACCATTTATGTCATACTCACGTCCCATGCTATCCAACAATTTAAAGGCATATCCAATACAATCTCCACCCCTGATTATTTTGGATCAGGCTATGGGGTTTAACATTGAACTTCCTCCCCTCGCTCTTAGCCTTCCTGCTATAGCAATTTCATAACACTCCACTCAAACCATGAATTATTCTCACACAGGTTTCATGTAAAACCAGCCCATATCGTTCAAACTGATTTGTTTCCTGTGTTTTTTGGTTTTGCTTTCTATCTACAATGTTTACTTGTTGGGCTATTCTGCTTTAAGCTTTCAGCTTTAAAGGCTGCACAGTTTGTGTCTGTTTTCTAGGGCTGACTAGGGTGAACTGCTGCTCCAGCTGAAGAAATCACATATAATTCCCATCACAAAATCTTCCTCAGATTGAAAAGAAAGCAGAAGGAACTGTGTTCAAATACAGATTCAGCAGAGCTGCTAAAGTGTCTGCAAGTCCAGGTACTGCAAGGCAATGTCCATGGTACAGATCTAATAATGCATCTTACTCTCAGAGCCATGTAAATAATACATTTGCCTATAAAAATGTTATATTATGCATTAAGAAGCCACATTTTATGAGCATCTGAACAACAATTGATTTTGTGTTTTGGTGCAGTTTCCTCTGCTGTGCAAACAGAAGGGCGAGTGAACTGCAGGTACCTGCGCAGGAGGCACAGAACATCTATCCAATGGGGGATTCATGGCCTTGAGCAACTTCCTAACCAGGGGCTGATCTAGAAGAAGGAAAGAGACTTCTACTGCCAGACCATGGCCTGGGGCAGCAGCCTTCCCTCAGCAAGGAGCCGTGGTTGTGCTGAGAAAGGAGAGGCTGAATGTGAAGCCAGAGTAGGGGACGCAGGACTTGGGAGAGGGACGAGTTCCATGGTAGCTGCAGCAGGGCCCTGTCTCCCACCTGTGCTGGCAGCCAACATAAGGAGGTCCCAGTCTCCTTCTCCTGAGATCAGATTGTTTCCTGATTTCCCCAGAACTGATTTTCCTGCTGAGCAAATTCAGTCTTTTACTTTGTCTTGACTTCCCTTTCAGTGCCTTGACTTACTGCTCAGTTCTGTTGGAACTAGCTACTCAGTTCCAACAGTGGATACAGGATTTCAGACCAAAATTTTATATGAAACAGAAATGAAAGCTTTTTGAAGCTTCAGTGTAGTTTCTCAATTTTCAAATGGGACAAGTCTCCCAGTCCATAGTTATGCAGAAGGGAAAATATCTGTATCTATATCTCTCTGTATATATCCTACTCTCCTATAATTCATAAAGGCAGATAAACCCAGGAAGAAAATATTTCAAAAATAATTCTATCTTTCTTTAAAAATCAAAACTGAGGAAGGTTGCTGTTTTTTCCTTGAGTTGCTAAATTTATAGCCCTGTTTTCAGTGAAAACTTAGCTCTATTTATATCTCTTATTTTTCTGTGAACTCATGTTGTATCTAATGTAAGAGTTAATGGAGTTAATTACAATAACTGAGAAAATTAGGTTTCCATGCAAAATCACATAATTGATATCTTATAAAATACTGGGGGAAAAAAAATCATATTTTGTGAATATATCTATATTTGTATAAACATCCAGTACCAGAGGAAAGTGTGTAAAAATTATTCCCTCTGTTCCAAGGACAAAAACTGCGTGTTCACATAGGAGTCCAAGTCTGAATTCTTGCTTACCAAGTAGAAAAAAAAGAATAACTAACCAGGCTAGTACACAGAATTCATTTTTCTAAGCACGATACCTGGCTGTAAAATTATACATACAAAAGACTGAGGAAAGAAAAGCAGATATCTAATATTCTAGAAATGTAACTCCGTTGTATTACTGTAACACAAAGAAAACCCAGTGAGAGAATTATCACGGAGAAATAGTTTTATTCTGTTTAATTCTATCACTCTTCCTGACAGACAGGCTTTAAGTCACTAAAGTTGAACACAAGTTAACAAAAAGATTAGAAGAACTTCTTGAGTCTCCAATACTTCATTTCTTTCGACTTCTAAATGCACAGGATATGAGGAAATATCACTTTTATAATGTACGTTTTACAATGTAGGAGATGCCAGTAACAGAAATTGTCAGCTGTCATGGGTTCAGCACCACTGGAAACTAAACTATAGCCGCTTGCTCAACCACCTTCTCTTCCTCTGAGCCCACTGGAATGGGGAGGAGAATCAAAGTAAAACTTTTACCTTAAAATAAGAAGAGTTTAATAATCATAAACAAAGTAAAATACAGTAATAATGGTAAATGATAATAAGAATTATGAAAAAAGGGTAAAATGCATGATGTACAATACAGCTGCTCACCACTCACTGGCCAATGCCAAATCAGGTCCCATTTACGCTGATCACGATGTCACATGGTCTGGAACATCCCTTTGACCAGCAGGGTCACCTGTCCCAGCTGTGACTCCTCCAAATTCCCATTCACCCCCAACTTCCTCACCAGTGTGACAGTGTGAAAAGCCACAAAGGCCTTGGCTCTGTGCAAGCCCTGCTCAGCAATAACAAAAATATCTCTGCACTATCAATGCTGTGCTCAGCACAAATCCAAAACGCTGCCCTATACCAGCCACTGGGAGGAAAATTCAATCTACCCTAGCCAAACTAGCATATTAATTTCCAACTGTAACCTCTTTGCAGATTTTTTTTTTTTGCAAACTCTCACTTTTAGAAGTAGTGATGGCAGCAGGCAGCATGCAGCATGGTAAGGGCTTTCAGTTAGGCCATATTCCATTTTGGAATCATCTAATCAGCTCTATACCACTAGAACTATACACATACCATAAATTTACGTGACAAATTTAGCTGAAAGCGGTGAATTCATATAGAAGGACTGCAAAAGTTTTTAATTAGCCAAATGAGAGATGCTGAGATTATTTCAAGCAGTATTTGTGGCAAATCACTACATTCTAGTTGAACAAAAATGAGGAAAACTCACTGATCTGTAATGATTCCTGTTTTCTTGCAAAAGCTTTGATTACTGAGCTGGAGAAGATCTCTCAGATCATGCAGTACGACCTCCTGTGCGGAGCACAATGTTCCTGTACAGAAAGCCAACAAGAAATGTACCTAACTTATTTCTGAACACCATTAGTGAAAGTGACTCAGGTTCATCAGTAGAAAGCATTTTTCCATCCTCTAATTGCTTGTCTGCTAAGAAATGTTTTCTTTTATCTAATTCTGACCTTTATTTTTAAACAGTTAATTCCGATTTGATTTCTAAAAAGAAAGCAAGCAGTTATTCCTTTAGCTTTCTCTTCAGATGTTAGATACTGGTAAATAGCTTCAAAGACTATTAAGTAATGCCAACTTAATGCTCCAGCTCCATGATATATGATAATCACCTTTGTCATGGCTGAGATTTAATTGAGCCAAAAAAAAGCAATCTGGATCAGTATTTGCTTTAAAAAAAAAAAAAAAAAAAAAATCTCCCAAGTACTCAAAATGAAAATATTAGACATAGGAACCAAACTTTTATAAATTATGCATTTTCTGCTGAAGTGAGGAATACCTGTAGTTTTTGTTAGATCTGAGTGGGTACTTTGAAAATACTCGGGCAGACCAAATATTAGAAATCTCGATTATGTATTTGCACTGACGAACACACAACTAAATTAGATTTATTAGCACAAAATCCTGTGATAAGCCATCAAATTCATTTGCATTTGCCCTGTAACTAGTAGAATTCACAAAAGCAGGAATTAGAAAATGCATAACCAACCTCTAATTCAAGTCCCAAGCTGTGTCTTTGAAATGTGTGTTGTAACATGCAAATTAAAAAGATATCAAATCAGGAAATAATAAGTATCTTTTATGACTGGTTTTCATTGTGATACGACTTTTGCAGGAAACCTTTTAAATGATAGGCAGGAAATGAAGGTTTTTCTGCTGTAGAACACTACAAATTCCCATCTCAGTAAGTAATTAAGAGCATTGCCTGATGTCAACTGCCAGTGTGGTTGTTTCTACTCTGCTCGGCTCTCCTTTTAGGTCCCAGGCTTATATCACACTATTTTCTCTAAACTCATTATAGTTAGGACTAAAATGTGCCTATAAGTCACAACATTTTCCTAGGGACCATCTGGTGTCCAAAGTCAAGGGAATGTTGGCTGCTTTGCCTGACCTAACAGGCTGTTAATCTTAAATGTATTACTCTTCATTTAGTGGAGGAGAAAATAAAGTCAAGAATATCTTCTTTGGTTTCAAAGAAAAACAGTTTTTTTTTTAAAGAAGGAAACATTTGAAATAAATGTCAGAAAACTTGGTGATAATATCTAATCCTGTAGAGCTGAGATTGAGAGCTTAAGAAGCTTGTTTCTAATTTTCAGATGAAGGATAATTATTACACAGCAAAAAAGAAAAAAAAAAAAAAAAAAAAACCACACAGTAAATGCTGCAACATGAGAACTGAGAAAACAGACAAGTGATTACAGAGAAACAGCCCTTTTGTTTTGGTCACAGTTGGATTTATCAAACAGATCTTCCTTTCCCAGGAGTGAAAGTCCTGCCTGCTGCAATGAGGGGTTCAATCCTGCAGCCCATGTGCTGCTGGATGTGCTCCAGGAGCCGCCTTCCCAGAGCTGGGCTGTGTTTGCCCCAGAGCCCTGGGCTGGAGCTTGTACGTGAGGGGCACCTCTCCGAGGAGATGTGCTGCTGTATTCCTGCTGTGGCAAAATGCTCTGTCCCTCCAACAAAGAGCTGTCACCAGCAAGTGCAAAGTGGATTTCTGCTTCCTTCACACGTGTGAGCCTCACCAGGGACTGCAGCCACAGCCACCAGCTCCAGCATCTGCATCTCCTCCTCCCTGCATGGCTGGCGGGGGATGTCTTCACCCAGCAATATTTTTGGGCCAGTTTTCCCCTTTCCCTTCAACACAAACCTAACTCATAATTATAAAGCTGCCCAGAGGGTTGGTAGAGATTTTTTTCCTGCACTCTCTAAGGAGATTCCAAATGTGTAGACGGTGCTCAGAGCAAATTCTTTTTATCCTCATTCTACGGGGAAATAAATAGAGCACTTGCCTGCCAGTGCTAGTATTCACATAATCAGACATGGTTCCTTTCTTTGTATTTATTTTTATACAGTGAAAATAAATAAATTCTTTTTCCAGGACAGATTAATTTTATTTTAGTTTTCTGTGGTTGTTGTTTTGGTTTTGGGGGTTTTTTTTTTGAGAGAGAGAAAGTATCATATCTCAAATTGGAAGATGTACACTTAAATACATTATAACACTGGAAATAATACAGCAACCACTAATCCATCAAGAAGTCTGGGGATTGTTCTTAAGGACAAATAATAAAACCCTGTTTTACTGGTGATGATGCCAGCTCTAGACAGACAGTGACAGTTGAGCATCGATGATGGATGAAAGCAATTTCTGTATGTGTATACATAAGCTGTAGTAAAGCCACCAGGATTTGGGTGTTCTTTCCCGTGATTTTAATTGGGGTTTTGCCATTAAAATTAGCAGACTTAGACCCCTAATCATGATGAGTCTGATTGTACTTAACTACAAGAAGCATTGAAAAAAATAATATTCTTAAGCCTCTCCAACTGTGTAAATATCCGACACACAAACAAATGTTTTTAAAGTGAGTTACACAGAGACCTTCCAAACTTCTGCTAAGTGGTTGTTTTTAATTAACTAGAAGAAGTGTGAAGCTGCAAAAAGATTTAGAACATTAAAATCTTGAAAAGAGATGCATTAATGAACTTATTATTGGTAGTATGTATGAGTACCTCTGGTACGTAAGAATATATGCGTACTCTCTTACCTGCACAAAATTACTGCCATTAAATAAAAGTCCTGATGCACCAATGTTGTGACCCTCTTTACCTGTGATCGAAGTACTTTTTGCTATTCCTCCGGCATGCTGGATTCCACATGGGGAAAAACACTTAGAAAGGATTCTGATCTGAGAGCCACAATTGTTTTAGAGACTGACTCTTAGCAGAAATGATGATTAATTTTTGCTATGCCGAGTATCACAGCTAAGCACTGCAATCTATTTCTTCATTGTAACCATTTGATAGCAATCTATGCACAATGTTCAGGTCTAAAATCATTAGTTCAACTATTATAAAATAACTTTGGCTGACAGACAAAGTCTGGTAGAAGATAACAATACCAGGATCCCTGCTAATAGTTGTACTTCCTGGGGCTAAACTTATCTGAGTGGGACTAGAGTACCAAGGTGGTTACAAGAAGATATAATAATGATTCATTTAAGGGACTGAAGTTCCTCTCAGTTTGTGCTGTGGGATGTGCTTTCCATCCCACACCTTTTAAATGCACAGGGAGAGTAGCTACTCAATGATAATCCCACTTGCAAGAAAACCGAAGTTTACTTTCATTCCAACAGCTTTTTTAGTGAGCCTAAGATATCTGATCTTGTTTTAGAAGTTCCATAAAAATGCACAAAGTTACAAAATTAATTGTCAGTTGTGAAAATTTCTGCCATTTATATCCATGCCCATATAATTGGATTTGTATATCTTGAGCTATATCAAGGTTAATAGAATTATACTAAGTCTCATTGCCTATGGATGCAATTACAAAAAAACCTGACATGTAGGTAGACAGGCACTTTTAGCACATCCTGCTGCTGGGTAGATGTTGCTCTCTTAGAACCTCCCTGCTGAAGTGCAGACATTAATTTTTACCAATGCTTAAATTAAATGTTGGATTCTGAACTGCAATGAAGTAAATTGAAAGGAATAGTGGGCATCAATGCTATTTAAATTATTTCTATATTATGAATACATCTGGGGCATTAACCAAGACAGAAGAACCTAAATTTCTGACTCTTTTCTTCCTCCACTGAAGATGTGTGGCAAACATATGTATTTACAGGCAGTTTATAAGCATATTACAAATATGTTGTATTTTATATGCATACGCACACATACATTAAAAAGTAAAGTAAAACCATGAAATATGAATTTTTCCATTTATTTGCACTGTTTTCTACAACAAGTATGTGAAAAGGTGATCAAAAAACCCACTGTAATTTAAAATAAATTATAAGGCAGTTCCCTCATCTAAATGAATGCCTGTATTTCTGGAAAAAAATAGATTGCCTTTTTAAAAGGATGAAGGTACCTTCTGCTGTGACTAATCTTATCCAACCATCTGAGAAAGGCATAGCAGGAAGGAATTTATTGAGTGTAATTATTCAGTATGCAGGTAGCAGTAAATAGCAAACACATGCTTCTTAGGGCATAGAGTCAATAGAAGAAATACTTATTTACTGAGCGCTTTTGCAAGTCTGTTTTCAGAGCAGAGTCAACATTCAGCTCTTAGGAAGGGCACATCATTAGCTGCTGTGGAAAGACTTTGGACTAACAAATTAGCATTAGTTCTTGTCCCTGTATCATCAGTCTTGAATATAGCAGAATATGGATGATATAGAGATCTCATTTTATGAAATATAAGAACCCACAGTTTCTTAAACAAGTTGTTACAGCAATAAAAACAATTCTAATTAAAAGCTCTTGCTGCATTATCTTCCTCTCTGGCTATATAGGATGTATATAATTTCAATTACAATATTTTGTAATCTATCAATTCATCATCTTCTAGATGGCTATTGTCAGAAGCTTTATGACCTAGAGATATAGGATGGCTAAAAATGTCATTTAGACTTCATAGTCCCTCTGAAAGGAAATAAAGTATTCATTACATTGATCTCTTCAGCATATAGCAAGGGAGCCTAAATATGCCTTCCAAAAATGCGGCATATGCAGTTAATAGTAATTTTCCTCTCTTCTTATTGTTCTGCTCCTTTTTAGCCTTCTCTGGCTGCTTCAAAAAGAGAGATGAGTCTTCTGGTAAGAGGCTAGTCCTTATTTCTTGGCCTCATTCTCATAAGATAAGAAGTTACTGGAAATAGTCTGTAGTTCTTGTTCCCCTGAGAAAGAAACTTCTTATTTTTGTAAAAGGTTCCTTCCTGTCTCTCACTCTATCAATGTCTGTCAATCCTAAATTATCTTCCAAGGACTTGAACACTCTTTAATTTTATAATTTCCTAATTTCATTTTAGTTCTACAAACATTTTTACCTTTTCTTTTAGTTCCTCAGTTATGCAAATGGAATAAAGTAATTTTCCATTTTTAATAAATATTTTAAAGTATATTTTATTTCTTAGTATTAAAATGCTGTCCTAAGCACCTTTATTATAGAAATCATGGAAGTTAAAGTAAAGACAATGCTGATAGCATCACCTTTCTTTTTTCACTTCTTTCAAACCCTTGAAAGATTTGCACATACATCACTTGGATATTTTGCTTTATACTGTCTTGTAGATTCTTCAGGGGATATGTGAAGAATGAAGCCATTTACATGGCTGATAATCTTATAGACAATGCCACATTGCCTAGTATTCTGAAAGCTTGACAAAAAAAAAATTAATTTGTTAATGGGCTGGTGAATAGTCGCACTGGGGTTTTACATATTTTCTTCCTTGTGTGCTGGTATTTTTGACAGTGGTTAACAGCTGCTCAGATTGCAATTTTATATTTTAAATCAAATTTAATCATCTTTACCTAAATACAGACTCATTTTTGTCATTCTTCTTTGTTGCTGGTACCATGTAAAGAAATATGGAATAATCCCCCAGTAACAGCATTTCATTCACAACAGTTCCATGGGTTTCTAGGTGACCCGGATGTGTTATTGCACAATATTTCATCTCCTTCATTCTGCCTCTTTTGCATGACATATCTATTATTTAAAATATAGGCTGGTGTCTTCCCATATCTTTTGCAGTTTTCAATGTCTTTCCTCCCATAAATATTCTTTGCCCTCCCACTTTATGGCTTTTCATTGCCACGATATGAGCTTAGTCCCATTGCTTCTCTCAGTTCTGTCATCCTCATATTTACAGCCTTGTTGTTATCAGATGTGGTATCTCCTCTGATGGTCCCATATACAATCCAGCGCTGCATTTTTATGTTGTTCTGGTTTATTTTATACTTTCAATTGAATTACAGCTTTCACTAGTATTAGACTTTGACAACTTAGGATCCCTTTCATCTATTATCTGCCCTAGCCCATATCCTCCTTAAAGCCGTATACTCACAGTTTGATCTCACTGTGAACTGCATTTAAAAAAAATCCATGTGTTTTTTTGACCAGTCCATTCTCATTTGAACATTACATTTTTAATATGATATGCCTATTAAGTGAGCACTAATTTTTGCATCTTTATGAGTAATCCATATTTTCCGTGTTAGTGACAGAAAACATGAAGACTATCAGGTGTCCAAATCTTTGAATTCAGTAAAGTCTGTGTGTATCTGAGTTTCCACAACTGACTACTCCTTACCACTGGGATAGGGATTACAAATCCCATTGTACTGCAGGGACATTTCTGCAGTTTCACGTTAGCACTTCAACCTTGCTCCCACTTCTTGCACAGTCTGAATACCTCCTTGAACATATTACTTGAACATATTAATTATTTTCATCATTTTGAAGGTATTTCTGGTGCTCTTTTTTTTTTTTTTTTTTTTTTCATTTTTACAATTTCTGCACAGTATCCTTGACATTTAGTCCCCACCCACCTTCAGATTCCACTCCAGTCTTCTTAATTTTCATTGCATTTCTCGCTATTACCTCCCCAACATTTCATCAGCTTTCCTTACAGCTAGCAGTGCAAAGGGATTTGGAAGGTTATTATATTTTTTAATTTCTCAGCAGTCTCTTTCCAAAGGAGAACCACATATTTCTGAAGCATGGGAAAAAGGCAGAGTTCCCAGACACCTGAGTAGGAAAGGTCAGCCTGATCCAGGAGCTTTCACAAAATCTTATTACACTCCTGCTACGCTACACATTAAGTTGTTTTCTAAAGTTCCCAAATGCAAATATAACAGCTACCAAACGCAAGAACAAATCCATATGGCTCATTAGTACAAAAAATAAACCAATGCATAGAGCTAAAGTCAGAGTCAACATTTCAAAGGGATGTGAGATAGAAAGACTGTTGAATATTGGACAGAAATTATTGTCTCCAAATTGCATGTCTATTTCTAATTCTCACTACAGTCCTTTGTGTCCTCCCCACATTGGGAAATATTATTCTTGCCATAGAATCCATCCATTTTAATTAAGTAGTCAATTTGTAAAAACCAACACATTTTGCTACTACATTTTGAAATTCACATTATTCTTGCTTCTTTCTTGGAGTGGGAAGAAGAGAAAAATTCACTATGACAAACCCAAATTTGCATATTTTTGAAATCAAGGACATGGAGTCACTCCAAGTCATTATGGAGGTGCTAGTTTGTCATGTCCACATGCACTTGTTCATACACAGCACCATCTGATGCTTTTGTGTGAAACAGAAATATTGGCGTTGAGTTAAAGTTGACACAAAATTCAGCAAGTTTTGAAAATAATTATGGCACAGACAGTTTGGATCTGATCCCAGCCTTCAAGGATGTCACACAATTTCCATAAAGCTGAAACTTATTAAAAAAAGCAAAAAAACCACCACCCCAAAAAAACAACCCCGTAAATTTAAAACCTTGTGTGGTCATACACAACAAAACAGCATAGCTCGTTAAAAATAGCAAGGAATGGAGATTTATGGGAAAATACTTTGAAATTAATTTCTGTTTTCTTTGGTAATAGTCAGGCCAAAATCTTCAGCATTTAAAAGTTTCTGCTCCCTGCTAGCTTTCTTCTGGCAGCCTGTGAGGCTGGTTCCAGCCCTGTTCTCCTGGCAGATGGAGCACAAGGAAGGAAACATCTGCCTCCGTCTGCCGGGGCACTGAAGACATGTCTAACCTAAAGTATGTGAGGACTCCTTGCAGAGTGGGAATTGGTGCTATAAAGCACAGAAAGAGGCTAGACAGTATCTTCTTCTCTACCAAAACAAAGTGAGTTGCTATAAATAAGAAGGCGACCCAACAGTGATGTAAAATCACTGGCATTCCCACAGAGAATTCCCTGTCAGGCACGCTATTTCAGTGGGGAGGCAGAGTAGTGGGATAGGTGTAATGTAGGCTGAAAAGAAGACCCAACTCTTCCAACCAACTCCCATCTCACACCCTTACTTCAAAGTGGTGGGAATCAATTTGCTTTCAGTATCGTGTCTCTGTTTCCCGCTGGGTTTTGGATCCCAAATGTTATTTTCAGAGAGCTAGACGTGATGTAACAAGGCCCTGGAGTCTTTTCTTCTCAGCCCCTGGACCTGCACTGCCAACCTGCAGCTGCCTTCAGGCAGAGGCATGCCCTCAGCTTTTGGCTCTCCAGCTTCCTGATGCTCCTTGTGCATTCAGGCTGCATCAGTTTGTGAATCAGTCCCTTCATTCTTCACACCAGTGGGGCTCTTCAGACAGATGAATCCCACTCAAAACAGAGAGGCAATTTCCAACCCACGTTTTGGAGACACGGGTATGAGCAGTGTGAAAGGTCTACAATGGTTCATCTCCAAATGAGCAGCATGCCACAGACATCTATTCTGTGTGTTTCTCACAGCCAAGGCTCCAGCAGCAGGGCAACACCAGCCACACCGCCGCCAGCAGCTGGCTGCCATCCCACTGCAGTCCCATATGAACAGAAAGCTGTGGGGATTATATAAGTTTCTGTAAGTGATAAACAAGAAAGGAAAACCTTGGCGTGACCCTGCACTCCTGAAACTGAAAAGGAAGTTGAAATTTTTAATATTTATTTATTTATTTATTTATTTATTTATCAGCAACACCAATACATAAATGTTTTCCCCTGTGACAGGATAAGAGGGGAGAAAGGGGAATGAAGTGATACTGCAGAAGAGTATGGGTTATTTATTACCAGTGCTCGTTCTAAAACTAGTGTGCATTCCTAATGTATTCATCTACTCAACTCAGCAAGAGACTGGGGTATGCAAAGAATCTGGGACTGGGTTTAATTTTCACGCTAGTCAAAGTGATTTTTCTTCAATCTATCATATACTGTATTTGACATATGACTTTTCCCTTAATCAGTAATTGACTGGTACATGCTTTGTGCTCCAGTGAAGGTAGATTTAATACACTGGACATCAGAATGACCTATTTTTGTCTTTTGAATGACAAATTTAATTTTTGTAAGATGTACTGTACTACTGTTTCAACTAATTTCACATTCCTCACCAGCTCTTCGGTCCATCATTTCATAAATAATGTTTTACTTCAAGTGAACAAGGATCCTGAAAACATCAAAGGTGCCTTGACATCTCTCAACAGATCATGACAGCCTCTTTCATTCTCCATATTTCTTAATGTGGAGACATCCAGTAAAGGAAAACACAGGACCGTGGTACACAGACTTAGGAAAAGTGAGTCACTGTTTTTTCAGTGATATTTAGAGTGGAATTTCACTGTCCAGATTATGTGGACTAAGGGATTGAGCAATTTACCTGGCCAGCTAGTGGAGAGACGCACATGTCAAAGGAAAATGTAAGTCACCTTCAACAAGAGAGTTTTAATTTATTTTCGTAGTCTAAAACTGATTTTTTGAGTCAAAATAATTTTTATGGTTTCATTCTGAATCTTGGTTTTGTGTGTATTTTTTTTCCTTATGAAAACACAGCATTTTGATGAAAAAAAAACTACTTAAAATGGATCTAGAGAAAAGTCCTAATAAATAGCCATTATTTTCTCAATCCTCTAGAAATTGATCACCTTATTTGCTTTGCATTTGATTCTGTTAAGAAATGAAATTTTTGAGAATTCTCAGTCTAAAACTTTCTTGGCTGTATTTCTGATTTCAAGCTTCCCTTCACTTTTATTTTCACTACTTCTTGTATGACTGACAGAAGCCAAATGAAACTCTTTTACTGGCAGCCTTAATATGAATAACAAAGCAACTGGAGCTGTGAAGCACCACTTCTTGGCTAAAAACAAGTGGTGAGTGTACAGTGTGGAGGAGGGAGCAGGAGGAAAGGGAACTTCTAGGTCTCAATTTTCTTTTTCTTAAATGTTAAACATGCATGAAGTTATTCTGATAGAAGATGATATTACAAGAAATGGGCATAAAATGCTCTGTAGAATCTCAGGGTATCCAAAAAAATGACAGACAGGGTTTAAACAACCACCCCAGCCAGGTGACTGTCCTTTCCCTCATTTTGGAGAAAGATCTGAGCAACTGCTTGAAAGCAGCACAAAGACTATGACTGAAATCCTGACATATTATAATAATACAATAGCCTTGCTAGATTAGTAATAGGATTACCCTCAACAATCAGCCTTCCTCATCTACATTTCTACTAAGGGCAATACAGAAAGAGAGGAAATGCAAGAGGACAAAAAGACTGGAGATTAGAGAGAGAGAGAGAACTGCAGGACTGATGCTGGAGAACAGGCCTGGTGCCTTTCTCAAATGCCAATTGGACCACAGGAAGGTAAAAAAGAAGCCTGAGGGAGCACAGAACTGGGATGGGTCACATCTGGAATAGCAGCAAAACTTCCAGGCTTGGCTGTCCTTCTAGCAGGAGAGCTAGAACCACAGGATGGATGCTGGGGGGAAGGTTTTCTAGGTGACCTTCATGTTAACCAAAGTAATCAAAGAGCACAGCAATATATCCCATTTTTGCTGAGTTTTGTCATTAATTTTAATTAGATTAGCTCTAACATTGAAGTTAGAAGCATTCTCTTAATGCAGCAGAATAAAATGAACCAGCTTGCCCTCTTTAAATACTTTGTCATTTAAAGTGGAGTACTAGGAGAAAAAAAAAAACAACAAAACAACAAAAACACAAAACAAAACAAAAACGAATGTCACATTACAAATGCAACGAAAAAACAGCAACATCAATTCAGCCAATGAAAAATACATTTCTGTTGATGCTCGAGGGCATACGAAAAGTGTTAAAATATATGAGTGAGGAAATGCACTCAGTCAGATGTACAAATGACAACGATTTGAGGAAAGATTCAAAACATTGTGAAAGAAATTCCAACAGGCATCAACAAGCAGAACAAATATACTTTCCCAGATATGATGTCTGGGAGGTTGCACAGTAGCTCATTTGGCTATATAGGGTGACAATATATCAGGAGATAATGTTCCTACAATCCCAGCCTTTGCAGAAAAGGAAAGAAAAAAGAAAAGAAATGAAAAGGATATTAAAATTTGTAGCAATGATGCTCCTCTTCTTAGTTTTAGATGAATCAGTCACATTGAATTTTCTGTTTGTCACTAGCTTAAATATATATTTCCTCTTGGTATGAGTGTACCACCTGGTGCAAAGAGCAGTTTCTACTCACCTTTTTTATTTTCTTTGATATGTCATATTCTGTTTCATCACAGTTTTCAAAACACATTTTGTTTACTTGCATGGACATAACACTATTTTCCATTCCTACTAAGATAAACTTTTCACATGCTTTTTCAGTATCTGCCTCATTTTTTTCATAGTGACTGTGCACTTTGTGTCACAGCCAGTACTAAACCACTCAAGGTTTTCTTCTGTCACGTAGTGACAAGGTTCACCATGGATAAGGGAAATGTAGCAGCTCTTGGTGGTGCTGTACTTCCCAGTTTGGGTGCTATTTGGCTTTAGAGTCTGATTTAAAACCAAGCATGTTAGCAGCAGTGACCTCAGCCCATGCATAATTCAGACCCTACCCCACTTCAGAGAAAACCAACTGAACTGTTGCCTCAGTCCTGCTGATATTATCACAGGGTCTAGCGCTAAGATAGTATGAGGGATAGAGGTCCCACAGAAACCAACATCTTGCTTCATCTTGCTTGCTTGGATCCTTCTTTAAAGGTTGCAAGGCTGGAACCTTCTCATGGGATCTCTGTCACACAGCTTTTCCTATTGAGTTTGACAAAAAATTGATATCAGAGGCAGCTGTGAGACTGGGCTTTGCTTGCTACTGCTCTCCTGTAAGAGCCTTGTTCATGATAGAATTTATGCATGATTTCCTTACGCAGTGTCCATCATATTCAGGCCAATTCCTTCAGCTCTTTGACTTGGAAGTACCCTTGACAAGGAATGTGGTTGTTGCAGTTGTGACTTAGGATGGCATGAAGAGCAACTCTCCACAAATTTGCAGGTGGCACTGATCCAGAGGAGGAGCAGCAGCCAGTGTACTGGAGGGCAGGACTGGGATTCTGAAGGAGATGCAGTAATGGTCTGGCAGGAACTTCACAAAGGTCAAGGTTGCAAATGCAAACCTTGCACCTTGGAGAGAATTATACTACACACCAGTACAGGCTGGGGTATGAACAGCTGGGAGGTAGCTCTGAATAAAAAGGACCTGGTGATCAAGACCGGCAGCGAGGTGAACAAACACCACCAATGTGCCCTTGCAGTGAAGAGAGGTAACAGCATCCTGGGTTGCTTTGGTAAAAGCACAACCAGCGGGTCCAGGAGGGTGATTCACCACTTGTATTCAGGATTTGTAAGACCATTTCCCGAGTGCTCTATCCAGCATTTTGGCTGCCCAGTGCAGGAAAGGTACAGCCATGCTGAGTGCGTCTTGCAGATGGCAGTGAGGATGGTCAGAGCACTCTATATAAGAGAAGCTGAGAGAGGTGGGATAGGCGAGCCTGGAGAATTAAAGGCTCAAGAACATCTTACTCTTTCTTGACCTGAAGACACAAAAATGGCGGTGCCAGACACATGAACTGGTACAACAGTAGTAGTAGTAGTAGTAGCAGCTCACTTTTATAACATCTTTATGTGTCTTTGAAAAATAGTACTCATTGGAAATGCTTTAAATTAGAATTGTTCAGTTTCAAGTTATATGCAGAATAATATATTGTACTTCAAAAGATATTGTTGCTCCAAAGTGTGCCACTTAGAAGTGTGGGAATGACAAGATTTAGACGGATTTAATTCAGCTGTTTCTACATGTGCTCTGACTAACATAAATGGTGGTATACTAATTAATACATGAGCATGAGTGATGTTTCCCGAGGATCCCTGCCTCTCCAAGGAAATGAAGCAGGCAGACAGTAGGTCTTAGAACCTTTACTATGTATTCATGGCATTTTTTCTCTATACTGACTTTTTATCAAATACAATGGTATTAATTCTCTTGAAATACTTTGATGGTTTTTGTGACTTTAGTGTACAGCTTCTCATAAACAGTAATGAACATCTCTGTTAGATTTAGAGATGGTGCATTTTTTCCTGTTTTCACGTACAGACTTCTCGGGATTCATTGGAACTTCCCACTAATAGTAAGAGTGGGCAGTGCTTTGCACCTCCTATTTGGAAATATTCAACAAGCTTTTAATACCTTACATGTTAGAAACATCCTTACAACTGACATAATTTTCCAGTTTGAGCTCTGAACATGAAACCAGGTAAGTCATTCAGACATTTCAAAGCATTACTTATTTGTACAGATGAAAGGCACATAGTGTGAAATTGCACTGAACCACAAGTTATGTCATCAGCAAAGGTCAGGTCTTCCTGGGGACGCAGAGGAGATCCTTATCACTTGAACTAATAGTTTCAGTGCCTGTACCTTCTCTGGACTGACCGCCCAGGGAGCCAGGGCAGACTTTTGCAGTTGATTTCACATCCATTCACCATAGGAAAAGAGATAGTAACAATACTTAAGTCAAAGAGAAATTTCTGAGGCAATGGTGCTTGTTACTTTGTTATGAGCTCTGCTACTTCGGCTGTCTTGCTGTCTTCTCCCATTTTGCCTCTATTCACTTAATCTTTCTTGTACATTTGTACCATCTCTTTCCAGCCTTCTTTCCAGCCCTCCTTGCCCTTTGTGAAGCCCAGGCTTTCCTAACCCTTGAACCCCCCCAGTGCTGGATGGTGCCTTAGGACAAGTGATCCCATCATGTTGGCCGTTTTTAATAAGCTCTGTGAGCAGAGTGTCTTTGAGGCGGGTTGATACGTCCCTGTTCCTTTTCATTCGCAGAGTGGGCTCCAGCAGCCTCTCTGAGGTACACTGGGAAGAGACGGTGGAGGCTGGAGCCTGCCCAGGCATCCACTTGCTGATACATTGTTCATTCAGACAGAGAGGCTGTAAATGGATGCAACACACTCACCACAGATGAATTCTTTGGACACTGTAAGATACCAAAGCTTCTCTCAAGCACAGCACACTGTAATGAGGTGTGCAGGCTGTGCTTGGGTTTTCTGGCAGGGGGCTATATGTTAACCTTCTGCTTCTCACTGGGAAAAATCAGGTGGTGCTGCTTTTTTTTTTTTTTTTTTTTTTTTTTTTTCTTTTTTTCTTTTTTTCTTTTTTTAATGGTGAAAATGTCTGTTTTTCAGGCTACATATGAATGAACTTTGGCTAAAATTGTTAAACAAAAAAAATCAACATGAGGCAGGTATCTTTTAGAGGCAACTCCAGCCCAAACAGCAAAGGTTTCATAAAGTAAAAACTGAGTTCTTGCTGCCAGAAAGTACTGGCAACATTAACTATAGGTGCCAGTGTTAATCCTATATACAATATCATAAGTTTTCACATATTCTAGCAAACAGTTTACTTTCTCTCTCCTTTTTTTTTTTTTTTTTTTTTTTTTTTTTTTTTTTTTTTTTTTAAATACGAGATCAGAACTATGATTCTGCACTTCATGTGGTTTTGAAGTCTTTACCTTGGCACGTCTATGTTCTTTATCAATTATTGATTTAACTATTTTCTTTTTTTTTTTTTTTTTCCCCTCAATTATTTTCGCTATGTTCTTCCAATGCTTAAACGCTTTATGTTTGGGATGCAACAGCAATATGAGCCAAACAAAATAATTGGTTAACATATTAGTGTCTGATACATTCCTACTGAAGTAAGACCACACACTAAAAAGCATCAAAAAGCCAACAAACTCCACAAAATTCCACCCTCAAATTTCTAATTTCTTTCCAACAGCTCCAACAGCAGCAACAGCTCAAGGAAATGCATTTCTTTTTCAGGATTAGTGACAAACTGGTGGTAGCTGAATTCACAGATACCTATGGCCAAGAGCCCGATAGAAATACACCAAACTCCTTACATACACGTGCTATGGTATCAGGGCGCTGAGCTTTGGTGGTTATGCTTCCAGTAGAGGAGACATCTAAATGAAAAGGAGAAATTGTTGCAATATGCTGTAAGTGTTCTCTAACTTAACACCACTGGGAAGCCAGGACTAGACATCGTATGCTCTCTCCTACGAGTAGCTCTAAGAGCAAAGCTGTTTGTGCTCTGAGAATTTTGTCACATAAATAATATCTTTTCTTTCTGTTTCAGCCTTAAACTGTGAACAGAATGAAATTCAACTTGAAAGGAAGTTGTGCAAACCACTAGGGTTTAATCCTGCACCTTTTTAAATTAATGTGAACATTCCTATAGTTAGAAAGGTAAAAAACCAAAACAAAACAAAAAACCCACAAACAACAAAAACAAAACCAAAACATCTCTAAATACTATTAATAGGGATCTAATAATTAGCAGTTATGGAAAAGATTTCCCATGTTTCTTCACTAGATAATGGTTTTCTGGCTTAATTTTTCTCTTCCCACTCTATAAGTCTCCCTCAAATACAAGTAGCAACATTCACTTTAAAATCTGCAGGTTGAATCTTCCTGCTCTTCTTTTCTTAATAAACCTTTATGGACATTACACTCTACCTTTGTGCCTGCCTGTGTTTCTATCTTGAGGAGGAGCTGGTTCAGACAGTGAATTATACTAGTACCTTGTTTAATAACTAACCTAAACATTTGCCCTTGACATTCTCAGCACCTCAGTGCTAATTAAACAAAATAAACAGAGACTAAATGGAAATCGGGCGAAGTACTTATCTTTCCTCAAAGATTTAATTTGGGATCAGCAACGTCGCTGAAGGGAGAGGGAAGCGCGAATCGCAGGTAAGTCCACACACGAATAATGAAACGCTGAATTATTTTTTTTAAACCCTCCACTAATAACTTGTGATTTAAAGGTCACTCCAGAAGAAGAATCAAGGTCAGGCACGGCTAATCCTGCATCCGAGGCGGCCTTTCCCTTTCCTTTCGCCCGGTTCCTGGCCGTGGCGATGCCGCGGCGGGGCCGGGGCTGCGGGCCCGGGAGCCCCTCACAGCCCGGCCGCACCCGCGGGGCCGCGGGGGCACAGCCGGCGCCTCTCCGGCTCCCGGCGCGGCCGAGGCCCCCGGAGGGCCGGGGAGGCCGCTCCGGGGCAGCGGGGATGAACGCGAGGCGATGGGAGAGGCTTCGGGCGCCGCCTGCAGCCGCTGAAAGTTCCCCAAAGTCGCCCCCGGCGGGGCGGAGCGGGGCCGGCCGGGCCGCGCCCCCGCCCCTTCCCCGCGGAGCGCGGCCCGGCCTCCCCCGGCAGGGGCGGGCACGGGGAGGAGCGCGCCGGGCCGGGCCGGGCCGGGCGGCGCCGGAGGAGCTGCTGCACCTGATACACCGGGGCGGGAGCGTGGCGGAGGAGGGCGGGAGGGAGCGGCGCTGCCGCCGCCTGCGAACGCCTCTCGCCGCCGTTAGACAGCGCTGGTCTCGCCGCTTCTCCCTCCGCCCGCCCCTTCTGCGCGGAGCTGGGCTCTCGCTCCTGTTCCCCTCGGGGCCGGCGGCAGCGCGTCCTCCTCGTCTCCCCTGGGCCCCATGGCTTCGGCCGGCAGCGGCATGGAGGAGGTGCGCGTCTCGGTGCTGACCCCGCTGAAGCTGGTGGGGCTGGTGTGCATCTTTCTGGCGCTGTGCCTGGACCTGGGAGCCGTGCTGAGCCCCGCCTGGGTGACGGCGGACCACCAGTACTACCTGTCCCTCTGGGAGTCCTGCCGCAAGCCGGGCAACTTGGACAGCTGGCTCTGCGAGTCGACGCTGCACAGCGGTGAGATTCGGCTGCCCCCGCTGCCCCCGGCCCCCTCTGCCGCCGGCCCTCGCTGTTCTCCCCCTTCCTCGTCCGCCTCCCGCTGCCTTGGCCGCACCCCGGGCACTGAGAATTCGTCCCCTCGCCGTGCCTTGGCTGACCCACCAGCATCCCTCGAGCAGTCTCTCCTTTACCCTCGTCTCTTTCGGGACTGTATCCCAGCCCCTTCCCGGGGCCAGACCCCCGGACCGGAGCTGTGCTCGGGGCCGTGCCCCACTGCGCCCGCTGCTTCCCCGCCTCGCCCGCTGCCGCCCGGCTCCCCGCGCCGGCTGCCGCTGGGAAGAGTCCCTTGCACCTTTGTCCGCCCTTCCCTTCGCTCTTCACCCGTCCCCGTCCTCCCGCCAGCCTCCCCGACACCGTATCTCGCCGCGGTCGGGCTGGGGCGGAGGCGGGCGGCGCTCCCAGAGAGGGGCAGCGCCGAGCGTCCGCGCTCGGATCGTGCCCGGGGTGCGGGAGGTGTGAGGCTTCAGTGAGCGGAGCGGGTCACTGGCTTCCTATGTGCCGTGGTATTTATTGTCACAGAAGACCCCGAGTTTGAACTAGTTTTGATTTTTTTTTTCTTTTTTTTTTTTCCGTGTGGCGGCTTCCATATAAAGTCAGAAACTGCTCGGGATCGGGTATCCGATAATTGCCCTCCGCCCCCATCTGAGAAGTCTCTGGTTTTGGAAAGTTGGGGCTTTCTAAACCGGTTGCTACTTTGTCCGGAGTGGGGACGCCTGGGCTCGGACTCTCTCCATCACGCCGGGTGTGCTTGTGTTTGTCTTTCTCTAGCACGTACTGATCTCCCCATCGTCTTTCACGCTCCTTTGCCTTCATGCCACACTCCCCGTTGTGATTTCTTGATGTTCATTCATTCTTCACCTTTTTAGGTCTTTTGATCACAGATTGTTATTTTTTTAAAACGGCCTTTCACTATTGCCTGGAGTACTTCCAAAACGGGTTGTGAATTTTAAAAACAAGCTGCCTGTTGATTTTTTTTCAGTAAATTCTTTTGTAGTACGATAATTGTTTTGGTTTTCATGGGTGGTTTTATTTACTTTATGCCTGATAGCAACTTCTGGAGCCCCAGTAGAAACACTGACAAATGCAGCCAGCCTCCCCTCGCATCGTTTTCATCCCCATTCCTGTCCACATACACACACACACACATACACACACTTGAATTGATAAATCATCTGTTTGAATTGCTGTGCTCTTTGGTTGGCTAAATCAGGGATGAGTGTTTTGGGAAGGAAAGCAAAGGACTGACTACATTCTCGGTGTGTTTGCTTTTCCTCTATTCTCTGAAGTCCTTGTATAGGTTCTGGGAAATAACTGATCTCAGTTTGAGTTGGAATTACACAGGTTCCTTTGCTGCTGTGCTGCCTTTTTTTTTTTTTTTTTTTTTTTTCCTGTCGTGTGCAGTAATATTTGAGGGTTTATATGTTGTTTCGGATTTTGTTTTTAATAACGTGAAATGAATTGTAAAGAAATGCTGGTTCCAGTCAGTTACCAGGGTATCTGCACAAAGTTTGAAGTGCTTTCTTTTCCTTCCCTGGTAAAAATGGAAATTTATGTAGGAATGTCAGCTTCTACGTGTCTCCTTAGCAACGTGAATCCTTTGCCCCTTCTCCCTGTCTCCTGAAATAGTATCCCCTTGATTACAGGAAGACTTTTCAGATGGCTTGAATGAGAACCTGTTTCAGATCCCCCCCAACTCCACACACTTTACTGTGTACCCCCCTCAATCCATCTCCCCGTCACGCATGCGTGTGTACACACACATACACACAAAAGTGGGACGGGAGGAGAAGCAGGACAGCTTATGGAACAGCATAAAAGGACACAAATCTCTCTTGTTCCTCTGTTGGTCACCTGTCTGTCTGTGGGGACGTGGAAGATGAATGGGTGAGGATGGATAGAAATGAGATGGAGTTTTCATTGGATGCTGTGTGTTGAAAATGTGATCTGTCCTCTGCTGGTGCCTTCTGTCATGTGCACAAATTCCTGCCTATCCAGTTTTATTCAAGTTCCTTCAATGAGCTTTATCCATTTTCCTCAAATACTTTCCAGTTTAGTAGAGCCAAGTTTCACAAACTGCTGTGGAAGAAGTGAATGATTGTTTTACTTGAGGTGACTGGGACAAACCCTTCACTTTCCTCATGTTCAGCACAGAGTACTGCATTCTGACCAGACCTGAAATATGAGAAACTGCACTGTTTTCCTCTTGCCTTCTGCTAGTGTGGTACAACTGCTATTAAAGCCCATAGGAGGGCCCCCACTGAGTTCCTCAGGTTGGATTGGGCATGTATTTGAGACCATTTTGTGTGCTGGCATTAATATTTTAAGTGCACTTTCCTCCTACATTGTAAATCCAGCAAGCAGTATTTTGGAGATAGTGGAGAGCTCCCACAGGGAAAGCTCTTTTAGCTTGATACTGGTGCAGGCAGCTTTGCAGCTAGCTGTGAGAAGCAGCAGCACACACAGGAAAAAAGGCATCTTCACTCATGGTTTTAAGAGATTTGCTTCATCATCCCTTGAAGGAGAGCACCTCAAGTGGCACCATCAAGGGCAAGCTCATACTAGAAGCTGTTAAAGCATATTCGAGGTTTAATTAAAAACTTTTGTTATAATTAGATGTAGGACCCCTGACTGCTGTCAGAAGGGCAACTTGGTAGTGGAGAGCAGAAGGAAATGCACAGAGCATGGTTGCACTGCCTGTTGTAGCAGGGAATAATCTCATTTTACATTGAGCAGTGCTAGTGTTTGGAGCATGTTTTCATATTCGTTCTTTCACTGTTCCAATGGCATTTTTGTAACTTGCAGGCTATTGTTTGCTCACACACTACTTTTAAACTTGTGTGAGTACTTCACAATAATTGTGATTCAAGTATGTAAAATAATGAGTCAAATTAAGTTTTTGACATCTGGGAATTATAAAATATCTCATCTTAATTTGCTTTTCTGTTTTTTGGAGTCTTTAGAGTCTGTGTTAATCTCTCACTAGCAGCAACTTCAGGAGAGGAAAAACTAACAAAGTTGCCTGTGTGGAAAGCATAGTTATAAAAACTTGTAATTCGGAAATGCAGGTGCAAAGCTCTGTAGTTTCACCAACTGTCTGGGCATATACCTGTTTTCTGTGATCAAAGCTTACCCTGGCTAATGCACAAGTTGACTTTAGACCAACTGTATTTTAAATTTGTGTCTCTTTAAACAAGTTTAATTTTTTAGACCTCTTTGTGAAATTCATTACATCTAGGTTTGTGATGGTTCATTTACAGATTTATCAAGAGTTGTATATGAAAATTTATTCCTGTCACACCATTAAAATTAAATGCATCCTGTGTAGAGCTGCCTGGTGTATCTATACCTGCACAGGTACTTGTCCTCTTCCTGCAGATTAGCAGTAAATTTGAATTTGTGCAACAGAATGCAGTCATTATAGCTCTTTACATCAAAGATACATAAATGTAATGTAGAAGAAATAAAGGGCTCCATAGAATCTGACCTGCAGGTGAACATTGTCTATTTTGACTTAAATGCGTGTATATGCTATTCATAGAAAACAATGGCTTCTTTTCAGCCTTTCAGTGTATTGTGAAAACAGCATAAAAAAATACATTTGAATGGTTTTGATTAACATGTATTCATTCAGGTGAATGTGGGGGCATATGGCTTTATTGCTTTACAACCTGTGGATTTCTTTATGCAACATTCAGTTTTCTTCAAGAATATCATGCTCTTTTAGAACTGTCCATGAATGCTTGAAAGATAAAACATTCTCCAGGAAATACATGCAGCAGAGTCTCTGAATGTATATTAAACTTTGTGATGAGCAAACAATGGAGGTAAGCTTAGCCTATAGCACAGTGCTAACAACTTGAGTCTAGTTCTGTGCTACCAATTTTGTTCTAATTTGTTCTTAAAATAAAAACAGCATCAGAGGCTGTTCATTCGGTAGCACTTCAAGGGGCTTAACCTTAATTACACATTAGATGCAAATATCTGAATTGACATGCCAGAATAGTCTTGGATGGTATCTCCTTGCTCAGAATCTAAGGAGCTGTTCCAAGGGGAAATTGCTAGCTCAAAAGCAGCTTCCTCATTAGAAGATCTGGATCATTGCTCAGATTTGATGTTGACATGTATTTGTAAAAAGCTCAGCAAGGCTGGTAGTTTGCTATAAAATAACAGAAGAACGAATGTAATTTTACTAACCTGAAAAAAGTGGCTCATACAATCTAAGGAGGAATTAATAAAACTTTCCTTCAGGTTTTGAATACTGTAGTGTCATTTTGTATATTAACTCTAATAATCATCCCCAGCACTTTATCTGAAGATGGATATAAAATCAAAAGCCATACTACTTCAAACTCAAACTCTGAGCAGACTGATCTAACTTTGAAGTTGAGTCTGTTTTGAAGGTTGGCCCTACTTTCCATGGGGAGCTGAACTAGGTGACTTCCGGAGGTCCTTCCCAACCTAAATTGTTCTTGTGATTCTGCAATGACTGATATTCTGTTCATGCCTGATGTCTGTCTGGCTTCTTCAGACTGTGCAGAATGCCTTGAATTGGCTTTACCCCTCACAGCAACTCCTGATAGAATATTTTAAGGTATGCTCCTTCTCTTACAAATGGACCAGTTATTTTAGCCTCAGACTTCCCAAGGCCATGGAAGCAGCAGTCTGGACCTTTTAGTATGGTGGAGGGTACCATTGCTGCCACCCTTCTCCAAGCAGTAAGAGACATGGTTAGAGCACATCTGTGATGTTTGTGTGGGTTCATCTCCTTAGGGCAAGAGCACCATGCATCTTATCAGTGATAATACTCTTAAAAAAAAAGGAGAAAAAAAAGACTTGTAGCTATAGTGGGTTGTTGCTACTGCTGTTGTTAGTTGCAATTTTAAAATCAGTAATGTATCCCATTGCTTTAATTTTTGTTTATTAAATATGATGTCCCTGGAGTTAGCAATAATGCAAGAAGTTTTAATATTTGATGAGATTTCTATATTTAGAATTGCTTAGAGTGTTGCCTCTGCTACTGATTTGTGGCCCAAGATGACCACGTAATATTCAGGGTAACAGGAGGAATGGTAAAGTCCATCCAACTGTATTGCTTTACGTATTTCATTTGTTCCACTTAAAGCCATCCTTCTGATGGGAAGTACAGTTTGAACTCTTTTGAATGCTAATTGTTTTTCTGAAGGAACAATGGAATGGGAATGTTTTTAAAGTTGCAGAAGATTTCCAGTTTTCTGGAAGAACATTGATAACTGTGGAAGAAGTTACATTGCAAAGCATGGTACCTAAGATTGCTAAAAAGTAGTAGCTTTTATAGAAGAGGTCAGAAATAGTGATCTTATTGTGAAAAGTTTGTATAATACATCTCCCACTATTCTTTCCTAACGGCAGAGTTTCTAAGAGCTCCAGGTTTTTGAGAAGTTCTCAAAGTTGTGCATGTGCAGTTGTTTGAGGGTTTTTATTATTTTTATTGAATGAATGAATATCCAATAATTAAAATGACATAGTAGCAAGCTAATCTCAGAAGAATGCTGTGTATTCAATAGAGGAAATGCCTGAGTACATGCTGTACTATTCTGTGAATGAATTATAGATTACATGATTTTCTGTAATGCTGTGCTTGTCTCGAAGTCCTCTGTTGGCAAAAGCAGTGTGCAATGCATATTGCTTATAAATGGTAAAATAAAGGTCTATATAATGGCACCACTTAATTCTGTATTTGAAGCTGTGCTGTGTTCAAAGGACTTTGTGATTTTAGAAATAAAGGCGGGCCACAGAGCAGACATACGACATACCTCACCCCAACCCACACCTCTGCCGAGTGTATGTATTTCATATAAATAAGGAATGCAAGCTTTATTCTTCAGGAGAGGTGTGTGTCTGTGGGCAGATGAGCAAGCACCTGCTGCACTTCGAGTTGCTCATGCATCTGCAAGCCCCCCAGGCATTTAGACCATTCTGTTGTCTTGCTGTCTCTTTTACACAGCAGTAGAGTTGCTTACCATATTTTTACATATGTAACCAAATTATCCCCTGCACTCCCAAGGGCATCCTTGGGTGGAAGGTAAAGGGCCCTGTTTTCCCTCGTGAGGTGAGCAGTCTGCATAGTGGCTGCCCAGTTATTTCCCCAGACTATCAAGCACGTCCTTTCTGGCCTGAGGAGGGTAGTTGGGGGAGCACCTTCTGCCTGGTTTATCCTGCCAGTGGGCTGTCACCTTGCCTGGAGTAGTCAGCCTCTTTCTCTCTCATCTCAGTTATCTTCTCCTGGAGAAGAAAGCCATAGGAGGAGCCCAAGTGAGAGGGTTGCAGCTCTGTAGGGGGCTGCTGATGCCTTTTTCCCTCAAAGGTGAGAGAGCCCCGAGTCTGGGCTGCCCCCCAGTAATGGTCAGCATTCTTGTGCATCAGGGGAAAGGTGCATAAACAGCAGCAGAGCATTGGAAGGGACCAGGTCGGTAAGAGGCTCTCTGAAGCAAGACTCAGATTTGGATTCCCTTGTACCTGTTTGTTCATGGACATCATAAATCTTTTTGCAGCTTGTGTCTAGCAGATGGAGGAGGGCACTTACAACCTACCCTAGCAGTCAAGAAACCCCACTGGGAAAAGGGAGCAGAGGTGTGAGGTTAGAGTCTGGGGGCAGAGCTGGGAAGCAAAGACCTTGCAGCTTCTGAGAGACTCTCTAGCCCCCGGTGTATGTCAGCTAAGGAGGCACCTGCCTTTCCTCCTTCACTGCCCTCGTTACCCATTAGCATTCTGCACCTCTGTAAGACACAGGGGCTGCACCAGAAAGCTGGTTTTTTGGATGTCTCTCTGCTTGTTCTCTTTTTCTTTGACTCATTCTGGGTGACTCTCCACTTGGCATCAGGAACACTAAATCATCCTACAAGCTTCTTGTACAGTAAATGCAGAATGACTGATGCTTTATGTGGAGCCTTTGAATTACCCTTAGGAGGCACTTAGGGATTTTGACACCCAGCATAAAATGCTTAAATTTCTCTTTGGGTGTTGTCAGTGTCCTGGTGAATTGGAACTATGGGAAAGTCTTCCTGGTAATCTCATGGGTGTAGTGCAGCACTTGGGTTATCGAGGGCTTTGTCCCACATGCTCCTGTGTGTGGATGAAGACAGATTTCTTAGGGAAAATGTCATGTCCACAAACAGCTTCTTTTTAACATATCTGTGAATTAACATAGCTATTCCATTTGTTTAAATTTATGGCTTTTAGAAGGCGGCCTTGGTGTAAAGTGAGTTCTCTCTTAAGGAAATTATGCTTTCAGCCAGAGCTGGCTGGTTCCTGTAGCTCTGGTAATGCTTTTTAAGTGTCTGAGTGACTTGAGTAGCCACATGCAGAAATAATTTTCCTACTTCAGAAAAATCTTACTCTCAATCCATAAAATAAAAAGAATATATAAAGGCCAGAGTACATCTGTGCAGCAGCCAGCACTAGTAAACATACTCTGCTAATCAACAAGCAGAGAATACTTATTTATTTTCATTTTTGTACAAGGCTGCACTGTAAAAAGCTGTGGCTGGAATAATTTATGGAGGTTTGGTATGGACCTTGCCAGAAAGCACTTCTGCCTGCAGTGTTCAGAAGTGTCCATTGGATCCCAAAGGACTGTACTTGCAGGCTGGCTGTGCAGGAGTGTGGACCCAGTAACTTGCAGGCACTGGGCTTCCCAGCTTTACCCAATATCCCCTTCACCCAGGGCAGAATTCTTCTGAGCAGCTCTTTGGAAACCATCATTCTGCCTCGGGTTGAGGCTCCAAAGGTGACCTCTGAGGAGTAATGTGATGTGAGAACTTAAGCTCCTGCTGTTCCTCAGCTTTTTTACAGAACTCAGTGGACCTTCGCCTTCCTCAGAGGCCTCTGCTCATGATCCTGCTGAAGAAAGAAGAAATCTCATTGATCATGCAACCAGGTTTAGGAACTGGAGTTTGCCTTTATGTTTTTATATATACGCTACACTTCTCAAACTTTTGTTGGCTGTTTGATATCTAAGTTTGAATGTGAAGCAATTAGGAATATCTCTATCATATTTATTTGATTTTCATGATACTTAGTGGGTTATATTTAATTTCTTATATGTGGGTGCATCAAGTTTCTCCACTTCACACATTCTTTCAAAATCATTATTCTTGATTTTAAATGCTATATTGTAAATTCTTAAGAGCATTTATTGTCTGAGGGCAGGTACTTCCTAAGTGGAAGCATTGCAATGAAGCAGAAAAACTTACTTGAGTGTTGTGTTTTTGTTTCTTCCAAGGATTTTGTTTAGTGCCAGAAGGTCAGGCAGTGCCTTCATCGTGTACAAGCTGCATGTGTTTGGTACTTCAGGCGTTATGAGAAGACTTGATGAACAGCCATTGTATGGAAGAAAGGAATATCTGATTGTTTCTCTAAGAAGTTAATTCAGTTCACATGCACTGTCTGAAAGAGCCCTATGCACAAATGCTTCACATACTGCACAGTATGTTTCTATGCCCACCACTTCTACTTCTTTTACATGGTAGAATGCCATGTTGAAAAATATATTTCATTTTGGGGCACCTTACTGAAAACATGACATCTATACTAGCCTTTTGCATTCATCTTCCTTTGTTATAAAAAGGACCTAGTTTTTAAAATATGCATTTCAGGACTTAGTTATGTTTTCTTCTTCTTTTATGTCTTTCCCTGGTTTTTTTTTTCTAGTAGTGAGGTATTATTTTTACCAAGAAATCGAGGAAATTGCACCGCTCTTAATTAAAAAAATACTGTACAGCTTAAAGCCTTGGGTCATTTCTTTTGGGGAAAGAAGGGAGGAGAGTTAGAAATGTCAATGTACAGTTGACACTGGACCTCTGGGTTACTACGAAACAGGCAGAATTTCCAAACAATAAGGAGACCAGAAAGGCATTGAACTGTTATATGAGGAACTAACTGAAAAGAAACAGTATCATGTTTTGGGGGCTTTTTGTTGTTTTTTTGGTTGTTTTGTTTTTTTACCTGACCATGGTAATTTTAATATTTTTTTTCACCAAATATGTATTGAAAATACTTATTAAGTGCCTAGGTTCATATTTATATATATTCCCAAACTAATGGGCAGACTGTTATAGTTAAAAATATGCAAACACTGTAATTGCTGTCAGAACTGCAGTATATATTTCTCATGGTTGTAGACATAGGGATGCTTCTTGGGGATTTTCAGACCTAAAAATAGGGTACATTAAGTGAGCCTTTTCTTAAGAAATCTCTCGAGTTGCTTAACAATTGTCAAAAATGTCTTAATTCTAGTTTGGATGGGAAAGGCGGCACTATTAGCGTAGTTCTTAATGTATTGCTAAAATCATGGAACACTGAAAGAATCTAGTTATCTAAACCTACTAGTAAACCTACTATTATTTCCAACTAAGGAAATAATATTTGGGCATGACTTTAGGTCACAGCGATTTCTAAAGTCTAAAAGTTTATTAACATTTCTATGAGTTTTACTGGGTTTGTTTGTTTGTTTGTTTGTTTTTTACCAGTTCCTAATAGTTTTCTTAAAAAATGTATGTGTAGTTTAAAAAACACCCAAACTGTAATGATGTACAGTGAAAAAGACTGATGTCAGGTGTAACCAATTGTGTTTTGAATGCAGAAAAGTAATAATTATCATCCATAAGGCCCCATTTTACTTGTGTTTTTAAATATTTCTATCTCTGTGAGAACAAGCAGTCTTACTGAACTGCTGAGTCTCCTGAACTTACAGTTCTTATTAGTGATTTATTTGCAAGATTGGTGCATGCCTAGAAGAGGTATGAGCATATTTTGGATACTTTAAGGTAGGTTTATGATGTTTATGTTCTGTGTACCAGTAGCACTGTGTAACAGAACAATCTCCTGATGCCATTTGGGTGCTGTGTGCTGTAAATCACTCCTGGGTAGTCTGAGAAGCACCACAGATCTTTATTGTAGAAGAACTGTGTTTGCTGTATGTTTATATTCTAGCTATCTGATTTACAGGGTGCTCTGCCTTCAGAGGTAGTGGTTCCATTTTCTTTGGATCTTTCTTTTATTTTGTGTAAATTCCAATGGCCTGGATTAAAATAAATAAATAAATAACTTGCTATTAGGTAGGTGACCCATGCAGAAGATTTTGCATTCTTGATCCACCGTAAGCTTTATTTTGTCACCAGATCAAATGGCTTTCGGAATTGAAAGTTAACATTTTTCCAGGGTGACAAGGTTTAAACGTGGTTACTATGGTAGCCAGTGTAGGAAAGTTTGGTCCTGTTTTCTTTGTGCACTAATGTCTGACCTTCACCATGTTCTTCAACCAAAGTCCCTGCAGCTCAAGGCAAAGGCTGGTAGCGTTGTATGCTCCTGTGAAAGGGACTAAAACAAATAGGCAATTCCAGATGTGGCCCAGAGCACAACATTCAATACCTGGTCCCCAGCTGGTAGCGAGGAACAGTGAGAGCCTTGGTTTTGTCCTGCTGTCAGCATCACTGAGTAGGTTGTCTTACTCAAGAAATTAATTTTGTTTATCCAAGCCAGTTCTTTTTCAGTTGGGAGTGTAGGTGTCTCCCAACACTCATTTGTCCTTTTACCTCCCACATCAGTACTTTAGTAAGGTAGTTTGTTCATTTTTTAACCTTTCTAAAATCTGTATTATGTTTATTTGTCCTGGAAGTTAAACTGTATGCTAACCTCACATGTCATCTTTGCCTAATTTATTATCAGTTGTTTGGTGGTTTTTCCAGTGTGGTTTTGGAAAGCAGTAGGATGCTCAACCTTTTTTCCATTTAGCTGCTACTTCAGTGTGGTACACATTCTCTTTGCATTAGAGTTTGGCACCTGATCAATGCAAAGATAGCATTTAATATTTTATTATTTGTGGTGACTTTCACAAAAATTTAGTTTCTGAGTTTTCCTGTCTGGTCCTTTGATTTATTTCATTAATTTTATGTGTCTTTTAACTTTGATGTGATAATGGATTTATGTGGCTGATCTTCGTATCTGTGTAATTTTCTAGTGCCAGGATTCCTTTCATATCATTCCAAAGTGATCCATTCTGTTTATTTATTTCTGTTTTTTATATCTGTAGTGCACTCTGATATTGGAAAAATGCTTTCTACATCATCGGTACACTCACCTCTTGGTGTTTCTGAAGGCTCACGTTAATATTAAAAACCACTTGGCGAAACATCTCTGTCCTGTACTAAAATCATATTTCCATCCCAATAATGATGGTCTAGCAGTGGGACACACAGCAAATTGACATTAGAGATTGCATGCTGATGACAGAATGAAAGATTGTTCCCAGCCTTGGTGTTTAGTCCAGTAAGAAAACAAGGAGTGAAATAGCTTGGAAGGTTGAGTACTTAGTAATTAAATTATTAGTAAAGGACATGCCTGGATTTCTGCAAAGAATGAAAATAGATGTGTGTACTTGGACAAATACATCACTTTCTTTTCAAGCAATGCTCTTACAGCTCTTCTACCCACTTTCTTCTTTTAATCTCCTTCATCCTTTTTCATGTAATATATGAAGGCTTTTTGGTGATAATAGCTGCCAGCATTCCATTCCCAAACTCCACAGCTGCACTGTCTGTATCTTCAGCAGTTTAGATTCCTCTTGAAACTGGATCCATTGTTTATTTAAAACAGTGCTTTTTGCTCATTCCCAAAAGAGGATGTTCATTGTTGTTGTTGTTGTCTCAGTAACCTTAAGATATCTAATTTAATTTGTAAATAATAATCTTATTTTCTTTGAGCTGTGTAATGCATTTGGGCATTTTATTCTGATTATCACATGACTGCTAGTATTTTCAAAGTAGTGAGATGCAAAGGATCCATAGTTCCTTTTCCCATGAGCTGAATTTATATCATCTTCATTGAACTAGTAAATAGTAGTGATAAGCAGTAAATAGTGGTCTGATTATTTTTCTTGATGCCTGCTACTGGAGAGAAGAAAGATCTTAGATATTCTTTTGGGAAAAGAGACAGCCCAAAGCCTGTGCCTTTCTAAAATCCCACAGAACCTCTTAAGTTAGATCTTAAATGTTGTATACATGCATCATGGCCATCAGCTTACAAATGGATTTTGATTTATGTGATATAGGACTGCAAACAAGTTGTTTATAACTGCATCCATTATATATGAGAATACCTAGAAAATACCCTGGGCCAAGTGCAGAGGTTGCTTTGGGGGGAAGAAAAACTGATGCTTGAAGACAACAGACATTTTATAATGAGCTTGAGATTTGACTGGGTCTGTAGCTAATGATTGTTACTGCCTTTAGAAAATCTTGGCTTCCAGCTATCTTTTAGTGTCGGGGGAAAAAAAAATAAATTATATATATATATATATATATATATATATATTTTTTTTTTTTTAAACCTTTGAGCATCTCTTCAGTTTTTTACTCATACTGTGTGGCCTTGGTACTTCCCAAGGGACAGGTGTGCATGATGAGGCCCCGTGCATTTCCCTTGCTGTGTCATCCTGATCAGCTCAAGCAGAGGTTTGACTTTCACTCTCTTTTGTGAGAAAGTCACAGCAGACTGAGGGTCAGCTAACACAACACCAGCTAATCCCCAGTCAGCCTCAATTTTTCATTCTAATTTAGATAAAAACCAGGGGACCAAATTACTCAGTTTTACTTGAGACGAAATCCCAACGAGGCCAACTAAGGCTTGAGTAAGCGTGGGAAGTTGTGGCACTTTGCTTCTGAGTTACATCTGTTTTATGAAGGTGATTCACTAATTAGGGGAAAAGAAAGTCAAGGCACAGCTGTTTATTTACCTGAGCCTTGATGCAGCCTCTGTGTTCCTCATATTCTGTTGTTTCTGTCAGGCCTCTGGGCTTGTTTTACTGAAATTGTATTATTATTTTTTTCCCCCTCTTTGTTTTTTTTTCCCCTAGACTGGCAGATAGCTACTCTGGCTCTGCTGCTGGGTGGTGCTGCCATTATTCTCATAGCTTTCCTGGTTGGGCTGATCTCCATCTGCGTGGGATCTCGGAGGCGGTTCTACAGACCAGTTGCAGTCATGCTCTTTGCTGCAGGTAAGCACTGGCATCATTAAAAAGATTTCCTGAGAGCAGATGAACTTTCATGGAGGGAGATTCGCCTTGTTCTGCTTATTAATTCAGAGGTGTTTGGTTATTTCTGGGTTAACTCCAATGAGGTTTCTCAGGCTATAAGTTCTGCACAGCATTAATCATTTTTGCAGTTGCACTATTATTAGTTCATAAGCAATTATTTATTTGCATTATATTTATTGTTTTGTGAAGTATGTGTGGCAGGGGATAAATCTCAAAATACAATTTTTAATCTGTGACTTTGTGCTGTTTGATGTCCCCATTTTTATTCTCATGCAAAGCCATTTTTATTTTAATGTTCTCTCTTTTGCAATTTTAAAACAGGGAAATTAATACCCAAAGGTGAACCCTGGAAGCTCTACATGTGAAAATAAATAGGATTATCTTGCAAGGTGTTTATATATGCCCCTGTGCCATAAGGAATTAATTTCGTTGTGTCATCTTGCTTGGTTATTAATTTAACAAGCTGTCACAGCGTAGTCCCTGTTTGGTTTTAAAACCACAAAAATGGAACAGTTTATATAAACTATCGCAAAATCTTAAGGGAGACCTAAGAATCTGAATTGTCTGTAAGACTAATCCAGCGAGGTACAATTACAATATCAAATCATCCCCTTTTATATATTCTGATGCTTTGGGGCTTCGTCAGCATGGATGTTTCAGATTCTCCTGAGACTCACCAGCCGTGGTTTGCCTTCATCCTGTCACTCACATCTGCACTGGAGCCAGCAGCTTAAGCCCCTTCTGATAGCCCATAATGAAGAGGATGACAGAACCTTCGGGATGTATTAAAAAAAGCCACTTAGGAGGATATGAGAGGATGAGAGTGTGGAGTTGGAGGGAGTTTGGGATGTGGCACAACTCCGGCAAGGCTCCTGCTGCCCCCTGCTGATAACATTGCCTTGATGGAACCGAGCCCTTCAGGATGCACTTTTATGTGCTCAAGACATATTGCTAGATTACATTTCCTTTGCTTTTAGGAAATTAAAGCAACCGAGAATCAGATTCCCTGAGTGGAAATCATCTGGTTTTGTTCCATAACAGAAGCATTGTTTGCTTGGTTAAATTAACAAAGGTACTGGTGCCATTGTTTTAAAATTTAGTGTTAAATGTGTGGTTTAAAAGGTATGCTGGGCAGTTAACTTTGAAGGAAATGGAGCTATTTAATTTTTGTAGTGGTTTCTTGCTTGGCTTTTGGCTTCATTTGTCATAACATTGTGTGGTAACTCGGTAATTATTCAGCCATACGTGCCTGTCTTGCTGTGTTGCTAATTTTATAGTTAAGTTTGTACTAAAAAAAGAAATGGCTTTCCACAAGAAAAGATTGCCTCAAATCCTACTGTGTCTTCATGTGCTTCCCTCTGCGTAAAATTGTTTCTAGTCTTTACTACAAAAGGTTGATAGTGAGGGGGGTTAATGCTTACTTGAATCTAGGAGGAAATGAATTGGGTTCTTTAGCTCATGATGGTCTTCACATCTTCCCTTTGCCTCTGTGAGTGTGCATGTGCATTTTGAACAGCCATAACCTGAAGCGTATAAGAAGAGAGATGATGAGGCCAAGACAACCTGCCCCATTCTTCTTCATTAGCTAGAAAATCTGAGAGAATTCTTTCAGGATTCAACACTGACATTGTTAAAAGATGTTTCCTACATATTTTATCTTTGATGTCAGCAATTTGATGAGATGAATATGGATGGCATATCTTAAAAGAATTACGGAACGAATCCCCCTCTGAAGAGGGGAAAGCTAAGATTTTAGCAGTTTGTGCCTTATGCTGCTTTCCATGGATTCAGGCCTTCATCTGTGGATTTCACAAATCTTTCAGGGTAAACACCACCCTGACCTGCCACCCTGAATGTGCTGGCAAGACCTAATATTCTGTGTAACTCTGGCTGGGAGTCCATCAGCTGCCTCTGGAAAAAGGGCACAAAATGAATTGCCCAGAAGCACTTAATGATGTGTGGGTGTTGGGTAGAAAAGGTTTCTGTATGGAAGAAAGGACAAAATGGAAAAGTTATTTCTAGGTGCTTTATAGAGTCCAAACAGTTGGCTCCAGGCTATTTTTTCCTTCAAGTTTTGATTTTTTTTTCCTCAGCTTCAGGATTCAGTTAACAACTCTGTAGGTGAGGGAGAAGATTGACTGGCTAGGACTGGAAGAGATGAGAAAGAAAGGGACCAAAAAAACTAAAATTCAACCTAGATGCTGAGAATAGGCCAGCAAGTAATGAAAAGATGCGAATGTGTTTTCATAGAGCTGACATTACCTATTTTAATGTTGAAAGGTCGAGGAATGCCTCAGGTTATGGAAAAATATGGAGGAGACCGGGAGGCAGTTGCAGGAAATCTGGCATGGAGCCACTTGTCTCGTGTGGCTCTTTGGTCTAGTGGAGGTCTCCAGCTCATGGATCTGGGGTGTCTTAGAGCTCATGAACCAAACTAGTGCTGAAAACTCTGAAAGTGCAGGCTCACAAAAATGTCAGTGAAGGAGTTTCATGATACGTTTACCGTTTAAATAAGTGCTAACCAAGTGTAATTTAGGGGCAGAAAGAGAAAGTGTGCTTGCTGAAAGCCCATAAAAGAAACAGAAGAAAAAAATACGCTTGCCTTTTGGTGCTGTGTTTTAACAAATGTGACAATGTTTGGAAGAATAACCTGTTGACATTAGCCAGTTTTTAACACATTTTACAAGATGCTTTTGCGTGCCAGCTAGGGAAGACAGTGGCTAAGTGAAAATATTATAGGTAAGAGAGTAACATAAAATGGTGGGAGATAATAATTGGAGAATACTTAAGGAGGTATGTTTTAATTCTGACAGAGAGAGCACAGTCCAGCTGGATTGCATCCTTAGTTCTGTGCTATTACCTATTTTCATAATGATGTGGAAGACAGAATCATAGATTACTTGTCAAATTTTACAGTGGAAGTAGAAAAAATTGCAGATACATTGAAAGCCAGAATTTGATTTTGTGAAGTTGATGGAATGGTCTGAAAAAGTAGGACTGACTTCAGTAGATTGCAGTGCAGGTTGCTACAGGGCAGCAAGAGTCATAATACCAAAGAAATACTGTTGGGGAAAATACTCTGTAGGTTATGTACTCCAAGCTCCTTGTTGAGGCAGGATGGTCACTAACACTGACAGCTTTTTCTGGTCCAGTTTTGAAGAAATTCAACCATGAAGAGGTTGCAATCTTTCCAAGCATGTTGTCTTGGGCCCATACTGCCCTCCTTATGATACTCTTTTCTTTGTTGATGTTCATCCTGAATCTCTGAGATTAGTGTCCACTCTCATCACTGCCAGCTTGCCTGGCGCTACAAAGAGGAATTTTTTTTTTTTTTTTTTTCCCCCCCGATCATTGTTGCAGCTGCATTTTCAGGTAATCTTTGAAACACTCAGCACTTATTAATGAAAGGCTCTACTCATCTGAAATGACCAGGAGGTAGAGAACAGAAGTACAGAACTTACTAGCTACCCTCAGCATTTTCATAACTACAGATCAATTAGAAAACCACATCATAAGTGGGGTGTTTTTGATTCAAAACTTACAGTCAAACATTTAAACAAAGAAAAAAAAAAAAGACTGAAATTAAATTTTCTACTTTCAAAGCATTTGTTATGATTTCTACGTGTTTAATATGATGAGTATATATAATTGCTTATATTTCATGTGAGTGGAATAAAACTAGTATTCCTGTTCCCATATTGCAAGCATCGTAGTGCTTCATAAAAACGTGCCTACATTTGAAGTGAACAATCAAGTCTGAGATGATTAGTCTTTTCTGAATAGCATTTGAGTAGCAGATTTTTAAAGATTTCCTTTGCAGCCTGTTTTTTTTCTACAGGAAAAGACTTGTGGTTCTGAACAAAGACAGTGCCCACTTCCCTTAAGCAGGGTAGCATAGCGTGGAGTTCCTTTAAATTCATTAGAAACAGATCAGTAGTTGCAGGCATTGCTTTCAACATCTTTTGGGGTCATGCTGGTCATTTTTCATAACTTTGCTGACTGCTGTTTCTAGCTTACACAGCTCCCTTCCTGCTCTACAGGGAAAAAACAATGACAGAAGGCAAAATTAGTGCAAAGTGATGACAGTGCTATGTAGGGTGGCTGCTCCCACCAGCCACTTGCTGCCAGCACTTCCTTTGAGTTCTACAATAGCATATCGGGACCAAGAGTAGGAAAAGCTGGAACCCTCACTATGGAAATGTCAAAAAAACCCCTCTTGTGTGTGTTGCTGCTTTAGCAACATGTTTCTCTTCCAAGAGAATCACTTTCTTTTTGGTTGTGTTTTGACAAGTCCAATCTGTAGGTTAAAATTAAGCATACTTCATATGTTACACTGGGGAAGGTGGAGACTTTATTTGCACTTGACACAGACACACACGGAGCAGTTTCTGCATTGACTCAGCGGAGATGCGGCATCCCCAGTGCAGGAAGCCACTAAAGAAAAACTTACATATTTCCATACATTTTCAGAAATCCTTTCCGACCTTCAATGGTCTTAAAGATGAGTCTGAAAGCTGAGCATGTGTTGAGGTGCTTTTGGATATAAAGATGTTCTCATTATACAGAACTGGAATGCATAATCTTTTCATAAGACTAGGTGTTTTTCCCAGTGTATCCTGCCAGTTTCTCAAATGTTGCACAGTATTTTGTGACAAAAAATTATATTCAAATGGAATAACATTAAGTAACACTTCAATAACTGTAGAATTAAAAAAAAAAAAAAAAAAAAAAAAGAAGTCCTGTGGATTTTGATATCCATATCAGACAATCCGCTGTGCCAGCATTACTCAGGTTGTCAATCTCAGGTAAGGGTCCAAAGACTACTCTGTAGGTTAAGGTGGGATGAGCTGAAATTTAAAGTGAGTTATACAATTTTATCACTGAGGTTCCAATGAACATGGGACATGATCTCCCCATACTAGTCCTGTCCTCAGGACAGGTGAGCATTTGTCTTCAGGGCTAATGAAAGGGGCCAGCTGGACAAGGGCATGTGTGGGAGTGAAATGGCCAATGTGTATCTATGGATTTCAGAGGCAGTGCTATAGGAAGTAATGATTTTGAAGCTTGTTAATGTCTTGGATTTGATCTATTTTATTATCTTCTTTCATCACACCATATTTCTGACCCACCCCCTAAATTCATAACAGTTTGCTGGTTTGAGGTTTAGTGACTGATCAAGTTTTATAGATTCCTTGGTATTCTGTGCAAGAATGTCATTAATTCTGATTACAGAACACAGTAATGCATATGAAATATGTGATTCGCTGAGTCTCTACTGAGCACAAGTATATATCACCTATGACAATGAATTATTTCTAGGCTAAGTAAATTATTTGATTCTCAGCTACATTTCTTAATATGTATTCTCGCGTCTCGTTTTGACTTATTTATAATGGCAATAGAAGAAGTTTTGCTGTTATGGAAGGAGTAATGACTGCAAACTGAAATATAAAGGAGTGACAGAAAAGAATTTTGGAAATACTACTCTCACTGTTTATTTTGTGGATGTTTAAGGATCATCATTATATCATAGCAATAATATTTGTTCATCAACGAGGGAGCCTGGAAGAGCTGCTCCGTTCTCTGTGAATGAAATGAAGGTGATTTAAAAAGAGCAGGACTTACAAGCTAAAAATCACCAAAAGCATTTTAAATGTGAATTTCAGTTATTTGATATTTTCTTTGTTTTAGGGAAGCAAAATAAGCTTTCTCCTGATGGTTTTTTTTTTGTTTGTTTGTTTTTCTCTTTCAGTTGTTCTCCAGGTCTGCAGCTTAGTCCTTTACCCAATCAAGTTCATTGAAACGGTCAGCTTGAAAATATACCATGAATTCAACTGGGGCTATGGCCTGGCATGGGGTGCAACTATATTTTCATTTGGAGGTGCCATTCTTTATTGCCTGAACCCTAAGAACTATGAAGACTATTACTAGAATCATTTAATGAAAAAATTAAAAAAAGGATTACCCCGTCTTTTCTAGCTCACAGTTTTTTTAGAACACTTGTGGAGCACCAACAGTCTGCTCTGTTGATAAAATAGCCTTTGCCTTTTGGGTGTGAACACTGTAACCAGCTTTTACAACCATTTAGAAGAACTGCAAACACTAGGATTGCTGATCTTACATAGGCAGATGCTGCAAGCTGCTGATACATAAACTTCATTTCCTGACAACAAGCAAAAGGATCTACGTGACAGCGATCATTGTGAGAAAACTAGTTGGAATGAGAATGCAATGCCAGCATCTGCTATTGCCTTCAGGGGAGCAGCTGGTGTGGGCTCCATTTAGAAGTTTCCCTGTGTCATAGAGGATTCAGATGTCTGATAAGCAGGCAGTGGCATCTTGTACAATAGGCTGAGTTGGCCCCTTGTTACTTGCTCAAAAGCGCTCTTAAGGAATTAGTTGCAAGGGACTGTGTTGAGGGCAGTGAATGTAACTGGTTAATGACTTGTCTAATATCTGCATTCAACAGTCTGCTGGGTGAATAATTAAAAAAAACAAAAACCCAAACAAGCCACCAACCCACACAGGATTTCATGAATTAGTAATCGACATCACCGTGCCAGCTGTAGCAGATTGTTGAAGGAAGTCCAAACCCAGAGACATGTGCTTCTGACTGTGTCGTTGGAAGTTGTCTCAGCTCTCAGTGTTTTGCTGGAGGGATGAAGATAAATGGGAATAGAAAAAGACCTGGTCTGTCCCTGAGACATCTGAAATGTATGAATGAATTGCAGTTGTCCTGAGTACCCCTTTAACCTGCAAATACTGTCATGAAAAGAATGCATATGGAACAAGTTCGGTTATATTTTTGAAAGGTATTTGTTAGTTATAAATGAATATATATAATGCAAATATATATGCAGAGGGAGAGAAATGATTCATCTTAAAATTGAAATATGAGCTGTGATGCAGTGGTTAAAATGCTAACTTTGTACACATTCTTGAAAGTCTTGGATTGATACCCCCAATTTTGATTGGTGTTACAAAATAAACACACAATGGTTTGTCTTCTGTATATGCCCTTGTACAGACTCTGTGTTACGGGAAATGCTTAAAAGTTCACATCAAGTTAAGGTAGAACTGGACAAAAATAACTTCTTGCTATTCCATGCTTCATGCTATTTCCATGCTATTTCTTGCTAAAAATTCTTTTCTAAGGGTGTTGCAAATTAAAAAACTGCCATTTTTTAAAAATCTGGTTAGGTTGTGAGTGTCCCTGATCATCAAGAATAAAGCTGAAACCCCATCATGTCCATATTAAAACATTACCACTTCAGGAGGTAATCTGTTTTTAAAAGATGAGTTTCTAATGAACTTTTTAATGATTATATACAACTGATTACTCCTTGCTTACTATGTTTCCCACTTAAAACATGCAGAGACTGTACTCGTGAAATGAAACCCAAGATAAAATAAGGAGACCCTTTACATGAATTTAATCCGCATCACTTTTATTTTTGCTTACAATTTGCTTATCTGGATATTTTCAATTAATTATAAGCATATTTTTATACAATTGTAATCTTTAGAAATAACTATTTTTTTTAATGGAGAAATTTAAAATGTATTCTGTGTGGACCTCTGCACAAGCAGATATGCTGGGGTTGCACATCCACCTCTACACAAATGGTTCTGCTGGTTCCACGGAAAAGGCTCCTGAATTACCGGGCGTTAGGATGGCATTTCTGGTGTCATCTGCAGGGTGCTGAGGGTCTGCAGTGAGCAGAGGACCACGGGGCTGCCTTTGGGAGGTCATTGTACAAGTACTGCTGGCTTGTGCAGGTGGTTTATAGAGCTCTGGGATGCTCCGGAGTTCAGTCTGTACTACCGTGGCAGAATATTCCCAATCGGCAGTCTTTGCAGAACCAGTGGTGATTAATTAGATTAGATGGAGCAAAATGACAGCTTGACATGGAGGGGACTGCGTGGCAATGCCTGGAGAACAAAAGGGATGGGAATAAAACTTGTATCCAGTTACTTCACAGGCATTAAGAGAGCATTTGTAACTCTGCTTTATTTCCTGGGACTGACTTAAGGTGGATATTCAGTTTAAAGTTAACTCAGTAAATTTCTGAACAGCTGTGTAGTTCTGCTTTTACTTAGCAGCATGGAGAACATTGTAGTTTGGCATGGGAATTAGATGAGTGCAGAGAAGCCCACTGTGATAAGATGTCTGTATCTTTCTAAGATGGTGCGTTGGGGCTGGCATTGTGTGGCACTTTGTGCTGACGAGAAGATACAATGCTGAACCCATATCTAATTTTCAAATTGTTTTTCTTTATGTAGAGTTTGAGCAAAAGCGACTGCCAGGCCTAAGGCAAATGCAAATGAATTGTGTGTCCTCTGCAAGTCACTGGCTGTTAATATGAAAGGTGTTCAGGCAAAACAATTTACAAATGTGAATGCCTAAATACAAGGTTCTTGATTCACAGCTGAGTCAGAGATCTGATTTTCAGTCCCAACATCTGCTTTTCCACTTGAAGGTGCTGCAGTCTACTAGGACCTACCTGAGACTCCTCAGGATCTTTGTGTTTGGGCATCTCGTATGTGCATTTAGGTACCTACCTTTCACTTAAGTTGCTACTGCAGTGTCTTTTTTTCCTCTTTACCATTGCAAATTTTGGCAAGCATTCTCTTTGCAGAACAAAACTAAAAGTAAATGCAACTCTGTGCTGATTCTTGGGGGTTTTTTAGCCACAAAAAAGATGCAAGTCTGTGTCCTGAGTGTACGTACGACAAATTAATAATTTTGTATGTTGTGCTTGTGTCATGTCACCATTATTTCGGTTGTTTGACTTTATCTCACTGGCAGAATGATTCTCTCCCACAACAAATGCATTTTTTTTCTTCCAAATATATATGAATAAATATATATATAGCAAACTTGCAAGCAGGGCTAGTTATTTGTATTTTTTAAGCTTAAAGTATACCGTCCGGTGCTGACAAATACCCAGCACCTCTTCTGGATTTCTTGCACAACTTCGTTTAGCTTTTGTAAATTTAAAAAACAAATATAGAGAGACCTATGTGTTTGAAATATAAATGATATATATGGATTAGCATGTAACTGTATATTATTAAACATGCAATGAACTGACTGGTAAGTGAAGTCTAATCTTATGGCTAGCAATGTAATTTATTCAGACTGTATTTTTGTACAGCGCAGTGCACACTAACCTATTGCCTCTGTGTCCTCTATAATGCCTAAAACTGTGCCTAGAAATTTCATTTATGTCTTTCAAAGAAAAGAAAAAAGATGACTAAATGCTTCATGTTGTTGATAGTATTGGTTTTTCTGATGTTGTTCTTTATTTATTTTTGAGAAGTGTATGGTATGTTTATTAAATGAATCCATCAAAATATGGTTCGTTTTAAATGGTCATTGTTAGCAAGGAAAGACTGATTTCGATTTTTTTTTTTTAAATCTACACTTCTAAGTTTGCAGTTTTAATACCATTTCTTCATTTCACGATTTATGTAGCTTACATTAAGTTTTATGTGAAAAAGTAACTGAAATAAAAAAAAAAAAAAAAAATTGTTAACACTGAGAAAATGTGCCTGTTTTGCTCTGAGTAGAAGATGTATACAGCTCAGGTGGCATGGTTACCTGAGAAGGAATGGGCTCCTTAGGCTAATGATTATTCCTGGTATTCAGTTAATGCCATGCTAAAGGAGTCCTGTCAAAATGCACAGAGGGGGAGATGGAGGAGTGTCATTGGCAGGTTCCTGTATCTCACCTGGCCATAAAGCAGTAGCACAGCATGAGTTTCTGGGTGTCACAGAGCCCACACTGCCTTTATAAAGATGCAAGTATTGTAACATCTGAAAACCAAATGCTTTAAATGTAAATAACAAGGCCGTGCATTGAAAGGGGAATCTAATGAGCACCTTGTTCCAGTGGAGGAATTTATTCATTATATACATGAATGGTTTACGTGGTTTCTTTTTTGAATTTCCAATAACTAATAATTTTGTCTATTTTGAAAAGCCGTGTTGCTCTTCATTGTGGGGAAAAAAAAAAGAAAAAAAAGAAAAAAAAGAAAAAAAAGAAAAAAAAAAAAGCTTTGGATCTGAAACATGGTGCTGCCAAAAAGGAAAAGCAGGTTTAAAGCACTAAAGAAATGATACTGTACTTTTTCTCCTATTGGGTCGTGCATCCACTGCATCGCTGGATATCCCCCAAGTGGGTGGGCAGCAACCTGAGACTGCCACGAGAAATCAAGAGGAGAATGGGAGGTAAAAGCCTTGCTTGGCTTCAGCAGACGAGTGCTGAGTGAGTACAGGCACAAGGATGGGGAGCACAGGGTGGAAACCAACTCACAGAAAAGGAACTCGGAGCAGGGAGCAAGCATGATGGGGATGGACAAGGATGGGAGGTGTCTTGAAGCTTTTCTTTCGAAATGCATTGTGAGAGGTTGTTCATAGGGAACATCCTCTGGAATTGAGGGATCAAGTCTGGGGTAATAGCGTATTTCTTGAAATCTGCATTAAAATTCTTATAGTTTAAGGGGGACATTATCCAAGGGTTTGACCTTGTTTTAACGCCCAAATTTTAGGTCATTTGTGTTCCTACATGTCGGCACAAGGTCTTGCAGCCTCCTCCCTCTTTCCAATGAGAGGAGAAGTAAAAATTCAGCACTTCTTTTTCAAAGCTGCTGAATACTGGTATAACTTAACCCACCTGGAGTGAGAGAATATTGGGACAGGCAGCTGAACTGGTTTGGGTATAGCAGTGTCCTCTCACGCCTCCAGGCGTGCAGGCTAGCTCAGTTCTGCACTGCTACTACGAGGATCGGTCGGGGTCACAGGCAGGGCGAGTAACCTCCTCCCGGTGGGTTCTTGGTTCCCCACACCGGCGAGTGGACCCGATGGAATTGCGACTGCAGCGACGGAAAAAGAGTCGTCTCTCTTTAGGCAGGGTAGAAGGTAGTTTATTAAGGGGAGTCTGGCAAGGAGCTCCGCCTCAGACCACTGCTGCCCAGAGAGAGCAGAGATCAAAGCTTTGCGGCCACTTATAAACGGGGGAGGGTTGACAACGGGTCAGCCAACCAGGGAACACGGGGTTGGTAACAGGGGTGTCAACCTTTGAACCACTAACAAATCACAGGAGGGTAGGAGGGGATTCCCCGGGCACCAGCCTACCACTCGACACCTCTCCTGGATCTTTCCAGAATCCAGGGAAGGGTCTTGAAGTGACAGACAGGGCGACCATGAGGAGAGGAGGGAAACTGACAGGGACAGGTGCAGGGAAGGAATGATTGACATAAAACGTCTGGTTAAACAACCAACTTATAAGGGGAAAACTATTACAAAACACAGGGGGGTACAGTGGACTGAACCATTACAAAAATAACTTAAAAATCTTACAAAAATAACTTAAAAACTCAATAAAACAACTCTCACACCACTACATTTGGGTACCTGATTGTGGTTACTTTGTGGTACCATGTATGTTGTGTCACACTAAAGGGTCTGTAAAACGGGGCAGCAGGGAGAGTTGTCTTTTTACCGGCACTCTAATTCTCTACTGGAAGGAGACTGCCCTTCCCTGCAGTCATCCAGACATGGATAAGAGTTTGGAGTTCAGGGTACAGTGAACAGAGGGAGCACAAGTCAGGGTTAAACAGGGAGCCCACTGTCTCAGGTCAAGGTGAGACATACCTGAGAGAAGTAAGTGACCTGCCTGCCTGTAGAGCTAAGCCTCAAGGGTGACAAATACACGCAAAAGATCTTTGTTTCAATCCCCTGAGAGGAACCAGGTGGCAAAGCAGCTTTGGAGGCTTTTGTCAGCTCAAACCCTTAATGCATTCCCACTGCACGTGAGCTTCCCATGGTGCTTGTGCCCTTGCAGGTGCCTTTGGTCGATGTGGACCTGATGAGCATCTCTCTGCACTGTACTGTGCACAGCTGATAAAACCCTGTGCTGAAGGAAGCTGTGGCCCACTGTGCTGTGGCACGGAAGGACATGGAGGGCTCTGGGGTGCTCCTCAGTCCTGCCACGGATCAAGATCCCACAGGTCAAGATTAGATGCAGACAGCTGTGTCTCTTGGTGAATATGAAACCATCTGTAACTGAGATGAATTGTAACGGTACCATGAGGCACAGAAGAATTTCTGCAGTGGCAGACAAGCCTTGGTATATAACAATGATGAATGGATTCATAAATGCCCTCCTCAATATGAGGAGTACTTTCTGACTCAGAGCTGCTGTGGGCTTAAAATAAATACCTTTGTCTTCAGGTTGGTCTCACAGGAGGCAGAATCAGAGCCATTTTCTTAACGTTTTTTTCATTGAGAGCAAGTCAAGTTTTTTCCTCAGGAAATTTAATAATATTGGAATTATTTAAAATACTTAAATATATTCAGGTTGTGAAACTCCATCTCTTTTAAAATAATTTCTTGGCTGGTACATCATCTGTTTTAGGTTTTGGTTTCTTTTTTTTTTCCTTTCTACTACTTATCTATTTTTCACATCAATCAGAAAATGAAAGCTGAAATGTTCGGAAGTTAAGAGAATAGGAGGGCAAGGCTGAACATTATACTTATTTTGGAATGACAGGAGTGCGGGGGGGATTAATTTCAGCTCTATCAGCAGATAGCTCTGTAATAAAAAATGTCTGAAAAAAAGGTGAAATGAATAGCAGCTGAGAAAAAAAGACCTCTCTTCCCTAAACACACTTTGTTTCTATCTGTTCCTATTTCTTCCCTTGATGCTACAAGAAAAGAAGAATTTATTTCAGGATTTGTCCTGGTTGTCTTTTGAAGTAAGTGTGCTTGGTGCAAAGCTGTATTATGTATAACAAAGTAGTTGTTAAACTAATATCAAGAATGTCTAATGGAAATGTTTAGAATACCTAATTTCCAAGGCCTAATTGGAAACAACTTAAATTATTACATCAATAAAATTTGCTTGAGGGAAAGCCAAAAGGGATTCATGTAATGAAATAGAAGGTTCTAGCTGGAGAAAAATATTTTCACTGTGGAACATTTGAAAAGCTTTGCAGATGTTGGATTAAAAGAAACACTGTTGAATTTTTCTGAACCTTTTAACACATGGCCATTTGAACATAAGATGTCACACAGCTCACAAAGGAACATGCAAAGATATTCTGAGAAGCATAAGTGTGAACAGATTGTGCTCCATTTGTTTGAAAACAACCCTTACCTGATGGAAGTGCAGTGCCATTATACTCCCTTCCAAACATCTTGCAGTTCTAACACAGCTTATTTTTATGGCTGTTTTTAAAGCTCTAAGAGTGCGACAACATGGTGGTTTAGACCTCAGGTTTTAAAATGTCTTGGGTTCTTTTGGGAACTGAAGATGCAAACCCAGACTTCCCTCAGCTCCTGCCTTCATCCTGGCAAAGTGGATTTGATGCTTTTTGCTCTTTGAAGCAAAACCCCCAAGAGCTGGGCTGTTTCGAGTCTGTACAAAAGCAGATGTGGGAGGGGGTTGGGATGGAGCCATTCCAATTTTCTCACAAATTGCCCCTCTGTCCCTGCAGTAACTGGCAGCCCTGTGCATGTCTGTGGGACACGACTCTCCTGGAGATCTTTGGCCAGCAGCTCTCCCAGATTGTCGGGTTTTTCCCTGCTTGAGTCAGTGAAGATTTGCGCACGTTAAATGTGAATTGGTAAAGGTGTAACCAGCTGTTCTGGTGGTGGCTGACCAAGTCCAAACCCCATTTAAAAATGATGAAATTGTCACTGGGCAATTCCCAGGGGCACTATGTGTCTGTAAGAAATGACCTACACTCACACTCTTCAGTTGATGAAGCTTTATACACATGAAAAAATTTCTGACGAAATAAAATATTTAAAAATATTGGCAGAGAAGGATATTTAACTCTCATGTCATAGACTTACTCTACATACAGAGAGATTGAATATCATTGAACTTATCTACATGCTTTCAAATGTATAAACTTTAAAAAAAAATCAGAATATGTATCAGTGGAGAGTACAGAAATGCCATTCTAGAATGTTCTTCACACTATTAGTTTTTAGCAGAGCTTAGCAGAACATAAAAGCATCTTAATAAGAAATTAGCAACAGGAAGGAAGAAAATGAGAACTTCACAAACAATGAGCAAGCGTAAAAGTGTCATTGTTCATGGGCTACACACCTTTTTCCACAAAGTGGCACTTGGAGATGAATGTTTTCTCAGATTTGGGGTTTAATGAGGAATTTTTTTTTTTTTTTTTTTTTTTTTTTTTTTTTTTTTTTTTTTTTTTTTTTGAGAAATCTGAATAGATACAGTTTATTTGCTTACAGTTAAGCTTTTCACACCTCTGGTTCACTTTTGTGGGTCTCATGCAGCTGAAGCTCCTGAGAATAGTTACACTAGTTCTTTCCAAGATCCCTTTCTTAGTTCTGCAGCAAAAGTTTACCAAAAAAAAAAAGAAAAAAAGTCAGATCAGCAGCCTCTGCCTCCCAACAGAGTCACAAATCTGGGGAATTCAGAGCAGGGTTCTCTAGAAGCTGCTAATTGCCTGCCAATCATCTGGGACACCAGCAGTTCACACGTTTTTGCTATCGACCTAGCAGATTAATAGTATAACCCAAACAAAGGAACAAAGGCTAAACTGTTCAGTTGGGAAGGGTACTGTGTGGTCTTTTCAGGCCAAGATTAACAGAGAAACAGAGAAATGGTGTTCTTTGTAAAACTAAAGCTGCAGTGACCTTAACTCTGGCAAACAGACTGAATGAGTTCAGCACTCTTTGCCAACAAAACCTGAAACAGCAGTGCTTTAAAAAAGGAGAAAACAAAGAGAAAACAAAAAACAAAACAAAACCCCCAAACCCTATGTTGAAAAGTCTTACCAAGCAAAATGAGGTAAAATTAAAAATAAATTGGTTTCACTTTTAGGAGTCAGCATCATGGCTAAAATGATTCACAAAGCAGTGCTAGAAACTGTTGACCATTATGCTGAATATATTTATAGTATCTGTGAGAGTCTATTTTCAGTATAAACACCAGCACTGTTAAAAAAAAGTGTTTAAATTTTCCTCTGGTATCTTTGGGACTTGTATTCTTGGATTGAGGTCAATCAGAATAAGGGTACTATTATTACTGAAATTAATATTTTTTTTAGCTACTGGTATATTCATCATAGCTAGGCATTCCATCTAAGACTAAGACTCTTTTGTGCTAGAATCAGACCAAGACCAAAGGAGAGCCCCTGAAAATTTCCAGTCCCTCTTTACTATGGAGTTTCCAGCCAAATTCATAATTGAGATGGCAGTGAGATTCATTCTCTAAGTAGCGCAGTGCTGGTCGAAGAGAGAAGGGTGACTTGTGTGAGGAATGGCTGCTCCAAAAAGTGATTTAGCCACCTTTATTGACATTTACTTGGTATTAATTAGTTACCATCTGGAGGAAAAATTCCTTTCAAGCTAAAAGAGAGAATATAGAAAATGAGCCTCTGGTCCCTCCTGACTTCTTGAGGCAGATTTTGTTTTCAAGGCTGCATCGCCATATTTTCCTTTGGCTTCTTGTTCCTTGCCCACAACCTCTGTTGCTCCAATACAATACTCTTCCAGGACTGCACGGTAAATTCGAATAATTTCAGTGAAGTGGTTGGGAAGTGAGTGTTCTCAGCTGTGACCATTGCAGCAGCAAAGGGGAGAACAGGGAAGGGGAAGGGGAAGGGGAAGGGGAAGGGGAAGGGGAAGGGGAAGGGGAAGGGGAAGGGGAAGGGGAAGGGGAAGGGGAAGGGTGCCCTGTCCCTGCACCACTGCAGAGACAATGCACCCCATGTCACACCCGCAGCCTCTCTGTCCTGACCCCTCACTTAAGACAACAGGTATTCCTTCACTGCTGCTGTTGCAACTCCCAGATAATTAATATCTGTTTCCTACGGCAGATGAAACGAAAGATCTGGGAAATGTTAAAAAAGCAAAAACCAGAGGGTCTGAAACAAGAATCAGATATTCTGATACAGTCTGACCCAACAGGTCACTAGGTACTCTCCCTAAAGGTTCACTTTGTATGGAAAACCGTCATTTTTCCTACTGACATGCTATTGCATCAGTGGCCTCAACAAACTGTAGAGTGGATGAAAATGTGGTAAATAGCTTATATTTCAAAATAGTTAGTTAATAATTCTTGCAGCTTTTGGTCTGAAAAATGCAAGTCAGATAGCCATCCTGAATGTTTGGCTTTGAATTTTTAAGATAATTTAAATTATCTGTGTGGTTCATAGTGCCATCATTCCCTGATTCAAAATTAAGAAGAAAGAATTTCTCAATTTCAGCCCTGTGGGTGGATTCAATTTTTGTTTTCTGTGAATATTCTGTAATACTAATTTGAAATTTTTCACTGGTAGAGATAAACTGAATTCAGTAAGCTCATTCACTTGCCTATTTTCATCAGTTACAAGGTATCCGCTCTTCTTTAGTGAAGAATGCAATTAGTACTCTTTCATCCTGTAGTAATAAAAAAAAAAGGGAACTTTCAGCCTGGAATCAGAGCCAGGAGACTTTCAACTGCAGTCAAAAAAACTAAAGTAAGGGCATATAGTAAATGCAGGTAGGAGAATATCTCAGACCTCAGAAAATCAATTGAGAAGTAATGAACATTGATGAACATATAAAACTTGCAGAAAGTCTCATTTATTCATTGTGAGCTTCAATAAAGGACATCTCATTTGTTTGCTACAGAACTGGAACAGGATGGATTACATGACATAGTGAATATTTTGCTTTGTGTTTTATTGATCTGAGTGGAAAATACAGATTGCACTGTAGAGTATGAACTGGATACAAAACCACTGAAGTCAATAAAAAGATTTCTTTTGGTTCTGGGGGTTTAAAACAGCTAACATCTGTGAAGGGTAAGTTGCGCAGTCCATGTAAATTGGTTACACACTTCTGCAACAAAATGAAGAATATTCTCTCTCTGGCCCAAATGAACTGTAGCTATTCCCTGCCCTTTTCTTCTATGAACCTAATCACATAGAACAAAACTACAATCTTTAATTTCAGAGATGCATGCATGTATCCTCCTACCTTGAATTCCATGGCTGCCTGCAGTACGTGGACTGGAAAAAAAGAAATCTGGGGCAGAAATAGATGCTAGATAAAAATTTTGTCCACCATCTTAGAATGACACTTCCCAGATATTGGTGTAACCCTAAAATCAACCTTAAATGCTAATCTGAATTATGTCAAAATGGGTTGTGCCTGGACTAAGAGCACTTGGGATATAGTTGAAAAAAAGAAAAAACAACATGGTATTGGGGAGACCAATCACTGTATGCTGGAAAAGAGACAAGGCTCATCAGAAGGGCTATCTTTTGTCCCTATGACTGAATCTGGTTAGAACATCCCCAACAGGCAGGAATTTATTTTCTCAGCCATCTCCCCCAGTGTTTGAAAACTCTAAAGGTAAGCCTAACACTGAGGAAAATCGAGACTTCCCAGGCTAAAGTGCAGACAATGAGGAATGGATGCTATCTGCAGAGACATTGATTTTAAATATATGTGTTCTATTACTTTTTTCTTCCACTGATATTTTGAGGTAGATGCTTTTTCCAGAGCAAATGCACATTAGGTAATATTTTGAAGAGCTACTGAACTTCACTTTCAGTTGCATCTGATTCTTAAAGCAACTTGAATCAAAATTGCAAATTCTTCTTTGTAATACTAACACAAAGACCATGAGATAGCTCTTTTCCTCTTTCAACTGTTGGGGTTCTTTTTCTCCATTTTAATTTCAAGGTATTGGAAAATTCTTTGTACCCCTGAGCAGCAGGACAAATTTGTCTTCATACTTGAAGGGGCACAAAGACTGTGGAATTCAGGTCCTACGTGGTACAATGGGTCCTGAAATACCAGTAAGATTAGACAGATAATGATATTGTGTGCAAGTGACAAATTTATTCACAAAACAAACAAACAAACAAAAAATCACAAAGATGTTCTCTGTCTTCTGATTTTGACAACTGCAGTTGGTCTTTAGGTACCCATGATGAAATGTTCTAACTAAAGGTGTCCATATGCATATTTTTTAAAAAAATATAGGCGTTAGAAATCTCTCACCATGCTATTTAGTCTTTGCTGAGAATTGGTAAGTCCTGCTGAGCTTTGCTTCAGTTTTGCTATAAGTCATAAGTGATGTGTAATTTGTTTTAGAAACTGATGAGCTCTCAGATACGTGCTGGTTTTGGAAGGAGTGTAAATTAAGGTGTCTGATGAACATGCGGCTACTTGTGCCTCTTCTGCTGTATAAGTCAGTAGCAGAAATGCTCTTCTGGCAACAATAGAAAGTGCTGAATGGGTTTGTAATGTTTGCTTAATGACAAGGGGAGAGAGGAGGAAGGTTTGGACTACTGCAGGGAAGAGGATGCTTTTGGCAAGAGGAGTGATTGCATTTCAGAGCTGGTTTTCAGCAGGACTGTGGGCGGCGCAGGCAAAGCTTTTCACAGGAAACTGGGCAATATCCTCTATTCAGACTCTGATGCTGCTCCCCTTGCCAGGGCTGCGAAGAAATTAGATATATGATCAGATTTATACAATCTGTCAGAGAATCACATTTTATCTCTTTCTTTTCTCCACACAAAAGCCCTTTGTCTCTGCTGGTTTGTACCTCTCTTCCAGTGCACTGCCATCAGTCCTGAGTGGGGGGAGCTGAGCTCTGGGCGTGTTGGATGCTGGGCAGCCTCATCAGACAACAGGAGAGCCAAGGAAAGCTCCTCACCTCAAGACTTCCTTTGGGTTTCAAACATGAGCACTTGCAAATGACAGAAAATCAATCACCTTAATTCTCAGTGTAAGCTACAGTCTGACCTAAATTTCCTTTGTCTTTGATGTATCTACAACAGTGATAGAGAACAGACCAAACCTTTAATTCTCTTTTTTGCTTTTCAATACTTCTTGAGTATTCCAATGTGCCATAGACTGCATCTTTTGGTATTTACTTTTTAGATTTCCCACTACTATGACATACAATGAATTTCTTGCACTCGAAGTCTTGAAACAAGTCAAATCCTGCTGCTTCTTATCATGTTCCATAAGTGTCAGATGAGAAGGCAGCCTACCCTCTTCTTAGTTATGGATCCAATAGTAACAGTTAAGAGAAGTGGGAAAGATTAAATTTGACCCCACATGTTGTGGATATCTAGTCAGATCAAATACCAAGATAATAGCAGCTTCTCAGAGTATCTATTCTTGGTGTAGTCTGCACACTAATGTTCTCGGAAAGGTAAAGAAAATTGTTTTCTGCATAGATTTTTCTGGGGCTAGAGTGATTTATCCACTTTTCTTTCAAAAGACTGTGAGGGTGGTCTTGAGGATGTCTGTGAGGATGGTCTTGAACCACCCTCAAAAGACCACTAATGAACAATGTGAACAATAGAGTAAAAACAAGGAAAGCAGAGAAAGCAAAGGATATTACTATTATTATTATTACTATTATTATTATCAATATTTTTTATTACAAATAATACCTCTTATTACCCTTTATAACAGTGATGAAGACTACCAGAGTTTATTACAGATCTTTAGTACAGAACCCATCCACACCCTTCACAGAAAATTATCATATCTAAAATGTATAAAATCTTTTATATCTGCATCTTTTCTCAGCATAGAGCAACCGTATCTTTCAGACAACAGGGACACCACAGGGATTCTTGATTTCATTCCATACATTCACATCTTGGGAATGAGATTAAATGGACTAGGTAAAACATTAATTTCCATGAGTTTGTTACTTAATTACTATCCCAAACTGCTGCAAGATCATCAAGCATGACGAGGAATAGGAAGAAAAAGAAGTTGTCTTCTGTATTTTACATTCAGCAGCAGCCACACTGTGTTTATCTACAGTAAAAATGCTTGTGCATCTGCTTTCTTCCCAAGGCTTCAATGCATACTAATTACTTTCTCATGTATATTAACTAGGATTTTATAACTTTGGTGCTTTGTGCACTGTTTCAAGTCTTTATCCCATAGCATTTCTCCTATCTTACTGGCTTAGAGCTGGGAATATTTTTTTCGTGAAAACCTGGTGCAAATTCCTTTTCGTGCATGGGCAGAGTCTCTAAGTTTACTGCCACAGCACAGTACAAAGACCATGGTGTTTAGGGGAGCCTTATGTTTCCTGGGAGAAGCGAAATACCAGAGTACAGCATGCTGAGGTGAATTGCCTTGGTTTAGGATGTTTCCTTTGTCTCCAACCACAGACTGGACAGGTCCCTCTGAGTGCCAAGGGATTCATTACAAGCTCCCACACTGATGGTTAACCTTTAATGTCTCATATATTGAGTACACAGTACAGACTCTACAGGTATTTGAGTGATAATACAGTTCTAAGCTTCATCCTCATTGTCCTGGTTCCACTTCCCACCATTCTTTGTCTCTGCCTTGCTCTAACTGAATTCCTAGTAGTACATCATCTTTTTTGAAACAATTCAGCAGTCTTCCATGTATCACCCTGATATTTATTGAGATGTTGGCCTGCATTTTTTGTATCAATAAATTTAAGTGAGAAATGTATTTTTTTTTCCTGTTGTTCATAGACAGAGAAACCAAGCATACCAAGTCATTATTAAAGTCAGCAGTTTCCTCTTCTGTCTCCTCATTTAGCCAGCACTGGAAATACCATTTTTTATATCACTGCTTGGCCTAAATAATATGTAATTCACAATTGGTATTAATACTGCATCTGGCCATTACACCTTGCTTTGCTTCAGTAGTTCTTCCATGGTCCAAGGGTTGCCTTTATTAGCAGATCAGCCTGAGGACAGAGCCTGCTGGAGAACTGCAAATAGGATTCCCAATCCCCTCCTAACTGTTCTGACATATTATCCAATCTTTGCAAGCCCATAAAACTTTAAATGAGAACGACCTACAAATTTAACTTTACAATACAGTCACACTTTGCTGATTTTGAACTTTCTCCCCATACACATACAATTCAAATAGATCCAGTTTTTAATTTATTGTGGGAATCAGAGGGTGAGGATAATATATTCACGGTAATGCATTCAAAGCACTTATCATTGCTAGCTAAGAGCTGCAGGCTTTCCTTAAAGAGCTTTTCACATTACCTGGTGTAGTGAAAGGGTTGTGGCTACACATGCATGTGGCAGGGCCAGTCACCCCTTTGAAAGGCAGAGTCAAACCCCATGGATTCTGTTTTAAAACAGCTACACTCAGTTTATGGGCACCCTTGACTGGTTGGCTGATTCAGCATACAAAGCCTAAAATGAGACTGGACTCTGGAAATTCTACAGAAGTATATGGTGGGGACTTGCCATATGTGCAATATCCTGTGGCATTTCTTCCACTTTGCTTTTGCATTACTTTCATTCCTACCTTAATTTTCTAGTCCTACACCCTGGCCATAGTAGTCACAGAATGACACCTACAATAATCTGCCACTAAATTGCCTTCTTCTCGGGTAATTTGAGAGACCTGTGGATTTTCAGAAGTTTCTTTACCTTTGCAAAATTATGTCCATCTCCTGAAGAGGAAAGAACACCCAAAAGTTTAGGGTTACACTAAAGATTCAGGGAGCATATGTGGAATTCCAAGATTTCCTCAAAACTCTTTGTGTGGTTCTGTGAGCATCTCTGGATCTTTTCACATCTGCCTTCCTCATTCTTGTGATGGGGTGATGGTTTGGTACCTTTTTAATTAATTACTTTAGGAGGCACCAGTAAGAGGATACACACATGATCAGATAAGCATAGTAATGGAGGCCCAATGATCATTTTAGCAGACAGAGCCCATTTCTAAGGGTAACACAAACCAGAATTTCAGAAAACAGTTCTGTAGACAGTTTAGGTAGAAACGCAAAAGTGCTGATACACTGAGATATACCTCATGTACCTCTTTTGTTTGCTGAATCCAGAGCTAGGATCACAGAATCATGGTCATCATGGGGTTTGGAGGGGCTTCTGGAAGCCTACTGGTCCAGTCCTTATACATAAAAGAGTCAGCTAGATGAGGCTGCCCTGCTGAAATCTGAGTAACTTCAAGGATGGAGTTCTGGATCTCTGTTCCAGTGTCTGACCACCCATTTTCCTTGTGTCTGGTTTCCTGTATTCCAACGTGTCCATGGTGTCCTGCATCTTTCCACTGTTCATCTTTGAGATTAGTCTGTCTTCACATCCTGCAATTAATTAGTTTTAGACTGCAGTAAGTCCCTTGACCTGTCTTCCATCTTCTAGCAAACTCACATCTCTCAGCCTATCCCCTCTGCCAAGTGCTCCATCCCCTGGCCCCCCCTGGCTGGCCTGTGCTGGACTTGCTCTGGGATGTCCATGTCTTTCCTGCACTCGGGAGCCCAAAACTGCACAGAGCTCCAGTTGTGCTCTCACAAGTGTTGAGCAGAGGTGAAGGACCACCCTCCTGGACCTCCTGGTTGTACTTCCACTAGCCCAGAGTGCTGTTGGTCTTCAAGGACCCGTTTCTGGGTATCATGTTGAATTTGTCCACCAGGACTCAAAGGCTTTCTTAAGCAAAGATGCTCCCTGATCAGTCATTCCTATCCTGTATCTTGTGTATTGGGCTGCCCCATCCCAGGTGCAGGGATTTTCTCTTGATTTTGTTGAACTTGGTGAGATTCTACCTTGCTGAGGTCCTTCTGAATTGAAGCCCTGCTCCCCACTGTATTTTACTGTTCTCCCCAGTTTGGTGTCATCTGCAAACTTGCTGAGAGCGCCTTTCGTCCTATAATCCAGGTAATTAATAAAACTACTGGACATTTTTGGTTCCAGTTCTGGCTCCTGAAGAATTAGTTTGTCTGGTTACTAGCCACTAGATGGACTGTGAAGTCTGGAGATGAACGTTTGAGCTGGGCTGTCCAGCTAATTTTCAAGCCTATTTACTGTCTGTTTTTCTAGTCTATATCTCTCTAATTTTGCTCTAGGGCTGTTATAGGAAAATACATCACAGACCTTAATAAATCCAAGATAAACAACATCCACAGTTCTGCCATTATCCATGCTACCAGTCATCCCAGCTGGTAGATGGGAATCAGGTTGGTAAAGTATGATTCAGTCCCAATGGCTGCTTGTTTCCACACACCTTCTTGATATGCCTGGAAGTAAACAAAAAATTAAGCTTTATGCCTCAATTTTAGTGAAATCTGAGAAACCAGTACCAAAGTGACAAAATCTGGCTAAACACTGGCAGAGCAAATCTACTGAGCTGTTTCAGAGTAGAACTGTATTTTGCTTTGTGGTGGAAGGTGTCCTATAGCTACAGATGTAACTGAAGGATTTGGCAACAACTCCAGTACGAATAATTTTAGGCTACTTATACACACACAGAGCCAAAATCATACCATCAAGTGCTCTGAACAGATTGCATTAGCTGAGATCTGATACCTTGTATTCAAAGCTCATAATATTTGTATAGCTATTGAATTTTCTGAAGTGTAAGGATTGCAAGTAATTTAATTTGTAATTGTAGTCCATTCTTAATCTTAACTGCTCTCTTAGGCTGTTATATTTAAATTCATATTCAAGAACTTCATGTTCCTTATATGAATGTTTCTTCTAATTAAACAGGATAAATGCTTGCTACTGTGAGTTAAATTCTGAACCAAACAGAAATTGGATTGTGTTATCTCTGGGTGAATGTCTTTTGAGATAATTCCTGTTTGTGCTGCCTCATTAAAGTTGTCTAGTACATATTTAGTTGCTAAAAAAAATAAAAAAAAAGAAGACCTTATAAGTATTCCACTTGGTAGGGTTTTCTCACCTTGTTTATAATTATCTGTACTTTTAAAATGTCAGTGTTATAAGGTTAATAAATCCCTTTTTCTGCAGCAAGTATATTTGAAGGAAACTGAGGGGAAGAAAAACCCTTCCTTTCCCTCTAAGTCGCTAAGGTGGCACAGGCTGCTGCTGCACCTTATCAAAAGTACTGAGAACACCTTATTAATTCCTTCAGCTTTTGCACAGCATGACTTATGCTATGGATTGTATTTATGTGTAAGCTATTTTTTAAGGCCAGTTCACAACAATTCAGTGGGATTTATTTCTGTATGTATGATTGTTACCTAGGAAATAGCAGCAAACGGTCTCTGTTCTTTCATGAGAACAGCATGTGTTGTTAAGGAGCAATTGTTTAGTTTTGCTATTAGAAAATAACTTCCCCCCCCCCCCCCCCCCCCCCCCCCAATATATTTCTAGACTTTTTCTTACATAAAAATAACTGCTGCTACTTCTCTAAGCACCTCCAGGTAGAAAACCTTAGAAAAAGAAATGCAGGCATGAAGCATCTATATGTTTCAAATGTCTGTTAATGCAAAGTGTTAGCTGATGTGATGGTCTGCTCCTGTAGGAGGGTGAATCTTCCTCATTTCCAAAGAATTAACAACAGTTCCTAGATCTGCTCAGGTAGGTCTGTTAATATGGGACATTCTTTCTGTAGGTACCCATTATCAAAAATTTGGGATTACAGTTTTTCATAAGGTATAAAAGCTTATAATTCCACCTGAAGAGATCTGAAGAAACACCATTCTTTAAAAAGTGACATATGGCTTTCCATGAAAACCTCTGACTGACATCAAGCTGAGTATCAAATACAGCTCAAGAGTATTAGGACCAGTCACTGTGAAAACTCTTTGTTGTGTTGTAAAACGTTTTATAGAAGTGGTGATATATACAGAAGGGCTGCTGTTGATGTAATAGCCAGGAAAAACACTCTGGCTTGACAAACCATTAGCAAAGCTCTAGTGTGGACAGATCCTCTAATGAGCTGAAAATGAAAACACCTGGCCATTATTCATGAAGAGTTTCTCAATGCATCAAGTAAAGTTTTACACAGATGCCTCACTAAATACAAGCTTTCTTTATATTTATGTCTGTTGCCAGAGGTCCTGTGGCCATCCTGCAGGCAGAGACATCACAGCTACATCAGGAACACTTCCATGTACTGCTGGAAGGATGGGGGATGTCCGGGCAACCAGATCAAAACCACAAACAAAACTGGGCAGCTGCTAATGAAGCAACCTGGCAAAGTATTCTATATAAATTTATTTAAATGCCTAATCTGCAGGGTTTGTTTTTTTTTTTTTTTTTTTTTTTTTTTTTAGTTTTGTTGTGTTTTAAGGTGAACAGAATGACATAGATGTAGAGGAAAATTTGCTAGCTACTATAAATACCCATTGTGAGCATCTTTATGGGTGACTTCTATTTATACTCTATTACATATCCCCCCTGTGCTTTTCTCCACTGTAGTGCTTACAATGCCTCCAGCATGCTCTGTGTCACCTCTGTTGAAGGAAATGTGTTGATTTTGGTCTTCCAGTAAGTTCTCTGAGTAGGACAGACCCTGCTTCCCTGACACAGTATCTTGCTTCTGGCTTCCCTAAAAGCACCAATGGGTCCCTTCCAACTCAGAATGTTCTGTGGTTCTGGGATTCTGATAAAGCTTTCATTGTTCCAAACAAGATCCCCAGGCAGATTTGGTTTTTAAGGGCACATTTTCTTTTTGACAGCTTTTATTTTTCGCCTTTGCTATGTGGTCGCTGGGATAAAATTTTGTTCTTAAGACACTTATTTGGATCTATAGAAGCCAGATCCAATCTTATGCAGTCTTTCAAAATGCTGAACAAACACCATTGTCTGAGGGAAATGCACTTGCTTGCTTTTTCCTCCTTTTAATTCCCAAATGGGGGAGTTGATGTTAAAGGACTGCAACTGGTGACTGTGAACACAATAAAGTAAACTCAGCTTTTCATCTTCCTTTTTCCTTAACTCTTCTTTTCCAATACTATTTTTTTCTGCCTCACTCTGTTAAAAAATATTTATTTTCTTGCATGCCCTTGAATATTTTGATAGTACAGTTATCCTGCAAAATGTATACACCTAATGGGACTTAAGAGAGGATAAGGATATGTATTATGGAATTGTGGTGTAGGTTTTTTGTGTCTTGTCTGATTAAGTGAGTTATTTGACCCTAATGAATGTTTGTTCATCAATTACGCTAGAATTATGACTTATTATAAAGTAATGCATCATAATGAATTATCTTGATCTTTGCTACTTGAGAATTTTTTGGTTTATGAGCGATTCATGATGACTTCTCAGGGTTTTCTATGCAGTACAGTTCACTTAATTAGGTTACCAATCTCTCAGTCTGCTACAGTGCAGTGCGGTGCCCTTAGAAGCTAAGCTGCATTTCAGCATATAAAAATCAATTGATACTTAATAATGGGTTTGCCTGCATGTTGGAGTACTCTGCAGGTACAGAGTGGTATTATAAAATATAATTCTGGTTGTGTGGACCCCCATTTGTCTGAGTCATTCTTTTCCTCTTGCTCCGCTGTGGCCATTAAAGAAATCAATCCTAATTCAGGGTAGATCCTAAAGCATATTGTGCAAACCCTTTTTAAACTGGCTCTTAAAACAGAAGGTGATGCGCAGCATATCAACACAATGGTGTCCTCCAAGCCAGTGGCAGTTGTGATACCCAATAGGCATTTTTTTCCTTCCAGTCATGTGTGTTGGTTCTTCTGCACTTACAGCAATAATGAAAAAAAGATTCCCCCCCAAAATCACATTTCCATTGGGAATCCCTTTTTCAACACTGATTGCCTTTGATTTTTATCCAGAAATTCTTGCAAAATTCACTGTGTTGATTATCAGTCTTGTCATTCTTCTGCAAAGCTTAATGGGCAATTACTTAAAGAGCTTGCCTAATTATGGATACCTGCCTCACCTCCCTGAGTATTGCTTTAAAATTAAACATAGTGATTTCCCCTTTTGTTCTAGTTTTTCTTTAGCCTTTGCAAAGTGTTGTGTTCCTCTGAGGAATGGTTTTTCCCCTCAGAGTCCCCCTGAAACCTGTGCTATGTAGTTCAACCCTTTTTCCCTATCATACCTACTCCTGACCCTATTGGCTCAGGGCCAATATCTTTCCTTGGCCCAAAACTAGATATACCCCTGCTTCTTCCTGGTTCTCTCTCTCCTCAGGCTCCTGGAACATCACATCGAGAATAAAGCTTGGACGGAAGCTGGGGGTGAGAGCCACTCTTTTGAAATCTCTATTCTGTCTCTCTGAAATATATTTCCCTAAAACCCCTGAATAACTGAGCTAGCGAGAGCCGGGGGGTGGCTAGAGGGAAGTATATTTTCAGCAAAGTAACCCATGAAGTTTTTGATTCATTGGTTTAATCCTTGACTTTTCTGAAGTGTGTCATAGTTTCTGTCTGGATGGTTCAACTCTTCTGATACTTTCAGTTTATTGTTGTCCTGCATGACAGTTTTGGGGGTTGATGCTGTTTCACTTTAAACTAATTCCATAAAATTCAACTAGATTTTCATTGGGGTCTTAACTTGTGTAGTTTGTTTGTTTGTTTGTTTGTTTGTTTGTTTCAGCATACCAGACATTTAAAAGCTGATTTCAAGCTTCTTGAAGGTTTCTGACAAGGTGCAGGACCACCTTGTTCTGCAGCAAGAAATCCTGGGCTGCAAACAGACGCAATCCCTGCCTGCTTTGAGCAGGTCATAGTCATGTATTTGTCTCTCATGTGATAGCTTAGCTCTGCTTTCTGTCCACAGCTGAATCCTCCCATTTAGGGTAGCTTTAGACATACAATTCACTACAATTCAGACACCAACAACTGTTAGAAGACTTCACCCCCACACCCAGAGGCCCCTGAAAAGTTATTTGGAAAAAGAGGTCCAAATAACAGTGTAAATTCATCCCCCAGAAATATCTGTCCACAGTCTTAAAAGAAACACGATTAATACGGGAAGATATGGATACAGTGTTAGAATACATCACAAAAATATTTTTGATCCCTGCCTGACATTACTGGATTGTTTTGGCTAATTGGTTAGTGCAAAATTTATATGGAAAAGTCTGCACACATGTACAAAATCAGATTTTATCAAACCAGAAAAGAGACATCTCTGGACATGAAAGGATTTACTTGTGTCAAAAACAAAAGCTTGACATATTCTGTAGCAGGAAAGTCTGTTGGATTTCTCATTTTACTATCCTAGACCTGAGTTACACAATTAAAAAAAATGCAAAGCCCATGTTTTGAGATTTTTGCTTTTGTCTTGTAACAAATGATATAATAGAAGCATCTTTGTCCATTTTAAAGGATTTTTAAATCTCATATAAATTCTAGGTATGGAAGGCCAAATGCTACATCTGAGTACCTAGGGAATAATTGGCTATACAAGAATCCATGTGTTATCCATGGTTAAAACCCTCCATAATTCTTAATTATATTAAATTCTTCCAATTTAATTTAGAAAATAAGTTACTTATATTGCAGTATTTGTATCCTTTGCTATTCTGTCTTCAGCCTCAGCATTATGGAGGAAAGAAATAATAAAAAAAATCAAATTACCATTTGTTCTGAGATTATTCATTATTTTTCTATAACATAATAAATATTAAAGGGGATATCCCTACTTTGTCTTACTCTTACCCAGAAATACAAATACAACATGAGGAAACAAGGAAAGACACTGCTGTTAACCCTTTTGTATTCTTGGCTGCAGTAGAATGTATTTCATTTTAAATGGGAGAGTAAAAGCCATCTAAAAGTATCTTCAAGGGACATTGTCCGTAGATGTTAATTTGCAGATGTTGTTTATAGCTCTGGAAGTAAGCAGTAACTTTGGCTCTTACTTGTTTATCTGTTGTGGAAACAACCCTGTGTTGTCAGCACTGTTTGCAGCACAAATCCAAAACACAACCCCATACTGGCTACTGTAAAGAAAATTAACTCCATCCCAGCTAAAACCAAAACATTATTTCAAGCAGGATGTTTTTTTCTCTATGAAAAAAAAAAAAAAAAAAAAAAAAAAAAAAAAAAAAAAAAAAAAAGGGGCCAGTACCCGTTGTAATTGCTGCACTATTTCTTCTCAGGGAAGAGATGTGTTGAGCCACTGTTAAATAATTCTCTTAGGCCTAAAACCATCCAAACCAACTTTCATCTGCTGCAGATACTTCCCTTTTATTTACCTGCCCTGCTTATGTCATTAGGGGTACAAAACAAGAGCAAGACTGGCAACCCAGTCTAGTGAGAGTGAAAGAAAAGAGAATTTCTCCCCATCTTTGCATTAGACTTCTGTCACAGCACTGAATTATTCAAATTATAACATGCGAAGTTCCATTATTTAGTAACAAGAGATATTTCAGTTTTACTCTTCCCCAGTCACTGCATTTTTCAAACAATTACTGTTGGCTGTTGTTGGTACAGAGCTTGGATTTATTAGAAATGTTGAAAAATCACTAGTAAATTTTGGAAGTTTGGCTAACATGATTTAGATGTTGACATGGATTTGACGGGAGACATATTACACATATTATTCCAAAAGTGACACGTTATTCCAAAGCTAGGAGTCGGTTTTGTGGTTTGGGATCTGACTTGGCACAAGATCTGTTCTCACCTGCTAAGCACACAGCCTTCTTGTAGCCAGGCCAACATAATAGTAGTAATGTTGGCTGGATCTGAGCTGACCAAATACTGTGAAGAAAAACAAAAGAAGCAGCTGGTGACACTGTGTGACAGGCCTGAGACGGCCAATTCTGCAGGACCCCAACAAGCATCACTGTGAGGTGCTGTCACCAGGGACCTGCTGTTGCTGTGTCCCAGGATGTCTCCCTAATTCGCCGCTTCTTGTCTGCCTGAGGTTGTCTGGAGGCAGAAATGTCAGACGTGTTGCCCTTTATCTCCCCCCTGTTTTGGCACATCACCTGTTCCCCAGGGGAGTGTGGTTATTTTGACTTTATGTAAATGGAGAACACTGGATCTGTTTGGCTGCTGCAGCTGAGTGCTGCCTCTCACCCTAAAATGTGCAGTGTCAGTGCCACAAAGTGCTGCCAATTCCCACCATCATTTCTTTGCCTTATCTATCATTTGCATGTCTTTGCATGTCTGCAAGGGCCACTGACTGGTGCCAGGTTTTTGATAGCAGCTGTCCTTGTGTTCAGCTTTCTGTTGAACAAAATACCTGCCAGTGTCAGCCCAGACATCTTTGCTTCTCTAATTTAAATGCACTAAATATGGCATGGAAACTACCTTAGTGCAGATAATTTGATGTTTTCTTTATGAGACTATTAAAAAGGTTATTAACACAGGCACTTTGTTAGGAAAACCAGCAGAAAACCAGACTGCATTTTGATTTTTCCCCTCTCTGTATCAGTCATACAATGGGTTTTCTGGCAACTAATGGTTCATGGTAAAGATGTAGCTGGGGTCCATAATTCATATAATAGTTGTTCTTTAATTGGCAGGCTGTTTAATTGGCTTCTCTGATGACATTTTTTCTGTGGTGTTCTGTTTTTGGGAGGCTCAGAAAGTGATGTTGGTATGAAGGACAATGAGGAGGAGGAATACTTCATCCCCTGGTCCCTTTCAATGGAGGTTTTTTTAATATGCTTCAAATTTGCTACACCTCCATTTCTAACAGTGTTTTGGGAAAATAGCATGGCCCATTTTTTTGCAATAAGAAATCATCAGGCTTTTGATTTGGAAAGTTATTCCATCATCAAAAGACACTTACTTTCAAAATTATCAGGTTTTGGTACAAATCAGCTACCTTTTTGAAACAAGAAATATATGTGGAGCTCATGTCTGGGAAAGAAAATTAGCCTTGATAATTACTTATTAACTAATCTTCTCAAGATTTGTATTTTTCTCATAGTACTTAGCATGGTTTTGTTCACGTTTATTGAAAATTTCCCTTTGTTAGAAAAATAAACTATAATTTATCATTGTATTGACAAAGGTGTAAGTACTTAATTGCCAAATTGTTGATTCCTGTGCTAGTTGTGCTCTTGAAACAAATGTCATATTTTAAGGAATCAATTGAGCTTTTAATGAACAAAAGTTCTCCTGAGCTTCACTTAAATGTGAAGTAATGTTTCTCAAGGGCCCCATTCTCAGGCAATACCTACTAAAGTTGAATTAGTTATGCTGTATGAAGATTTTTGGTTCTGCAATATTTTCATAAAGAAATCTCAGGAAATAAAAAAATGCTGTATGGGAATTGCTCGAATTAACTGACTAAAATCCATTGACTGGCTCCAGGGTGCCCATTTTTCCATACTGCAAACAAGATCTTATTCTTTCAACCTGGCCTATAATTTGGCATAGGTGGAAAGCTTTAATTGCTCCATCAATTTTACTGTTTGCTTTAGGTATTTCTTGCCTCTTTTCTTAGGTTTTGTAATTTTCAAATTTCTCATTCTTGTAATGATTCAGTAATCTCTGTCCCAATGACTTTTAAGTAAAACATGTTTGAAAACAATGCAGCTGAAAAGCATTTCTTTTTGGTTCTGTACAACTACGCTCATTTAGCACACTCGTGTGTTGCTGAAAGTTTCCCTGATTTCTGTGGATGTTTTTCTTTTCTTTTATCCTTTTTACACAATTGTGAAGTTCCAGTCTCTCTTAGAAAAGTATCATCATCTATAAACAACTTCCGCAGACATTTCTTGGCCAGTTGTAGCTCTGAAATCAGAGATTGTCTGAGGCGCTGGAAACAGGAGTTATGGTAACCAGTGCTGGATAAATTGAGACATTGACTGTGCCTTAAGTTATCAAACTCCCACAACTATTTCTCACCAAATAAAAACTTCAATATAATTACTTTGAGCTCTGGAGAAAATACTTACAAATGTTTTTGTTTAACCTCAAAGGAAATTACTACCTTAATGCCTCTATGCTAAATTTAAGAGAAAACTGGTGAAGAATGGACCTTGTTAAAAAGCTTTAACTAAAGATCTGTTCCATTATTGGTTACAGGAAAAATGTTGTGAAGCTAAGGGAAGAAGCCTATAAATCTGTTTCACCAGAAGAAAGAAAAACATTTAAGCATTTTGAAATTGGAGGTTTCATATTCCATGGTGTTGGAATGTGTATTTTCTTGAATACTGGGTTCATCTGAGAAACCAGCTTCTGAGCATTAGGGAGGCCTCTGAGTCAGGATGTGTGAAGTTTTATCGATGTCCAAGACAAAAAAGAGTAGCTCCACAAACAAACTTCATAGTGTGAGCTAGAGTGTGCTCTTGGGTTTTCATTTAACCAGCAGCAGTGAACAGATCCTGCTCCCCTCCCTCACCTGTGGAAGTGGCTAATTTCACAGCTACCAAAACCCATCATGTAGACTGGTGGAAAGGACCATCGACTCTCTGACCACAGATTAAAAAGTAATTGTGAGCCTTTCTTTCTGCTCTCCTGCAATACAGTCATCCAGCAGAAGTGAATCCTGGGCAGAAATCTCATTCTAGCAATATTCCTCCTTTTATGTGTCTTGCCCTGCTGTGAACTCCTTCTGATCTCAGTGCAGGGCTGCTGGTATTCTGCTTGAGATGTCATGGGACAAACTTGTTCTCTCCCTGTGACAGTGGCATACTGTGAGATTTATGCATTCCCTCTAGGTAAAGGATTAACTTATGCAACAGATGTGATTATACAATACAACATTAATTTAGAAGCGAGGCTCCACTCCACTGCTGAGGGCAAAAAAACTGAAGCAGGTTGTAGGAGATCCTGCCCATTTATTCCAGCTGAGAATTCTACCAGAAGGGTGCTGAAGTGGCCTGGTTGTCTGGGTCAGTTTGAGAAGATTGTGGTGTTTCTCTGTTAGATCTGACATTTGCCCACTTCCTCTGCTGTTGTGCTGCATTATCTCATGCCAGCTGTTTCTCAAACTCTTTTGCACTTCAAGTTAACCCTACACCAATATATTAATGAATACCTAGAATCCTCTTCATGCTAAGCACACATCCACCATGATACCAGAGGGGTTGGAAATTATATTCCTTCCACAATGCTGTAGAGAACAGGTACTGAGGTTGTGAAATAAGTGTGGTAATTCATAAGTGTCTGTGAAATGAAAAATCACAGAGCAGAGAGAGAATATCTCAAGTACTCAGCATTTGGTGTAGTGCTTTTTATTATCCTCAAAGGCAGGCTGAAGATCATTTCAACACTATCATAATTTTCACACACAAAACATTAATAAAAAATTGGCTCCTAGTTTTGTGTTTTACTAAAAGCAGCTACTACTTCCCCTTATCCCCTCCAGTACTTGTATTAATAAAGTTAATTTTTGACTCTAGCAATAACCAGAAGGATTTAAAAATTACTTCAAGACCACATTTGTGAAATTCTTAGTTGCCTGAGAGATTCTGAAACAGCCACTGAAACTGCTGACCTGAAGGCTATGTTTGTAGTTTGTGTTTTTGAATCACCTGGGCTGGTTATGTCTGGTAGAAAGCAAGGCTAATGGAGATGCTCTGTCTCCAGTACTCAGTGAATGATATCCAGAGGCAGCTAAACATCACAGGTCATCTGTAAAGACAAGTGTGAGATCATAAAAAGATAGGTACTTCCAGCCCCTCTCTCCCCTCCTGTGTATTCTTACTTCAGTCACTCACGGTTTATTTTAGAGCTTTACAAAATAGATCATCTTTCTAGTGAAAGGAAATAAATGACAATTTTGGGGGCCAATTGCTGTCACTTACTTCAGGCTCTTACTTAAGAACTCAAGCCCTAAAAGCTCAGCTGTAAAGCTCTACATTTAATTTGATGCATCCCACCTGTGAACACCTAAGTACTGCGTGAGTCACCCATCACTGCACAGCTTCAGAGGCAGCTCATTAATCCTGAGTCTAGCCCTGCTCACGTCTGTCCCCCGTGTTGCTGCTCCAAGCCCAGAAAAAAATCTGTGAGGACATAGACAGCTTTCACTTTCGCACAATAAGCTTTCTGGAAATCCACATAAAAAGGTTTATCTGGGTAAATGCCACTTAGTGATGCTTTGTGTTACCTGCTGGGGGATGTGCAGGCAGTCACTTTACAAGACTTATCATGTCACTGTCACTGGACAGAAGCTTTTTGGAAGATGACAGCGCAGAAAAGGTCCTTTATGTGTGCAAATATAATGAAATGGGTTATCCTCTCTCTAGACAACAGGAAGAAAAGAGCTTCTCCTGTAACTGGGCTAAATGATTTTGTGAGGTGCTCTGCACTATGGAGGGAACAGCTGTGTGAGTCACTGGTGCCTCTGCGGATGTGAATGGGTCGCTGGAGCAGGGGAGGTGAGCTTTTCTCTGTAGAATCCCAGCTAATTTCTCTTCAAATTACATTAAAAAGTGAACCTTAGCTCTCCAGGGCTGTCTGAGACAGGAATCTGCAACACAGATTCTTCTCTCTGTTCCTTGAGTGCCTACGCGTGTTCAGAAGAAACCCATTCAGTCATTCCCTTTGAAAAAGTGACTGTATTTAATGTGCATGCCTGAATCACAGAATCATAGCGTATCCTGAGCTGGAAGGGACCCACAAGGATTGTCAAGTCCAGGTCCTGGCCCTGCACAAGACAACCCCAGGAGTCACACCATGTGCCTGAGAGCATTGTCCAAGCATTTCCTGAACTCTCTCAGGCTGGTGCTGCGACCACTGCCCTGGGCAGCCTGTTCAGTGCCCAGCCACCCCCTGAGGGAAGAACTCATTTAGGATAGCCAACTAAAACCTCCCCTGACACAACTTCAGGCCATTCCCTTGGGTCCTGTCGCTGTCACCGCAGAGCAGAGCTCAGTGCCTGCCCCTGCTCTTCCCCTCAGGAGGAAGCTGTAACTGCACTGAGGGCTCCCCTCAGTCTCCTCCAGGCTGGACAGACCAAGGGCCCTCAGCCCCTCCTCACACAGCTTCACCTCAAAGGCCCTGTGGCCCTCTGGATGCTCTCTAAGAGCTAAATATCTTTCTTAAATTTCAAAACTTGACACAGTGCTGGAGGTGAGGCCGTCCCCTCCCGCTCTCTCTCCTCGAGGCTGCCATGAACCCCACAAGGAGCACTGCAGGACACCTGGACCAGGGAGCCCTTTCAGCTGGCTGCCAGGAAAGCAGTAAGCAGGTTCATACTATCAAGTTCTGTACACGAAGCTGCTCAAACTATTTCACTTCCTCACTCCCAGATTATCTTGGATTATGGAATTGATACTTTTTCTTAAAGATAAAAGCATAATTTCCCTATCTTGAATAATTTTTCTTGTCAGGAGTACTGTGAAAGGTGACTGTTGATAAAATAAAAGAAGACCAAGTGCAACAGGTGCATATTTACTATTCCTCCCCCCCAAAAAAACCACCCCCCCTCATTTAATAAATTAGTCCATGAATAATTGCATCGCATTTACACATCCTTAGGTGGGATGTAAAAGGATAACTATATACTCAACTTTGAGCACAACTGGAGTGCTAATAGTTATAGTCAGCAATTGTGGTAGTAGTCATGGGTGAAAATTATGTGCAATCAGAACGCTCTGGTTTTGCATCTGAGCTTGTTCAGCTTTTATGTGTACTGCAAATTCCCTGATGACTTTTGGTTGGGAACAAAATCTTACTGACTGGGTCAAGACTACTGGCTGAGATCAGTGGTCCTGAAGCTGGGGCTTTCTGTTTTGGCACTGACTTTCTTACCCTTCTCTAACAGTAGACCTGATTTTATTTTAATATGGAAAAATTCTGTTGTCTCTGCCCAAAGAAGAAATGCAGGGGATTTAAAAAAAAAACAAAAACAAAAACAAAAACAAAAAAAAAAAAAAAAAAAAAAAAAAAAAAAACACCACGAGGAATTCATGTTTTATATTTTGCCTTTATTTTCCCACTTCACCATTGAAAAATCATTTACAACCACAAGATGAGTTACATTTTGGCAAAGGATAAGGCAAATGATATCTTTCCTTTACAATTTTCCTTGTAATCTTCTGGCAGAGTTTCCTTTAATAAAAAATAAATTTATAAAAAATGACTAAGAAGTAAACATAAGAGGCTTCATTTATATCAGCTATGCTGCACTGTGTGGCTGTTTCCTTTCTATTTCTGACACACATTTGAAATGTTCTTAAGAATACGAAACCAACATACTCAGGATTTCCTTAATGAGAAAAATGGCTTTGGAACCATCCTGGTTTCATAAAAACTGAATTTATGGGTCACACCTGAGGTGAAGATTTTTGTTGCTTGTTTGTTGTTGTGTGATTTGGACGGTTATTTTGTTTGGGGTTTTGTTTGTTTGTGGTTTTGTTGTTGTTTTTTTATGGGTTGTGTTTTGTTGGTTTGGTTTTGTTTTTCTGTTTCTTTTGTTTGAATTGATGTGTGTTTCAGGCTGGATTCATTGAACACAACTGAAACCTGTGGGGTTTGTTTTTTCCTGATACTATTTTTATACATGAGCACTTTCTATTTATCTGCAGAGTTTTCTCTTCTTCCCTTGGCTTTTCCTCTATCATCTAATAAAACCAGCTTACAAGGAGAAAGGGATTTGGTTCTTCCTGTCACAGAACAGATCAGATATATGAATTAATAGATGATCCTGATAATATTTCCATTGAACAGGTCAAAATGAGATGCAGAAGTATTTTTAAGTTGCAAGCATTCATCTCTGAGCCACAAATTTGATTTTTTTTCAGTTTTTAAGGTATTTTTAATTGAAACTGAAATGCAGGTGGCAAGACTCTGCAGTTATTCTCTCAAGGTCCTACTGTAATCTTTGAGCTTCATTTTCTTTCAGGTCTTATGGAGCCTTAGGAAAGACAGAGTTATTCGCTTGCTGAGAGAAACAGGAAGGATGTTGTTTAATATTTTGCTTTGTTTATACACTGCCATTTGAAACATTTCAGGGCTCTGATTAAACTAGAGGAAATGACTTTATAACTAGAGTTTCTGAAGGCAATATGTTCTGGGACATGTACTCAAGACTTTCTCTGCCTCCAACAATTTTGTAAATAACTTTAATATGCTTGTGAATGCCATGGCTGTGTATCAGCAATGTCTAGAACATTGTTTGGGGGAAGGAAACGGAAGAGTGAGAACATTGTGTTCAAGCTCCTGACAAAAAATAGGAATTTATCCTTTTAATAGATAACTTTTGTTTCTTCAGAGTAAATAAGCAATAAAATAGAAGTTTTCTCTTGTAAAATTCCTTTTTAGGTAAAAATTGTGTTGATGCATGAACCTTGGATCACTCACTGAATCTTGTTTAAATGAAAACCATATCTGAAGTTCCTGAATTAATTCCCCTTACACTGAACTGTTAGCATAGCTTACATTAAGACATGTTAAAAACCTTGCACTTCATTAAGAAGCTATTAATAGAATTGCCATAACAAGTCATCCTGAAGGAACACTGTATTATTTTTATCAGCACAATGTGAGCATTTTAAAAATAACACTCAATCTGAAACAAAGGCACTTGGAACAAGTATGATTAAAAACTTAATGCAAAGATTGGCAAATTAATTAAGATGGGGGGGGGATGATTTTTCCTAACAATTGTCTCATCGACAAAGAATTCATGACATTGATGCTGCTCAGGGGGACACGGTGCGGGATGTCACTGGCTCTCCCTCTTCCCAGGTGTAAACACCACCAGTGCTGGCAGAGGGGTCCCAGGAGCTCACAGATGGAGCTGGGCTGGCTCTTGGGATGCTGCAGGCGCTGCCTCCTGCTGGGTGCCAAACCTGTGCTGGCCCTGCAACGCTCCCAGGAGCTGCAGCAGCTGCAGAACTGGCTGTGCTGGCCTGAGCTAGTGCCTTCCTGGCAGCCAGACAGGGAAGAGGGAAGGGAATGGCGAGAGAGAACGGGAACAGCCTAGTGTAGAGAGGATGATGGGTTATAACCAAACCCTGCTGGCGCACCATGGACTGCCTGTGCCAGCCTTCACTTGGAAGGTCTGAGGGAGCTGCTGCAGTTCTCCTCACCAGGACTTTGCTAGTTTTGAATGTCACTAAGCTCTACTAAACGCTGCAATTCTCAGTTAGCCACCCAAGACAAGCTGTTTGATTTAGCAGCTGGAAGCCAAGGACAGTTGCTTGAGTTCAAGTGATTTGGGAGGGAAAGGGGAGCCATAGGAGTGCAAATAATACCAAGAGACTGTCAAGCAGCAAAAGCACTGAATTATGATGCAGAGATAATCAGCAGTGCTTGAAGTCCAAGCAGTACCTGCCTATCTGATTTTCTCAGAGGCCTCTGCAACAACTGGAACACGAAAATCAGAAAAGAAATGGTTCAGATTTGTTTCGTCTTTCTTTTTCAAAGTTTTCCAAGCTTTCTGCTTGAACTGAGACCCATAAAACAACCTGAGCTTAAATTTTTGACTCTGCATGGAATATTGTATCAAAATATATAACACAAATGAGGTTGGTATGCACAGGCCAGGGGTGTATTGCATTGTATTCAAAACAAAGCACAGAATTCAGGGATGCCTGGGTGGATGATGTGCAAACCACCAAAATTAAAATCAGTTGACTTGGCATATCCCAAACACTTGGCATGATGAGCTGGTTACTGGCTACAACCAGAAAAAGAAAAGGGAGTCTATAATGAAACTAACATTTCAGTTTTAAAGTATAGTTGTTGCCATAGCAACCTCTGTAATGGACACATTTAATCCTAAAATTCAGCGCTGCATCTGAACTGACTTGAACAGTAAACAGGATGCCAGTGCTTGCAGACCATTTGAATGACTGTGAAAAGTTTATCCTTCCCAGTTGAGATGGAAGGGCTGCACGTACATAAACTGATGATGAGGGATATTGACTACCCTGATGCACTATAATTTTTTTTAGCTATTTATTTGGTTTCATACACCTAAAAAAGATAAGAATAGTATAAATTGTATTATAAGGAAAATAAAAGGCTGAAACAGACATCTTTGAAAGCAGTTTTTGCTTTCAAACCCAAGGTTTGTGCACTAAACAGTGATTTAACATGCTTCTGTTTACCAGGCTTTTTGAGCATGGAGTCACAAGATAACTGATCTGTCTCTGGTTTGAGCCCTGAGCCATGTCTGTTTTACTTAAGATTGGTTTTTGCCTTATTTTAATCCTCTGTCTGCTTGTACCAGAATGGAAAAATGAGATGACACCCTGCCAGTTTTCAGGACAAGTAAGAATAATACTATTTCTGGAGATGGTCTGTCTCATCATAGGTTCATTATTCTTTCTAAATTCTGACTTAAAGCATAAATCTGATAAGTTTTATATGCCATTAAACAAGCAATGAATTTCATTTTACAGAGTCTGAAAGTTTGTGGTTTGTAGGTTTTTTTGGATCCTGCTGTGCTTTGGAAGGAGCACAGAAGTTTTAAAATGTTGCGACTAAGTTATTTTATTTGCATTAGGTATGTCAGATTTCTCCTTTATTGCTTACATTTCCAAAAAAACAGAGGCAAGATGACTTAACCCTTAATTTTCCTGCAAAATATCTCCTGTTAAAGAGAGCTCAACACACCAGAGAAGTTTAAGGTCCTCCCCTTGGAGATCACAGAGGGAGAAAGAAATTAAAACAATACAAGCATTGATTTATACTGCTTTTAAATTTGATAATCTTTTTTTTTTTTTTCCATTCTGTGGACTGATGCTGTAAACATTCCACATGCCAGTGGGGGTCATCAAGGCAGGGCACTAACACTTCATTTTGCTGCTTGATCTCAATGTAAAACAAGGACTACTCTGAAAAGCTGCGCTACCCTGACAGCTTGATCCCAGCTCAGCTCCATGCTTCAAGCACTGGAATTCAGAGCAACCTGTCTGTTCCCAGTGCTAAGTCTCCTGTCCCTGAGAGACCTGCACAGGCTGCAGAGTGAGCCAGCAGTAACAGCATCAGCTTTAACAAAGGCAAGTGGCAGCTCCTGCACTAGATGAGACAACCAAGGATCCCAGCACAGGGATGTGTGCCTGGGGAGCCCTGCTGAGAGGGACCTGGGGGCCCTGGTGCACAACAAAGTGACCCTGAGCCAGCAGAGCAGGGCTGCAGCAATGAGCAAAATCAGATCCTGGCCTGCACCCACAGGAGCACAGGTGGCTGAGATAGAGATGGGATCTTCCCAGTCTGCTCAGCACCTGTCAGGCTGCCCCTGGAATGCTGTGTCCAGGTCTGGTCCCCACGATTCAGAAAGAGATGGACAGACTGGAAAGGGTGCAAAGGCAGCCTGGAGGACCTGCCCTGAGAGTAAGGAGTGAAGGCAAAAGGTCTTTTCACTCTGGAGAAGTGAAGGTTCTCAGGGCACCTTATCACAGTTTCCCAGTACTTTAAGGTCATCTACAAGGAGGACTGAGGCTCTCACTTCACAAGTCTCATGGAGAAGACAGACAAGGGGCGGCAGTTGAACTGGGAGAGGTTTCATCTCGATACAAGAGAATTTTGTGCATTGACAACAATCATTCAGAATAACCCCAGGGGACATGGTGGAGCTTTTCAAGGTACAAATTAACAAGGTGCTAGATAATCTCAGCTAGCTCACTTTTCCACAAAAGGTTGGACCAGATATCTTTTGAGGTCACTTTCAACCCATGTTATTCTATGATTCTTTAATTCAATCCTTTAAAAACCAAGCAGACTCACGTTCTCAGGGCATCCTGACTGCTGCAGGTAATCATACTTGATTGCAGTGAGCCACTTCCTTTTGCCTCAGTGTGCTAGGAAATACCTGCAAAGTGGGGTTATGTTAACTAAAGAATCAATGAGGTAAGAAATAAACTAAGCTGTGCTTGAGATGTGAGAAAGGCAAAGAAAGCATCTAAAATTGAGCCAAGCAATGAATTAATCACTCCTGTGGACCATTAGAGATACTGTTCTGTGGTGGTGTGTTTTTCCTATTGTATTTTCTCTGTTGCCTTTGGAAGGTTTGCTCCAGTTTTCCCCAAGTTGTTGGTTTATTCCAAGTCTCTCCTCCCTCTCCCTGTTGTTCATCAGGCCCCAAACCTGCCTATCTAGGCATCAACCCTGCCTAATCCATGACTTTTGTTCTGGAAAGTTTCCTTGTGTTCCAACCCCCTGCCTAAACCCCTCCCTGACCCTGCCTCTTAATGTTGTCCATCCACAGCCAACCCCACCTTCAGATCTAGAAGTTTCCATGTTCCTCAGTGCCCAATTGGTTCTCTCAAGCTGTATCCTCCCCTATTGGTTGCAGTTATGTACATCCCTCCTCTGGCTCCTCCCTTGTCCCATCCCTATTGCTTGAAGAACTGTACCCACCCCTTGTACCTCCCCAGCTTAAAAGACTGCAGCGTGCAACTTTTGGTTCTTTGTTCCTGACCTTCTCTGGGTAATAAACTGCCTTTGGAGCCATATGAAGAGTCCCTCCTTGTTCTTTGTCGGGGTCTTTGGTAACACACCCTCAAGAGCCACAGAGAGCAGGAGCTGCCCTTGTGGCTTGGGGGCAGCCACTCTTGGTGCAGGCTGGAGTGAGGGGCTAGCTGGGGTACTCTGTGGCAGTGTCACTGCTCCTATTTATTTCCTAATATTTTTTAGCTTAGTAGAATCCACCCTTCTCCAGAATTAAATCGCCTGTGGAAGCAGAGTGAGCCTGGAGCTGCTTGTGGCTTGGAGAGGGCTGGAAGGCACACGAGAGCTGTGGCTGGCACTCGAGGTGGCTCAGTAAGGAAATCCATTTAGTGCACTGGGCACCAGTGCCTGTGTCAGGCCAGGGAGCCTTTCACCCACGTTAGCCCCAGTGCTTGGGTTTTGGCAGGAGCCTGTGTGCCTGCACCCCTGGTGCTGGGCTGAAGGAGGGCAGCTCCAGAGGACAGGGCTGCAGCCACTGGGGACAGCTCCAGGGGACACAGCATGAGCTGGGGGCAGGTGATGAGCTGTGCCTAAAGCAGCCACTGCAGCCCATGCTCGCAGCTCCCAGCTCCGTGGAGGTGGCTTGGCTGGAAGCAGAGGGGCGGTGTGAGGTGTGGTGGCATGTTCTCTTCATGGTTGTGGAAGAGAAGAGGGTCTGTGTGGGGAAAGACACCAAGCAAAGTCCTGCCTTGGAAACACAAGAATGTGTTCCTTGCCAAAGATTAATATACTGAGATTTTCCCTTTGATTACACAACGTTCAATTATCCTGGAATGAACCTTTTCTCCCTTTTCCCACGTGTAGCTTCCTCTTGGTATTCTTACATGTCTCCCTTGTGGTGTTCCTACCCTTGTGGATACCCTTTCAGAAGAAAATTTAGGTCAGAAGTTAGAATCAATGTTTTCTATTTAACATAAATATTTAGGTTATAGCTCCATCTTCTCTTCAACTCTTTGTCTAAACACTGTTCGACTCATGCATGACTTTTTTTATTTATTTTTTTCCCCTGGTAAAATTTCTCATAGACCCTTTTGTGTTGAATTCTATGTGTTGGAAGTAATGCCATTGCTTAGGCTGCTTCAAAACAGACATTTACTAATTTTAGGATATTTTAGGGTAAATTTAGATAAATTCAAGTTCAAGCTTTTACATCAATGTACTTGCAAAGAAGCTGTGGAAGGTGGGGCTGATTTGTTACCACATTGAGAAAAGATGCAGTAAGAAAAACGGACTCCTAGGTACTGAGAATGTTCATATGTTCAACCTTTGGGAGGTTGGCTTTAAGATGCACTCAGTTATTGCAAACTTGATGAATAAGAAGTGGAGAGAGATGGCTGTGGAATTTTTCATTTATAATCAGAATAACTAATCAATTAAGTTTTCTTAAAATGAATATAAAAGTGGGGTCCTAAAGTATATGTAAAAACCTAACTATAAAAATGCCTTTATTCTTTAACAATCTGAACATTAGATGTTCCCATAAAGCATTCCATTCTATCCAATATATTCCTGTCTTCTTTTTTAAACAACAACAACAACAAAAAACCCCTATAAAATTAAATATCTACCAGTAATATCTTCTAATGGGGCTGTATATTGAACTTAAAACAGACAATAGTTTACCTAAGCATTGTTGTTTATCAAAACAATGTCTTAGAGTGAAGTCTGGGAATTGCAGACATCATATTTAGTTATTTGTCTTGTTTTTGAATGTTCTTTGCCAAGTGAATTTACTGAATGCCCACTATGCCTGGTGCACACTGAAATCCCCTAGTAAGATGAAATTATTTTTGCATTACTTACTTCATATCCATTGAGCATTTTAAAAATGATCAAGAGACTGCTTTTAAATTTGCAGGCTATTTAAATAGCAAGTATGTAGGGCAATATTCTTTCCACTGAATCAGTTCCATTACTTTGCTCAGGTAGCATAAAAGAGTCAGCCTCTGGCAGCATCTGTCCAGCTGGGATTATTCCTGATGAAAGGGAAATTTCAGCTGGAATGCAGTTTGTTTACCCACCTTCTTTCCCAATCAGTCACACCAAAGCAGACATGAAGATAGGAGAGACAGGAGACTGCCGCTGCACAGTGCCTGTTTGCATTTGGTGTAGGGTGATGTGAGGGGAGATTTGCCAGCAGAAACAGGGAAAAGTGATGACCATCAGACCTTTAAAACATCACTACAAAAGTGTCTTGGGTTCTGAGTTTAAAAAGTTATCCTTTGAGGGTGTAACTCCTTCCTGGGCTAGTCTGCAGCTCTCTGACTCCAGCCCTAGCCCTGGCTAGAGTGGAGAGGGGAGAAGGGAGCATCCCCAGCCATGAGCCCTCAGCACAGCCCACACAGCCCATGGCAGCCCATCCTGGGCTGGTGGCCAGTGCTCCTGACCTGATTTCTGGGATTCAGTGGGGGGAGTCAGAGGCATGACTGGTGGGTGCTTTTTTGCTCTCTGCTTGGCAAAAAAACCCCCAAAAAACCCAACCCAAACCAAACCAAACCAAACCAAAAAAAAAACCAAACAAAAAAAAAACAAACAAAAAAACCCCAAACAAAACAACAAAACAAAACAACCCCCCCAAACAAACAAATAAAAACAACAACAACAACAACAAAAAAAAAACCAAAAAACCCCCGCCCTTTGTTTTTATAGAAGCTCATTGTGGACAGTGATGGCTATTCCAGCAGAGCAGCCAGCCTTTTCCAGCTTTGCAGGGTGCTCTGTTGAGAAGACAACCTGCAGCTCCACCACGAATGCTGCTCCCTCTCATTCACAGGTTCCAGCTGTTACCCCTTCCTCCTGTGTGCTCTAGGTGCTGTCTAACGTGAGACACCAACTGGAACTGCATGTGATCCATCACGTCCACGGCCATCAGTTCAAATTAGCAGGTGGTGCTACCATTTGGAAGGCAGAAAGTTGTGGCCACCTCATACAGAGTAGCTTGCTTCTCACTTTTTACAATGCCATAAGCTTCCAGCAAGAGCATTTGCTACATGGAATTACAGTGTTAAAATACCTTATCTATTTTTGTCCCAGAAACTGAAGTTTTCAAGTCTTAATCTGAAAGATACCCAAAGCTCTTTGCATCTGTAGGAGCCAAGAATCGCAGTAGTAACAAAAAAAGAGCTTACTGTTCTGCTGAACTTTGAAAGTTTAAAAAATGTTCTTCTTTTACAACAGACACCAGAAAAAAAAGACCTGATGGTCATCTCCTTGCCCCAAAACCCTAGCACTGGGGTTTGCACTTGGCAGGAGCTGTTTCTGAGGATATCTGAACCCACATTTCCCCCATATCAGCCCAGTGTGCCGATCTCTGACTGCACAGCCTTGTCTGCTTTGGGCTGTCAAGCCACAGTAGGAGAGAAAGTTGATATCTGGTTAGTGAAATTAGGTGAGTCTCCAGAACCACTGCCATCCTTCTAACCCAAAGCATCTTTTGAGTGCTTTTTCATTTTAAAATCCAGCTTCAGTTGCTCTCAAGAGACTTGGACACCAATTGCCTCAACTGCAGTTCTTTCAGCAATTACTGCTGGCAGTATTTGCTCTTAAATGGTGATTAATTGTTTTCCTCCTGTGATTTCTCACATTTTAAGTATAGTGAAGGTTATTTGTTTGTATGATCACAGATGTTGCACATCTTCTCAAGCTCACTGCCTTCTACCACAGTGTGTTTACTATATATCATAAGTCCTAGAAATTACTTTCAAGAAAAGCAAAATCTAAGGAGAAAAAAATCATTATTTCTGGAAAATTAATCATACCTGGAGAACATGGCTGGGTTAACGGTTGGACTTGATGATCCTAGAGGTCTTTTCCAACTTTAATTATTCTATGATGCCTTACAGTGACTGTTAGCATCTGAACTAAGAAGTCATAAATAAATATTCATAGTTGTTCTACCATTGTTTTCTTCTCAAACTTGTTGGTAATGGGTTGGTTTTATTACTGTGCCCAAGTAAATTTTGCCTGATGTCTGTACCTCCATCTGTGAAACTTCATTGACGTTATCTGAGGAAAACAGGAGCAGATGGGAAACATTTTAGCTCCATACTCACTGAGCACAAGATTAAAAGAAAGGCCATAGTGCATTTTTAGTAAAGGAGGTGATGACACATGGAGCACTCCTTTGCTGTCTGAGAAACCATGTAATTTACAGAGCAATCTGGGCTTCCCTGGTCAGCTGGTTTAAAAAATAAATTCTCAGTTCTGTTGCCACTTATTCTGCCTCTAGGCAATTCAGGGAGTCCTTGATAATCAAAATCAGCTCTCCATTCTATTACATATTAACATTGTAAGTTGTTGCACCTGGAATTGATGAACCCTTTGTTTATTATGTTAGAGGAGTCATATGCAGCTGCTTTCCCCCCAAGTGATTCATTACCACACGTGAGAAATGCATCCTATATTACACAGTAGCTGAATGAGTTTCCTCTTTGCCATTCAACCTTCTAACAATTTTAAAAAAATGTAATTTAAAATATTACTAAGCATCAAAATTAGGTCAGAGTGCCAATAAACCCAAAAGTTACCATCAGAGAGCTTTCAGTATTTCAGTAAGGAGTGTGATGGAGATGTGTTATTGGAGTTCTCCAGATGTATTATTTACTAAACAGACAAATATTCAAAAAAAAAAACCCCAAACAAACAAACAAAAAACGCACCTACCAAAATGTTCTACACACTGCAGTAGGGGGTGATAAATGTTTCACATACAGCAGAAGTTTAAGCCCTCAGTAGAGCATGTCTCAGTCACTAAAGTGGAAAAGATTCTGTTCTGTTTGTAGCTTTTCCACAGGTATCCTATGGGACCTTGGACAAGGTGTTTTATTTCCCTGGAGGGAAAGTCACAAGTGTATCCAGCAGACTCGCCACTTGCTGTATTCAGAAGGATGAGGGATGGCTAATCAAACACCTTGTGCTGTACAAGTAGTGGTGCTGTTATAAGATGGTGTAAGATCTAAGCTTTTACTGCTTTTTAAAAAGTCACCCTCCCCTCGTGTGGCTGGTTCTGTCCCCGCACCGGGCGGGAGCTGACCTCCCGCTGGCTCTGGTCAGCACAGCCACAGAAGTTCCCAGTTCGGATCAGCTTCTCAGCGGCAGCTGGACCCAATAGTGTCGTGACAGCAGCGGCAGTAGAAGAAAAGGGTGGCTTTCAGCTTTGCAGGTTAAAAGATGTTTATTCAGGCCGGGCTGCGGGAAGTCTGCAGCCGGTCCAAACCTCAGGCCAGAGAGGCCAGAGAGAGCAGAGCTGAAGAGGATTTGAATCTCCCTCCTCCCCCTTATAAGCGGGGGAGGGGTTCCAGGGAGGATACAACAAGACAACAAATCAGGGGATTCAGGGGGTAACAAGGTGTGCCCACCCCCAAGCCTCGGACCACTAAAATCCACAGCTAAAGGAATTCCGTCCAGGCTACCCATCACCTGCCCTCTCCCTGAGATTTTGCAACCTGGAAGGGCTCCTCAAAGTGATGGACAAGCTGCCCCAGAGCAAGGGGGGGCAGAGGGAATGTTACAACTCAGGTGAGGAGTGGGATGATTGACACAAAACACCTTATTATACAGAAAACACAAAAGGGTTACAGAATTGGGGATACAGTGAAATGAACCATAACATAAACTTCTTATAAAAACCTAACAAAACACTTGCGCCGCCACACCCTCGCATCGTCCCTGCCCATTCACCCCATGGCTCTCTTCCTACTGCCACGACAGAGGCCAGGTGAAAGCTGGCCCTGAGGACAAACAAAATGAGTACTTCTAAGGCAGACCTATGAAATGAGCTAGTGCCCTCAGAGTCTGGAGTGACACCGTGTGGCACAAAGCAGGTGATGGAATATGTACACAAAGAACATGGGAAAGGGGAGGGGTTGTGATTCACAAGATAGGCAGAGCTTAAATCGGCACCAGGTGACTGCTTGTGTTTAGTGTGTTTTTATTTTTATATTATTTTTATATCAATACAGTGATACCAAAAAGTGGAAAATTCCATTGCTATGTATTATTTAGTTGGGGAACTGTAATGTCCTGTGTCAGTAAAGGCTGCATTTGCAATAGGAGTGCTTGCAGATATTGCTTTACCAGTAACCTCCTTTTTGGCCGCAGTGCACTTTATTGGACTCTTGGAAGCTTTGTGCCCCAATTCTCCTCCCATAAAACAGAACTGACCCTTCTTCATCTCATGGGAATACTGAGAAAATTAACACTTCAAGCAACTGAAGGTTAGAGACGCTGTAGTAATGACAGCTACAAAACATTTCTGTTTCACTTTGCACTGAAATCAGTCTAACTGCAGGCTGAGCTGGACAGTGGTGATTTGTTGGATCTTTATTTCCAAATAATGGGACAGGACTGCTGGGAGATGTTCCTCAAGCTTTATTGCAACATCAGCCTCAGCTCAGGGTGAGATACAGAAGATGGCAACAGCTCACATCTTGCCAACAGCAGCCAAAATTCTCTGTGTTACAAGGCCTTTTAAAAGTTTTCTAATCAACAGCAAATTGTTAAGAGTTTACAGATGTCTGCATAAACCAGTTGTAAAAATCATAAAAACTAGATGCTTGTTTCATGTTTCCTGTTATTCAGAAACTTTTTATACTCTTCTATAAACAAAGCACAGAGCCTCATTATTAAACTTTTCTATTATATTACTTAACTTATTTTCCTACTTGCTAAGGCCTAACTCTACACAGCACAAAAACACAGTCTTACTGTTCTGTATCTTGTATCATTCTTGTATCTTTTTAACTCTAGGCCTACATCTGCACTGCAGTGAGAGTTTTCTGCTTTTTCCATTTCCCACAGTGATTCCTCTGGTCAGTGTGTAGCCCACACACCCACTACACAACATTTTTGTGCCATTTTGGGGCTCCCACCAGTGCAAGGGTAACTGTCCATCCCATCAATGGGTACTTCACAAACTCTGCTGAAGTTTTCTTACTGGGAATCACAGAATCGGAAAATTAACCAGGTTGGAAGAGATGTTTGAGACCATCAAGTCCAACCTATGACCTAACACACCTGAATTATGGAAAAGTTTGTCCAAATAGCTTACAATGGCTTTAAAATGAGTTGAATAAGTCCATGTTGCCTTGCTTGTTCGGCTTAAAAGAGGGCCAAATACTTAATGCTGCCTGTAAAATCTATCTAATAATGAAATTTTCCAAACCCAAGTACCATGTCTTTTATGAAAGGAATTTCTAAATTTCACATCCAGTATCTTCATTTTAACTGATGCAAAAGCTTTTATATATATCTTAATAAAAATACTTATCTGTAGTATACCTTCATGGCTTATACACACTTAATTAAACACAGTTTCTTAAAATACAAGATGTTGATGGTTACTTAAACTGAAACTCCACCTTATCTTTAGTATCATTAACGTATATTGTATATTAACATACTGTTTGGGTAATTTGATTTCAAAATCATGTCTTCAGCAGTTTTAATATTTTTTTCTGTCGGGACATCTGGGAATATCAGGGAATAAACAGACTTCTCTTTGTAGCCTGGACTGAGAGGTAAGTGAAATTACCCTTAATATTGTCTGCATATCATTGCTGCTGCTGAAAGAAGAGGCATCCTGCCCTACCTGCAGCCTCTTTGCTTATCTAGTCCTCTAACTACTGCCTGCCCTTCTTTAAAAGCAGAAGGAAGACAATCAATATATGCCAGTTCTGGCAGGAATATTGATACATATGAATGATTGTAATATAAAACAGTAAACACTGTTATATAGTCATAAATTTTAAAAAATACAAAGAAATAATTAAAATACAAGGGTATGCATGTATAATCTCACTATAAAGAGTTTCAGGAAAGCATTACCTATTTTGAACTTACTGTGAAGGAGGACTGTTGCTTCTTTCAGCTTTATTCAGAAAATTAATAAATGTCAAAAATGCACTTACACATGTAAGAGGAGCCTCTGTTATTTTCTTTGGCTCACTGTGAAAAATCCATCACTTTTTTTCTGGTTAAAAAAAAAACCAACAAACAAAAAAACACCACACCATAGGAATCTACTTCTGAAGCTCTTGTTAAAGATTGTTCAAAGCATATCCAAGGACAGAGCTGAGAGGAGAGGCATACACAGATTCTTTAGTGAGTATGCAAGGATTTACTCATAGCTTTGAAGTCTAACACAAATGTGATAATACAGGTAGCATGAACACATTGTCATAATTTAAATGAACCATGCTTTAATATACAAATAATATCCCTTTAATATAATTTTTTTTAAATTAGGAACAGGAGGAAGTACCAGGAATTTCTACACAGTTTTTCTCGTAATGAAAATACCCTGCATTTCCTCCTATGGCACAACTGGGTCTTTCACAACACCTGGCAACTGCTTTGCACAGAAGAAAATGAGAACCGGTCATAGACTTCTTCTTTTTGTTTTATTATATTACAGTAGAAATAGTTGGTATGAAAAAGAGAAAAGCATCCAGTTCTAACCTTGACAACAAAAGAACCATAAGACAGGTGGGCAGTCCGCAAATTTAAATACTCATGTTCATAAAGCAACATCAAATGCTTTCACAGTAAAAACTACTGAACTGAACCTCTTCTGGAAGAAAAAAAAAAAAAAAATTGGATTCTAATTCCTCATTCTCCTTTCCTTTTTCTGTCATCTGACAGATATTCAGCAATGACTGGAAAATATTAATCAGCTTTTTCAGGTATGACATGCTCCCTAAGACTCTACTTTCCTACTAAGAGTAAGAAGGAAATGAATATATATAAACTCACACATGGATAAAGCTTCACAGTTGCTTTCCCTGACTCTGGTCATGCTCACCATTTGCTGCTTCATATTTGCTGCTGATTTTTAAGAATGATTAAAATGTTTGTAATAGTCATTTCAAGAATTAATGTATATAAATATTATGCTGCATTTCATGTTATGTAGACAATTTACCATTGAAGAAATGTAAGAAAGCTCAGTAGAAGATACTGACAGAAAATGGCACTATTTTTTTAGGGGTTTTTTCCTTCCCTTTTTACCTGGAAGGGTTTTTCACATAAAGCCAATAGAACTGGAACAAGTTTGTTGTTGCCTTTTTTTTTTTTATTTTATTTTCCCTACAGGCAGTCCACAAGAGAAGGGTGACTCCAGAAAAATGCTGGAAAAGACTATGTCATATATATCTCTTTGCTCTCTTTCATACTATTGTTGAAAGTTAAATAAGTCTTGGGTAAATTATGAGCTATTTTATCAATTTCACATCACACATTAAAATAATGTAAATAATATAAAAAAAGAACTGATTGCAGAAAGCCTTTTTTTTTTTTTTTTCCCTCAGAAACTGTGAATACAGTGTTCATGTAAGATTTTCTAAATTATTTACTGTGTTCTTAGAAAAGAAGTTAAGCTTCACAAAAATAGCCTTACTCATTCCCCTTTTCCACTTTCTCTGGGTACACAGAAAATGATTATTTTATGCTCACTGTTTCAAAAGTAAAAGGAAGGAATAAAATTCAAAAGGCAAAATAAATTCTGACAGTAAAAGTACTGTGTTAATTTCTACTGAAATACTGTATATAAGATCAAACAAATGCAAATTTGAAGTGTTAAGATGACAGGTGAATAGATTAAAAAAGAACAACAACAACAAAACCCAACAAAACCATTCAGTCTCATTATTCCTCAAATATTTTGATTCAAGATCTACAGAACTTTTCCACCGCATCATTAGCACCAAATCTTTAGGGTTTGTTTTAACTTTTGAGAGTAACTAAGTAAACAACATTTTACAGTGAATATAATTTTTTTCATAGGAACCTTAGAAAGATGTATTCAACATGAATTCCAGCTAAGGAGATATCTATTTGGTGTAGCCACAGGGCTGATAATAAAAGTCCCTTAGGGGATGAATCTCAGCAGAAAACTTCAGCAACTGATCTTCAGAGCAACTTGCCTAGTAAAAGCCAAATTCATGGCTTGGGTTAGTCAGACTGGAAAAATGATCTGCTTCACTCTTTCTTCCAGTTAATTCACCCTTTGAAAACCCCAGAATATAAATTTTTGAACTAATGTACTGATTTCACATGATAACTTTTCCTTAAGTTGTTTTGGAAACTTTGAATAGCCCACACATGGAAACTCTTTGGTCTCCATATCAGTTGTTTACAAATCTTCCAGGCACTACTGGCTCTTAAACATAGGTTCATTTTGCTTTTTTGAGGAAAAACATGGCATATTAGTTTTCCAAAAGAAAAAAGTTCAAATTTTCTTTCAAAGCCCATGAATGAAAATTGACCATTTTTTGTAAAAAACCTAATTTGCTCTTTTCAATTGTGTAAAAGAAAATTTCTCTCCAATAGCTTACATTCTTTTCTACTTGGATGAATTAAAACATAACTTTTTTTTAGTCTTAGGTCCTCATTTTCTCCTTGGAGTACCAAAAACTTCAGCACTATTCATTTGGCAAACTCACACAAGTAGTTTCTAAACCGATGAGTAATTTCAAATGATAAACAGGTTCTGAGGAAATTAGAATCTTTTTGTGATATCTCTGCAAGCAATAAGATAATGAGACAATGTTCACTACACCTTCACTAAAGGAATTTAGACTCTTCAACATGCTACAGACTTACCTGCTATTTGCTTCTCTGAGGTAAAAGCAAGTGGTTAAATGGAAATTAACATTTCACAAGTAGCCATGTGATAAGAAATGCAGGAAATTATGTGGGATATTTAATTTCACTCGAGTGACACTATCTCAGCAGATACATTGCATTATCTCAGAAGATAGATTCTGTTCTATTGACACTGTTATCTGCTATTTGTTTCATAGTAAAGCAGTGCATCACTCTTGCAGGTTGGCAATGGCCAGCTAGTGATTATTTGGAAGGTGGCTTGTTATCTCCAATGCTGGTTTTATTTTGTATAAGCTTATGTAGTGTGTCATCAGTAGTGACAAGCTTCTCAGAATATTACTACCTCCTTCATTTTCCTCCTGAAGAGAACAAACACTGTTCTACAGTCAGCATTTTGACTTAATCCGAAATGGTGACTAGAGCCTATGATAAGTGCAACTGCAGACAAAAAGCAGGCAAAAAATACTAAACTTTATGTAATGCTAGACTTAATGCCAAACTTTTACTTAAACTTTAAAACTGACAACAGCATTTTGCAAAACTTGCAAGAATTTTATGTCCAAATTCCGCTTTATTTTTGCAGCTATTATTCGTTCATTCAAAATGAGAGTTTTCTGCAAGAGGGGACTGCTGCTCAAATGCACAAAATGTATGTATGATCTTTAGTTTCTGCAGGTGTGGGGAAATCTAAACTTCAAATTGCTTGAATCTCTTCCAAGAAATATTGAGCCATACCACCATCTCATATATTGTTTACGTCTTCCAGGTGTTGTAAAAACTATATATTCTGGGTTTTGCGCCATACAAATGTGGTGCATTAGGACATTTTCTGAGATGTTTTGCTGATGGCCAGCTAAGACATCTGGCTGAATGTGCAAGAGGAATAGAAAACAGGAATAGCTGCCATTCCTGTAAGGAAACATGTGGAACTGACACACTTTGCTTCCTCTCTCCATCTAGGTCTGCAGAGGTTGCTCTCAGCCTGGAAGGGTGTGGATAATGCTGTTGAAGAGGGGCCAAGGTTAAAACAGGTACCTCACCACTAACTCAGTACCTCTGGCAGGGTATTTTGTCCCTCTGACCTTTTTGCACTTGTGTTCTCACACATCCTTTCAAGCACGTGGGATTGTCCTGTGCAGGGCCAGGAGCTGGACTCAATGATCCTTGGAGTCCTTTCCAACTCAGGATATTCTATAATTCTATGGTTCTACTCTAATACACTGGTGCTAGGACGCTGCTTTAGTGCCAATCAGTCTGGTTAGCAGACAAAACAGACTGACTGCCCTGCAGCACTCTTGGGGTTGACTGTCATTCCGATGATGAAGTGTCTCAGGTCAAAAAAAAATCAGTGAACTAGAAATACAAATAATTAGTAAGTCTTTGAACCTTAGGAGAATTATGAAGCTTGCATATTTGGGGATATGAAAGGATAAAGTGTGCTCTTTTTTCTTCCCTTAAGAGATAACTGAATAATAAGTTATTGAAACTGTAGAGGACTGTTTTGCCTTCTTGTTACTTAAGTGACCTTCTAAAAATTATGTGTCTTGATAGTGCTTCCACTTGCTGCACTTCTGATAAGGGCTGTATGCCTGGAACTGTAATTAGGAGAAATAATATCTTAAAATAAGTGATATACTCCCTTTCCCAAGAAATAGCTAAAGCAAGAGAAATATTCTCAAATGTATGTCTTGCTCTCTACTGAGGAATGCTTGAATCACTGCAGATGCATGGAAACATAGCAGTAGGCATAAAAGCAGTGCAATTGACTTCAAACACAATTTTAAATATGCATGTATGTAAGTATTTGCAAAGATTCAATCTTTGTAGACATAAGCTCTAGTTCTTTTTAAGGTAAACAGCCCCTCTTATAAAGTTCCACCAGCTAAACGTGCATGCCAATTTAAAAAGCTGCAGTACCAAGGTGGAGACTCAGCCTGACAGTTTGACTTTGGCAGTGCTTGGAAATCAGGTCTTTCCGAACAGCCACTTGTTGCCTCTTGCCTCACAAAGCCCACAGACAAGATCTTCAAAGGACCTCTCTCCTTTCTGTCCTATTGGGCCAGACAGCCTGAGGTCAGACAGTCCCCACACCTCTTAAGGTTTCATTGAAACCATTTGCTAAATGTTTTTTAAAGCAGTTTAATTTGGTTGATTGTGAAGAAAATAAAAATACAGTTTGACTCTTTGTTAAGAGGGGGAGGAGAATAACTGCAGTGGCTCCAGCAGCAAACCTTTTATGCAGAAAGTTATTACTTTATTTAATGCACTAGAACATGGTCTTCTCCTTCCCTTTTCCCCCTCTCACAGTAGCAAAAAGGATGGATAAAAAGAAAGGAAAACATTTGACAATATTAATTTTAGAGGCAAAAAAAGCAGCCTTTTGGAACTTCTCATTCTTGTATCACTTGTTTAGGAAAAAAATCAGGTGACCCAGTTAGGGAGGGTGCTTGGTTAAATTATTGGATCCATACTTACATGGAAATTTCTTAATACCATTTTGACAAGATGAAAAGCTTTCAAAGTGTAGGAAATGTAATTCATACCCACTTGAAGGCTTTTGCACTGTCACTCAAAAGAAAATCATCTTTGCTTCAAATGAGATTCATATTTCCAATTCTTAATTTTTTATTTGAGGTTGGTTTAGTCTGGAAGTTGTCTACCTGATAACAGGGCTGGCACATGTATCTATTCCTCTAAGGGTAAATGATGCTGTGAAGTAACCTTTTGAATGCTGTGTCAATATCCTGAGCACTGCTTTTATCTGGTCATAGTGTCAGATTCATTCCTGTATGAAGCTGGCTCTACTGCACAGGGTCAAGTTACGGCTCAGCAAAAGTCAAGGACTGATCCTCTAAAAGAACTGTAGTTGCCATTGTTGTAGTTGTTTATTATTAGTACTGGGCTCATAGCACAAATAATGCTATTTATAACTTGGTTTCATTTGCTTGCACCATTTTGGATATTTTTGACATTGTGGAGGGTAAAATTTAACCTCATACTACATGAAGAAGTTTCTTTTTTGTTCTGTAAGGAAAGTTCAATGGATAATTTGTCATAAGCATGGTCATTATATATTGTATCCTATTAAAATTGAATTGTTTAAGGGAATCAAGACTGGCTTTCTAAAGTTTCTTCCAGGATCTACAGTATTTTGTGAGAAGTGCCCTGAAATATGTATCAAAAATAATTTTCAGTCCAGTTCAAGTGAACAGATGGCTGCTAGCGTACTCCGGGAATTCTGGAATCACCCTGCTTGTTTTGTAATTTTCTTTTTCCGACTGTTGTCTTCCTCATCTCTTTGTAGGCAATGTTCTGGTGGTATGGTAAAATCTGAGTAAAAGGGAATCTGTATCAAAGACTGAGGAAGGGTTTTTTGGTTTTTATTTGTTTTTGTTGATAATAGACTACAGATATCTGCTTTACATGTTTATCTTCTTTGTGTAAACAAGGATGCTACCAGTTTAGTTAGTTTATATTTTTGCACTTGTTTAAAAAAAATTAAACTGATGTCTACACTCATTTGGAAACTTCTGCAGTAGCTTTGATAGAAGTTATTTGGGTTTAGCTTGTGCCAATGTAAACAGCAGCTAATATACGTAATTATCACTGGTGTATATATAGGTTTCCTGGGTTGATTTGAAGTAAAACTGCTAAAATTGCACTGCAAAATAAATCCCACTGTCTTCCAGGATTAAGAAATCATTTCAGATAGGGAGATTTAGCTAGCAAAAAGAAACTAATTTACTTCTTTTGAAGATGCTGGTTGCTCACTAAAAATGTATCCCTATCTGAGGAATTGATGAGCAAGCAATGCCAGAAAAATTGTGTCTGTGGGATCAGGCAATGGGTGCAGGGCTCCTGCTGCCCAAAGGAGCCAGCAAAGTGCCTGGATTGAAGTAGGGAATGCTCCTTGGGAGAGAGGATAGGCTGTGGTTTGCTTTTCCATCCTTCAGTAAATTCAGTGTCATTCTAGGCACTAAGACAGTTGTCTGCTTTAAGAAGGGGAACTTCAGCAACAATCTGGTCTGCCCTGGCAGGGCTGTGACCCAGCAAATCTCCACAAAGTAGAGCAAGCTGCAGTGCTAGCAGTACTGAGGAGGTACTGAAGAGTTCTGGATGATGGATGATGCTCACTTCGCTTCAAAATCTGGGAGAAAACTCCGGTTTAAAAAAAGTTGCTCCATGGAAAAATATTTATGAGATATATATATATACACACACACATACACACACATATATATAATGCTAATATATATATTTATGCTGCTATTCAGGGAGAAAGAAAAGCACCAGTTAGCTGGAGATAAGCATGGAAGACAATGTCAAGAAAAAAAGGAAAATATAGTTTTTTGTCTTTTTTTTTTTTTTTTTTGTGCCTTGAGCATTGGAGCTCCTTGATATAGAGTGAATTTTATTCTTTCTCTGCTCGATGGCATGGCCACAATTGAAAAGGAGGAGAAGACAGTCTCCGGCGAGAATTTTTTTTTTTCCTTTAAATTTATTGCACTACATTTCAGATCTGCCTTACAGCAAAACTGCCTTTACCACTTTTCTGTGCCAACTTCCAGCACTCAAAGCATACTTTCTGGTTTGACAAAATACTGAAGTTTGAGAAAGTATAAAGCAAGTAGGAAAAAGATTTCGAGATTCACATTAAACTTTAGATAACTTTCACTTCAGTTGTTAAATATTCTGTATTTAAATAGCCTTTAAAATTCTTTTATGTTGGTAATGTGTATGAATATAAGGCAAGTCACTACTGCTCTTGTCACCAAGCTGAATATGGAGCTGATCAGTCAGGCAGCACATACCAGGGCATTGTCCCTCTGTGCTGGGCATTGCTGAGGCCCCACCTCAAATCTTGTGTTCAGTTTTGGGCCTGTCTTTACAAGAAAAACATCAGAGGCTGGAGTGTGTCCAGAGAAGGGCAACGGAGCTGGGAAGGACCTCAAGCACAACCCTGATGGGGAGCAGCTGAGGGAGCGGGGGGTGTTCAGTCTGGAGAAGAGGAGGCTCAGGAAGGTCCTTATTGCTCTCTACAGCTCCCTGACAGGAGGGTGTAGCAAAGGAGTGTTGGGGAGGAAGAAGCCAAAAAACCCTATAAATATGATTGCCTCTATTCTGAGAATGAGAAACCTGTAAGTGAGATAGAATTGAAAGTAAGTTTTGATGTTTGAGATGTATTAGATACTGGATCTCTGGGAAAACAGTTATGTGACCATCTGAAAGCTACCTGCAGCCAGACCCAGAGGTCAAATGGAATGTTCTGTCTCACCCCTCAATGTATGGTTCATCCCACACCTGTACCCCTCCCCTGAAGTATCAGGTATCTGTAACCCCATTGGCCCAAGGCTTGTTCCAGCCCACCTTGAAGACCCCTGATAAGGGGTCCCAGGGGGGCTGGACGCTCTCTTTGCTCTTTGCTCTTTGCTCTCTTTTTGCTTGCACCCTTCCCTGAGGACTTTCCTCTCTTGGAATTTCCTCTCCCTACTTCTCCCTTCCCCCACTTTCCTAGGCCTTGCCACGAGCTGCAGCCTGGCAGCTCAGAGCAAGGCCTCCACATCCCTTACAATAAACCTCATCTTCTAAAACCTAACTTCAGAGATCTCTCGTCTACATTCATCTACACCGTCCTGGAGTCCTCAGCAGCAGGAAGAGGCATATTTCTACAATTGGCGCACAACGTGGAAAACGCCGGACCCAGCCTTTCAAGCTGTGAGAGACTTCCCCATGGACGGTAACTAAATTACCAGTTGTATGCTAATCGGTGTCGTGAGCACAGTATATCGCTGCAGGGCAGCGTGAGGCTGGAGCTCTTTAAAGTTGCCGAAGACAAAACCTTGAGCACGAGGATCGTTACTAAGTAGCGAACACTCGGAGCTCTGAGGAGGTTTTGCCTGGCGTCCCTCGAGCACAGACGGCTGCTGCTGAGCGGCGGCCACTGGGGCTCACGGAGGGAGTTTTGCCGTGGTACGTTGCCACGTGCGTTGAGCGCGTGTGGGCACTGCTTTGCACTGCCCGCACTGAAGCGCCGAGGGGAGGTTGGAGTCCCGAGCACGGAAGAGCTGTTCCGGAGCAGCGCCTGGAGCCGTGACTCTGAAGGGGACCCTGCGCAGTGTCCTGAGAGCCGACTGGAGTGTCTGGCCAACCCCTACGTCGGATCTCGAGTGAGGACCTGCTTCTGCGACATCGAGGTGAGCTACACTGGTGTAAAAATGGGGCACTGCCATTCTACCCTTGATAGAGATCTCTATAAGAAACTTAAGTATCTTTTACGCTGCAATCACAGTACTTTACATAAGCAAGAGCTGAAAGACCTTTTAGAATGGACTCTAGTTAACTTTCCCAATGCTGACCGTTCAGCTGTCTTTACCAGAGACTTTTGGGACTCAGTTGGAAATAGACTCTTTAATGATATTTCACGAAAGAATTTTGCTGTTGTTGAGCTCCTTCCAGCTTCTACGGCTCTCGCTGAGCTCTTCGCTACAAAAAATGCCACTACAGCAGCGGCACCTGGTCACGCCGCTCCCGGAGATCCCCTCCGCGTGGCCGCCGGTCTGCAGCGGAGCCCGCTCCCCTCCCCTCCCCCGCGCCACGTGGTTTCGGTTTCCGCGGCCCCGCCGACCGCCGCGGCCCCATTCCCCACCCTCGTGGCCGCGGCACCCGTTCCCTCGGCCCCTACGCCCCCACCGGACCCTGCGGCCCCTCCCACCGCGCCCTCGGTCCTGTTCACGGCTGGAATTCCTGTTACCGGGGCTCCCTCCCCCCGCTCCGTTGTGCCGGGCCCCGTCCCCGTCTCTGCCCCTTCGAGCCCGCCCACTGACAGCGTTCCGGCGGCGCTTCTCGCTGCCGGCACGGCGGCAGCCCTGCCCCCTCCATACCACGCGGCCCCGGCTCTACCCCCCCTCCCCGCCGCGGGTCCCGCCGCTCCGCCTGCCATGGCTTTTGCGGCTGTGGTTGCCGCCGTTGCCGGACTCCTCCACAACCAAGCGGCCACAGTCTTGCAAGCAGCACAGAGTCCCCTCGCAGCGGCCGACGCGGCGCTGGCGGCGCAGCCGCTCTCGCCTGTGCCCGCCGCTGCCTCGCCGCCGCCGCCTTTCTACGACCCGGTGGTGCCGGCTGCAGCGGTGCCGGCGCCCGCGGTGCCGCCGGCGCCGGTACCGGCTGTCCCTGCAGTTCCCCTTGCGCACTCTAACGCGGAGATGTCCACCACCCCCCCGCGTGTTAGGCCGCGTGCAGAGTGCCCCAGCCCCGCGCCGCGGCGGATGCTCCGGCCCGTTCCAGTCCCGGCTCCGCGGCGTGCCCTGGCCCTGCCCGCAAGCTACGAGCAGCTCACTCCCGCAGCACAGACGGCGGCTGACCATGCACGCCCTGTCCCCGCTCCGCGGCGTGCCCCGGCCCAGCCTGCGAGCGACCAGCGGCTGAGTGCCGCGGCACAGACGGCGGATGGCCGGGCACACCCAGTCCCCGCTCCCCGGCGTGTTCCACCCCGCCCCCCCGTCCCTGCCAGAGCGACGGCTGCACCGGAGGCCGGGGCTGTGGCCGAGTTCGCAGCACGACCCCCTGCCGACGTGTCCCCATTGCACGGTGACTCTCCGGAGCCCCCAGCCGCGGCTCCGGCGTGTCCTGTGCCCACAGGCTTCTTAGAGATCCCTCCCACAGTTCCTGCTGCGATCCCTGCGCCTCCGCCACGTCCCGCGCGCCCCATGCAGCCCGCCGCCATGATAACTTCCTACGCTGACCCCGTGCACGCAGCGCATTCGCATTTCGCGCCAACGCGCCCGACCGCGTCACCGCCTGTGATACAGCCCCATGCAGAAACCTACGCTCAGCCGGAACTTGTTACATCGCAAATAGTCCACACTGCCGCGCGTGCTGCACAGCCCCCGACACCACAGCCACCAGCAGTTTCTGCACGACCACAGCCTCCAGCAGCCCTTCCCCCGTCCACGACCCTGCACACAGCACAACAGCAACACGATTCTACAGCGACTTATATGTATCCTTCCGCGCCTCTTCCACCGCCAGACCTACGTGCTACTGTAACAGCTTCATGCCGGACGACTCCTCCCGCAGCTTCAAGTTCTTCTCAGATGTCTTCACTGACAGGCTCTGTGCCTTCTGCATTCCTGCCTGTGCCTCCTGCATCGTGCCCAAGCATGACAGAACCACAGCTTGGCACACAAGCCATGCAACGAGAAGGGGGAGAATGGAATGTGACAGCCACTTTAACAAATACAGGACAGACAGAGAACTGCTTTGCCCTTGCAGATGCAAGCTGTCTCAAATCTGAGGATCCACCACCACCAATCCCGATTTTGGAAGGTCCCCAGAAATGTTCTGATGACCTTCAACTGACAGACTGGCATGAAGTCACACGAGAAATGTGCAAAGAAGAAAATCTAAATCCTCTAGCCATGCCTGTGATATTCAGCCAGCAAGCTGGAGGTCCCAGAACATGGACACCTATTCCATCTCATGAAATTAAAGAATTAAGAAAAGCAATAAAGGACAGTGGCATCTGCTCTCCATATTATAAAGAACTGCTGAAAAATACCCTAGAAAGAACACGCCAAACCCTAAAACTCATTTTAAGTCAAGTGAAAAGGGTGAAAGCCCAAGCGACACCTCAAAAGAGATTGAAGAAAGCTCAGTATGTTTATAATTTTCTGAACAGCTCTGCAGAAGAGCCTCACCCTCACATTTACAGACATTTCTTGAACACTAAAAAGGTAAAACTGAAAGAACACCCCCCAGTTTCAATTAAAAATTTAAAATCAAGACAGTTAGAAAGACCATATAATCCTGTAACATGGGGGAAGAGGTTTGCATTTGCCTCCACAGAAAGAGGACTCAAGTGGGTTCCAGTGAAAAATGTGAAGCTGTACCACGCATCTAAGCCCGCTGAGACCTCCACATCAGCCAGTACTGCTGCAAACCAAGAAGCAAGCACCCAGACCTGAGCTGCGCAGAATCATCAAGAGAAGATGATCCGCCAAAAACAGCCCAAGAAAAGACTGGAGTTTTATTGTTTGCATGTTACTTTTGTTCTTTTGTTTTAGTTTTTGTAGTGAAGATTTACCTAAGTCAACCAAAGATGAATGTCTGAGTTGTTTTAGCTAAGTCTGCAGGCTCTGATACCATCTGTCTATCCGACAGAAGCCCTGAAAAACCTGTTTAGTTTGAGTACCTTTTCCAAAAGATTTTGAAGGTTTGTGCTGCATGAATTTATCCGATCACTCTGTTTCCATTCATAAACAATTGCAAGAATTGAGAGATTTAGCTAGCCAAATTACAATAGATGACCCATCCTGGTTAGACAATTTGTTTGATGGTTTGAGCTTTGCACCTTGGCTAAAGGAACTTTGTAAGATAGGTTTGATCATTCTAATAGTAGTAGTTGTAGTTTTAGTAGCAGTTCCCTGCATACTTCAGTGTGTGAAAAAAGTAATGAGTAAGACAGTGTCTAGTGTTTTAGTTGTTAATAAGAACGGGGGAGATGTTGGGGAGGAAGAAGCCAAAAAACCCTATAAATATGATTGCCTCTATTCTGAGAATGAGAAACCTGTAAGTGAGATAGAATTGAAAGTAAGTTTTGATGTTTGAGATGTATTAGATACTGGATCTCTGGGAAAACAGTTATGTGACCATCTGAAAGTTACCTGCAGCCAGACCCAGAGGTCAAATGGAATGTTCTGTCTCACCCCTCAATGTATGGTTCATCCCACACCTGTACCCCTCCCCTGAAGTATCAGGTATCTGTAACCCCATTGGCCCAAGGCTTGTTCCAGCCCACCTTGAAGACCCCTGATAAGGGGTCCCGGGGGGCTGGACGGTCTCTTTGCTCTTTGCTCTCTTTTTGCTTGCACCCTTCCCTGAGGACTTTCCTCTCTTGGAATTTCCTCTCCCTACTTCTCCCTTCCCCCACCTTCCTAGGCCTTGCCACGAGCTGCAGCCTGGCAGCTCAGAGCAAGGCCTCCACATCCCTCACAATAAACCTCATCTTCTAAAACCTAACTTCAGAGATCTCTCGTCTACATTCATCTACACCGTCCTGGAGTCCTCAGCAGCAGAAGGAAGCTATTTCTACAAAGGAGGTCAGTCTTTCCTCTCAGATAACAAGAAACAGAACAAGACTAAAGAGCCTCCAGTTGTGCCAGGCGAGGTTTAGATTGGACATTAGGAAAAACGTCTTCACTGAAAGAAAGGGTGGTCAGGCTTCCGAACAGGCTGCCCATGGAAGTGGTGGAGTCACCAGCCCTGCAGGTGTTCAAAAGATGTGTGGATTTGTCATTTGGGGATGTGGTTTAGTGGTGAACACAGTGGTCCTGGGTTAATGACTGGACTTGGTGATATTAGAGGTCTTTTCCAACCTAAAATAGTCTATATTTCATTTCAGCAGTAGTTTCAGAGTAGTAAGCTCACGGCCATGGCTCACTCTCAGCTAATAGATCTTTGACAAGGGGCACAGGCAGCCAATAGACAGATCACATTCAAGATGACCATAAACACCAGAATGAAGGGGACTATGAACAGTGCCCTGGTTAAGTCCCTTCTTCTCCTTTCTTCCAAATTTCTCCACAGCATATGGGTTGATTTCAAGACAGAGAACTGACCTCTTAAATCCTGGGAACACAACCACTTACTAAGAGGCTCCTACTGCTCCTCTGGATTAGGTATGCCTCTGACAAAATATGGCTCAAAGCCTTCCTTATGCTGTTTGGTGATTTTCCTTGCGATGATTATACCACATATTTATTACTAAGTCTGAATGAAAGAAGGACAGTTGGGAACAACCGTTGATCAGATGCAAACTGAAGCATTGAGAACTTCTGAAAAAGAGAGAAGAAAAAGACCCAGTGTCCCCAAAATATTAATCAAAAATTACCTTTATTAGATCTGTTTCAAATCATGGCTTAACCAGGCTAAAAAAAAAAAAAAAAAAAACAAACAAACAAACAAAAAAAAAAAGACCAAAACCATACTTTGTAAAATGAGATCCCAAAACATTGTTTTGAAACACATGACAAATCAGCTGTTTTAGGAGTCTGAAAGGAAAGAGTCTGTTCAGGACCCTGATAGAAATGACATTGCTCTGAAATATACCCAAATGATCAGCTCACTGATTAGACTAATCGAGAAGAATAGAAACCTTTTGTCATTTCAATGTAGTGAGGAGAAGCTGGTCTTCTTTGCTGTGTGAGAGGCAGCATGTTACTGGTGGGGCTGGGAAGGGATGTGGCCATATAAAAGAGCAGTCTGAAGAGTTTTTCAGATATGTGCACTGCACAGCAGAGTGTCTGCCTTACACATACTTCATTAACTCTGCTCTATACCTATGATACAGTGAGTAGTTTATGAAGTGAAAGGGCTGCTTTCAGCATGTCAGGTATGGCTTGTGGTAGGATGGCAAGAGTGGCACACAGCTGAACATCTCAGTCCTGAGGGTACATGTGGTGGCTTTGTTTAGCTTAGTGTTTGTTTAGCTTAGTGATGTGCTCAGGTACCTTGGGGCAGCCAGCTGGATACGGGCACAGTGCAGGTGCATCCACACTGAAAATGGACATGAATTCAAATACCCATGTCCTGCTCATTCACCCAGGAGGCCAGCTGAAGTGCAAAAATGAAGCTAGACCATGCATTGGTGTGGTTGATCAGGAGTGAAGGCATAGACCTGAACCTGAGAGTTCCTTGCTGTAACAGTGCAGTACCTAGAGCAGTACCCAGAAAAGACTCTGCAGTGACTGGAGGGACGCTGGCATCTCTGAGCCATTCAGAGCAGGAACTCATGCACACACAACAGGGCAGGTGCCTTGAAACTGCTGTGTGAATACCTCTATTCAAGTGCCAGTAGCATCATAAGCTGTTTCACCACCTACAGTTCTAAACAGCTCTACAGCTGTCGAGTTAATTTCTCCTTTCCTCAGTGTAGCAGCATGGATATGTTTTCCTCAGAAGTGCAAGCCTCATTTCACAAGCTCCTCCTCACCAACGAGAAACTCTGGGAGCCTGAAGGGGTAGCAAATGAGCCTTATCTTTCGAGTCTGTTAACATCTAGATTTGTGCTAACCCTGCTCAGTGAGTTCTGGAGTTTCCAGCTACTCTGAAGCCCAGACAGCTTCACCTGTGCCAGTGGTGCTTCTGTTACTGTCTGCCCCATAATCCTTGCAGCTACACATGAAAGTAATTTAGTGAGTGTTAAGATTCTGTATATCCAGGAGATTATTTATGGAAAACACCCACTGCTGCACATTTCTCCAAAATGTTTCCAAAGTATGTGTGAAGGTCTGGAGATAAATTCAAAGCATGTTCAGGTCTGACATGCATCTGGAAAGTTTTCTGGAAACTATGCCTCTAATTGCTTAGTGGTGCCATGAGTCCAGGGCTATTTCTGAAACACTCGGGTACAAAACATGGAGAGAGAGTGCAGCTTCAAGCAATTTTTTCTTTGGGAAAGCTGTTTTGTGAGGGTCTCATTGTTTTCCCTGCTGTCTACACATTGTGACTCCCGCACCCCAGGTTACCCTGTGTTTTGTTGTGCTAACACTGCTGCACATAAGGCTGCATTTTAACATTAATTATTGCAACTGTACATGTATTTATGTGTCAGGATTAAAAAGAACCCTAGAAAAATCCCTCAGAGAGGCAGTCCCCATGCTAGGGATATGTGGTTGGGGTAAAGGAGTATGAAGAAAATTAATAATAATTAACTAACCCAAAGAAAGTTCATTTGCATTTCACACAGAACTATTTTCAAGAAGGTTAAAAATCTGGATGAACTATTCTTGCTGTGGCTAAACACTGACTAAACCCAACTATTTCTGGAGAGCCTGGGCTAAACAGTTAATTTAATGCTTGCTACCTCCTTGTGAAGATGACAAAGAAGAGTTCGCATGACAAAAAATATCTGTGGATTGCTGCCCTTGCCTTGAAAAGCCAGTATCACAGCACAGCAGCACAAGCAGCAAGTGGGCAACAGGGATAGACAAAAAGCAGAAATAACTTGTGGAAAGGGCCTCACATGAGGAACCAGTGGCAGGAATTGGGATGAGGACACCTAGCAAGGAAGGGGGTTGTCAGAATGAGTGAGTAAATTCTTTCAGTCTGAGTGTGGTCAAGTCCAGTTTAAATCCAGTGAGTCCACTCTGCCCAGAAGCCCGAGCTGGCATTGGCAGATAGGCAATGCAGCTTCAGGGTGAAATGTGCTTGGGGTGACACACAGCAAATATACTTTCCAAGGAAAGCAACAAGGAGTGGGGATTAAAGTCATACCCATTTAGTCTGATGGGGGGGCGGGGCACTGGTTTTCCTGCTGGGGATTTTTCTCTCTTTGAGGAGCAGAGCTCCTCTCCTTCTTGGTTGAGCCTATGTTACACATCAGCTGGAAGAATGCAGCACAATTCATTGCCCACCTACTCAGTTCAACACTTTCTAAAGACAGGACATGATTTTCAATTTCCCTTGACAGATGCTTTAGCATTTCAGGGAAGACACACTTAACCCAGACCCAGGTTATCCAACACCTGGCAGGGGCTGTAGTTATTATTCAAGATGGAGGAACATGCTCATTAACAAGGCAGACAGCAAAGAAAAGCTGCTTCATTTCAGTGTTTGTGTGTCTGCATAATATTAAGTAGCACTCCAAACTATACTGAAGTCTTCATCATGCCAGTTAGGCTTTCTGCTCTGATTAGAGAGATTTGTATTCCTCAAGACAGTGAACTCATGATGATCTTCACTGACTTTTCTTCATAAGTGGATTTCTTACATTAAGCAGATCTTTGCTTCTGCAAATTTGCCAAGGTACCCTGAGTTTGCTATAATTATTTATCATGAAATGTAGTTAACCTTGCCTACAGGGGCCGAGGCCCAGATTCTCCTGGCTTCTGAAGAGAATGCTGCTCTCATCCTATAGTTTAGAGCAAAACAAATATATTTCAGTTACAGATAATCGCGCTTCTAGTAAATCTTACATGTGAAAAGGAACTGCTATGTAGACTTTTGAGGCATTTACTTTTTGTGGCAAAACTGATTAAAGACATTAGTTATGGGATTTTGATTCTGATGATAGATGAAGAAAAAGGATCTCATTCAGCAATGGCAACAGACTTCCTCAACTGGCATTAGTTGTGATTAGAAGCAATTTTCTTTCTTCTTCTGTGCATTTATACTGATGACAGTTTGTATTCTTGTGCTTCCAGAGTTTGTTTATAATCTGTAATGAAACTTTTTTATAAGTCCCTATTCTCCTATTAATTTTATGGAAATAATTTTATTTGGATTTTCGCAATCATAAAGATAAATAAATGAGGAATGGGGTCCTCACAGGAGTATTCCCTAAACACTTCTGCATCTTCATAATTTTCATTTTCTTCCTTTGTGTTGATATTACAAGATTTCAGATGGTAAGTGGCCAACTTTTCAAACATCTGTTTAAAACCAAATACAGATACACACTATTGACACAAAATTGATTTTTGTTTTTTTTTCACAGTGTGTTGAAACAGCATTCAGTTTGATCATAAAATGGGTTATTGACCATCTTCCATGCTGGTAATTTCTCTTGTATTGAAAATAAAAATATTCTATATGTGTTTGTTTTTTCAGCACACCCTGATTTCAAAGGGACTCAGGGACTGGAGAGTCTGTACAGTGTAGAAAGCTATTTTTTATTACCAGGTTTAAATAGGTCTGCAGCCATTACTCCATAATTTAAATTATAGCACAGGTGCCCTGTATCAGTAACAGATTTGTTTCATTCCAATTAATGTTGAAAATGAACTTATTGTCTTGTCATTTAGTGCAAACTGGAGTAAACTGAGAATTTGCTTCAATGAGATTTCCTTACAAAGTAATATATAATGCTATGTTAAATGTGACTAAATGAATAAATGTGAAAGGGGAATGGAATTGTTGAGCTTTTTCAGCAGTTTAACCTCAAATAGTCATAAGGTGATTTTTTCTTCAGTTCCATTATAAAATATTTATGCAGAAATACTCACAGTGAAGCAACACTTCATTCAAAGAATGGCTGGCACTGAGGGGTAAGTTGCGCATTAAAAATAAATTAGAACACAATACTCCTTATACAAACACCAGCAAAAATAGGAATGCTAAGGACATAATTTTCTAAAAATGTAAATCTGCGACTAGCTCCAGTGGCGCATATACTAAGTGAAGGGTTTTTTCTACAGCTGCTTATCTGTTATATGCCATTTCTTGCTGTAAGGGGAAACCAGCTGCTAAATCATTCAAATCATCAGCAAGGAATGTGGTCTTCTGTGCATTTTTTTCTTTGTTTGTAAGGTATCTGTGTGTGCTGTGACTCGCACCACTATTATTTATCCACCTTACAGTGCTATGAGGAGCTGCAGGCCAGGATCACAGCCCGTTGTGCAGGCTGTCTTACCTACAAAAGGGCCTCACGGATTCAAATGTGTAACCAAAAGCTCTGATCTTGGAAAAGCCATGGAATGAGACCAGCTAGATTAGCGGGAGGCAAGGAAATGTCTTTGATGGTTCAGGGTTTCCTGGGTAGGTGAACTAAGACAAAGGGGATAGGGGAGAGTAATAACAAATGAAAAATAAATACTAAACCAAGGCTTAATCACAGTCTGGCAACATCAGAAACCCAGAAGGGCCCAGGACCTAGCTGGAGATAGAGGATTTCTTTATGAGTGCAGATATTTTGTTATGGCACACCTACTGAGCAGTGATCAGACTGAATATTATACAGACCATATTTTTACAGAATCACAGAATCACAGAATGTCTAGGTTGCAAGAGACCTTCAAGATCATCGAGTCCAACCCATGCCCTAACACCTCAACTAGATCATGGTATCGAGTGTCACATCCAGTCTTTTTTTAAACCCCTCCAGGGATGGTGACTCCACCACCTCCCCGAGCAGACCATTCCAGTATCTTATCCCTCTTTCCATGAAAAACTTTTTCCTAGTGTCCAACCCATATTTTCCTTGACGCAGCCTGAGCCGGTGTCCTCCTGTTCTGTCAGTTGCTGCCTGGAGAAAGAGACCAACCCCCAGCTGACCACAGCCACCTTTCAGGGAGTTGTAGAGAGTGATAAGGTCACCTCTGAGTCTCCTTTTCTCCAGGCTGAACAACCCCAGCTCCCTCAGTCGTTCCTCACAGGGTTTGTGTTCCAAGCCCCTCACCAGCCTCGTTGCCTCCTCTGGATGTGCTCAAGCATCTCAATGTTCATCCTAAACTGAGGGGACAGAGCTGGACACAGCACTCAATGTCCTTCCTAAACTGAGGGGACAGAGCTGGACACAGCACCCAATGTCCTTCCTAAACTGAGGGGACAGAGCTGGACACAGCACTCCAGGTGTGGCCTCACCAGTGCAGAGTACAGGGGCAGAATGACCTCCCTGCTCCTGCTGGTCACACCATTCCTGATCCAGGCCACGATGCCACTGGCCCTCTTGGCCACCAGGACACACTGCTGGCTCATGTTCAGCTGCTGTCACCAGCACCCCCAGCACAGACCCCTGAGGGACACCACTGGTGCCTGGCCCCAGCTGGATGCAGCACCGTTCACCACCACTCTCTGGGCCCAGCCATCCAGCCAGTTCCTAACCCAGCACAGAGTGCTCCTGTCCAAGCCACGGGCTGCCAGCTTATCCAGGACTGTGCTGTGGGAGACAGTGTCAAAAGCCCTGTTGAAATCCAAATAGACAACATCCACAGCCTTTCCTGCATCCACAAAGCAGGTCACCTGGTCATAAAAGGAGATCAGGTTGGTCAAACATGACCTGCCCCTCCTAAACCCGTGCTGGCTGGGTCTGATACCCTGGCCATCCTGTAAATTCTGTGTGATGACACTCAGTATAAATTGTTACATTATCTTTGCAGGTACTGAGGTCAGGCTGACTGGTCTGTAATTGCCAGCATCTTCCCTCCCACCCTTTTGTGAATGGGTGTCACATTGGCCAGTTTCCAGTCATCTGGGACCTCACCAGTGAGCCAGGACTGTTGATAAATGATGGAGAGTGGCTTAGCAAGCTCATCTGCCAGCTCTGTCATCACCCTTGGATGGATCCCGTCTGGGCCCATAGATTTATGGAGATCCAAGCATATCAGCAGTTCTCTGACTGCCTCCTCTTGGATAACGGAGGGACCATTCTGTTCCCTGACACCATCAACCAACCCAAGAGAACAGTTGTCTTGAAGTTAAGTTGTCTTCCCACGAAAAACTGAGGCAATGGAGGCATTAAGCACTTCTCCTTCTCCTTATCTGCAGTTACTAAGTTCCCTCCCTCATTCAATAAAGAACAAAGGTTGGCCTTACCCTTCCTTTTACCATTACCCTATTTGTAAAAACATTTTCTATTTAACCTTTACAGAAGTTGCCATTTTAAGTTCAAACTGAGCTTTGGCCTCCTTATTTTTTTCTCCTACATGCTCTAGCAGCCCCTTTAAATACTTCTGGGAGACCTGACACCCCTTCCAAAGCTGATAAATCCTCTTTTTATTCCTAAGTTCCTCCAAAACCTCCTTGCCCACCTAGATTGGATGTTTACCTCATCGACTCATCTTTCAGCACAGAGGGACAGTCTGTTCCTGTGCCCTCAAGATCTCTGTTTTGAAGCACTCCCACCTTTCCTGAACTCCTTTGTTTTTAAGGGCTGCTTCCCAAGGAACTCTGAATAAGTCTCCTAAATAGGCCAAAGTCTGCCCTCTGGAAATACAATGTAAGGTTGTAAGGTTTTAAGTTTTAAACCACCCTTCTCCACCTTAAATCAGCTCTGATTACATAATCTTTTTTTCTAAAATCATTTGATGAGCAAAGGAAATAAAGTGCACATGTGTACAAAGAAGAAAAGAAACAAAAAGCAACAGAAGAGCAATTTCAGTTTGTAGTTCCCAAACATGGAACCAGTTATCTGCATCCATTAGAAAGAACTTGATGGGATATTTAATTTGTTAGTACCAAAAATAGGTACAGGACATAAGATTTAACCTGTCACACTCAAAGCTGCACATCCTTCTGTTGCACTTCTACAGAGGAGATTATCTGGCTATGTTTGTAATTTATATAAATCTATATATTGTAAGTAATCATGAAAAAATTCTATGTAGACTCAAGCAGACTGGACAAGGTGTCCTTCTAAATAAGTGGCTATTGTCTACCATTACTTATTAATTTTCATGTGTTAAAACCTTGCATCAAGTGGATTGTGGAGAGATAGTGTTTGTTTTTTGGGATTACTGCAGATGAGACTTAAGGGGACAGGCACTATATGTGATAGCAATACCAGTGGGAAGAGAGGTCTCAGTGCTTCTTCCCAGGCTCTCAATGAAGTTGTCATAGCCCAATATTTTTGCAGGTTTCCCCACCAGAGGAATGTAACCCACTGGGTCCTGCCTGGTGATGACCTCTGCACCATTGTACATTGTTTTTTACTTCTAAATTGTGTGTACTGCAAGTTCTGTGTGATGCATTCATACTTCCTCATGCTCTTATTTTCTCAGAGACTGTTCAGTCTACATTTTTTAGACACTATTGATTTTGTGTCATGGGATGTACTATATCAACTGAAGGAAAAAGAAAGGAGACATTCAGTAATCTTATTCTAATCTTGACAGACCTTATCTATTTGAAATTAAGAATAAGGTCATTCACCCTTTGTTGAGACTGAGTCAAGAGTTCTTTCTTTTGCAAAATGAAAAATATTTCAGGTATGGGACCTAGGTTATCCCTAGACTAAAAATTATTTCTTTTTTTCATATCTCTTATATTAAAATGTTCAGAATTTTTTTTTTCCCAATAAGCCTAATGCTTCAGGGGAATTGAAAACAGGCAATAGGCTTTGGTCATCTGCGTTATTATCAAACTAATGGATATTTATTCACAAGGCAAATGGAGGAAAAGGTCACATGAACGGTCATTTCTGGATCTATATTCTGATATAAATACAGTACCTCCCATGAACTTCTGTGGGGAAAGTGAAACATTTACTGTCTCAATAACTTCGGAAGGTATCGAAAATGATTAAATTAGGTAATGGAAAATGTTTTAGCTGACCAGAGAGTTCTTTTGTTCATAATAGACAGTCATAACACACTCTGCTCAGCTTACTGGACATACTGGAATTTTTGGTCCTGTCAGTACAGAGTGTTTCTTACATGCATGTGCAATTGACTTGTATTTCTTGCCTGATCATCACTGGGGTTCACATAAGATAATTACTCCCATTCACCAAAGAAAATGGCTCCAAAAATATTTTTGTACGATCTCTTCACAGTCCCCTTCCCCAACTAATTCCAATGAAAAAGTATGAAGTACTGATAGCATGGAGGGAAGTGCTCTCTCATGCTGCTCTGGGGGGTCTACTGCAGTAGGGAGAGTTAGAGTTTTGTTAGTTGCTGACTGTTGTGGTTAACTCAGCTGAAACCACTTGCTCTGGTAGCTGATGGGGTCAGCAGTTAGAATATAGTTTGTGAGTCATTGGGCTGGTGTGGGCATCAGTGGACCAGACAAGTCCAAGTTTAAGCAATAGAACACTAATGACCAGAAGTAAATCTCGTGTTTGGATGAGCTTTGAAGGGGAAGGAGGGATTCAAAGAGAGACCTCTAAAGACAGGACAAAACTAGCAGGCTGTAGACAGTTCTAGAGCTGCCTGTATAAACCAGCTACTCCAGCTTTGTTAAAATCTGTAATTAGTGTTGTCTACCTCAAGGTAGTCCCTGGTGAGATGGCTCTTGAGCAGGTGCATCTCCAAGCATCCATCAAACACCAGAGCTCCTGGCTTTGCCAGACCACTCACGCCATGTCTCACCATGCAGAGCTGGCATTAAAGATGCACCACAGGTAAGGACTGTAAGGACTAGATACCCTAGATGGATGAGGGCCAAGCCTCAGATTTCCAGCTATTGAAAGAAAGATTAAGAGAACTGGAGTAGTTGAAGGAATGAAGGTAATGTCAGGAAGTCATGGGGAAGAATTCTTGGTCAGTGAAGACTAGAGGTGAAGAGTAAAGGTCATGCTTTGACGGTTAACAAAGACAGTGATAGCTGGAACAATTAATAGCACCCGAAATAGGTGAAAGGATCATTCACATCTGGCTGAAGATCACAGGTGGAAGTGATGGAAGCAACTGTAGCTACCAGAAGCAGTAAACTGGGTGGAAGTGACATTGTTGGGTAGTCTTGGTTCTGAGGGTGACAGGCTGACTGTGTATCAACGCGATTTATGAAAGTAAAATCTGTTGCATTGCGATTAATGTGTTTGTGTGGGTGACTAGTGGGTGTTGTAAGAGTTGATGAATTAATTCACTTTAGTGCAGATTTTTTCCGTTGCTTGTAGATTGATACTTCACCATCTAAAGAGGAAACGAATTCAACCTCTTTATTTACTTTTTTTTTTTTAACTATGGTTTTCCTTACACAACATCCAGAAGAATTACTGAATTTTGTGCTCTCACACTGCTTTGTGTTTAAAGTTACAGGCAGCAGAGGCAATCCATTTTCTTGTTCTTTTGCTAGGAACGATTCACATTCCCAGTCTTCCTCTTCCTTGCTCACAGTCTAGCACAAGATTCATCTCCCATGAATGCTATCACTGAGAAACAAAAGTGATAGATTTTGGCTACTACTTATCATTTGTGCAGCAGCGTGCATCCTAAAAGCACTCACTAACAGCTTGGAGGCATCACGTTTTGTGTGTCTGAGGAGAGAAAACAGAATCACATTTTAGACAGCTGAATCCATGTCTCTCCGCTGTAAAAAGCACAGACAATATTGACTCGGCATGAGATCCTAGGGCTGGAGAGGAAGCTCTGCTGAGTTCACTGATGATGCCAGATTGATGCAAAGATCTGACAACCTGATCCGAGATTTGAAAGCAATATAGGCACAGAGAGAGGTTTACATGGTTAACTGATTAGATGTGTATTTATGACATCAGCCTGGTAACTTCAGGAAGCCAATACTGCTGCCTCAGCTCCGGGTCAGTGGAAGGGAGTGAAGGGGAGTCTCTTCTTTGATGATCCAGTGATTGATGGCCAGTGAAATTCATGGCAGGAGTCTCACTGAGGAGAGGCAGCTCTATCGGCACTTCAATTAACTGTGTTTATAATTGATGGCACGGCTGGAAATCACTGTGATTCATGACCAATAATATTCATGAAAAGAGTGACTCTTTCATTTCAGGGAAAAAGACCAGGAACTGCTTTAAACTGCACATTATTGTGATTAATTGCTTGGGAAGATAAATGGTGAGTGGGTGCCTGACACCAGTGCTGTTTTGAGAAACCTATTTAAGCCACTTTCAGAAGAACAGAGAAAAGAGGAGGGAATAGCTGTCTGAGCATACTTGCTTGTCAAATACCTCCCACAGACTCTAAAGAGAGCAATAAAGTCTGTACGGGTAGTTCAAAATTGCAGCCATGAGTTTTGATTGGCCAAAATTTTGTTATAGTGACTCTCCAGGATGTACCTGCTCTGAGTACATCCAGTATTTTGTTGCATCTACAAGTTTTTCTTTGTGTTCAAAAATTCCCAGACAGAAAAGCGAGAGGAGGGAAGGAAGAAAGAATGGGTGATAAGAAGGTGGCAGAAAGCACAGGATAAAAAGTAGTGGTGTGTCTACATCTTATTTCCCAGGAGAGCTGGAAAAAGCAGAGGATCTCCAGCTAAGTGGATGGGGTGAAAAGCAGCACTGTGCAGTGCACAGCAGGACAAGGTCAGGGCTTCAGCAAAGCTCTACCCAATCAAAGAGCTACAGTCCACAGTCAGAAAACAGATCAGAAATATTTGGGATGGATTTATTTGGAAAATAGGAAAATTCTCACAGGAATGATAACCGACAGAGCTGAGAGTACTCTTTAGTCAGCCCAAGAATCTGTGGACTCCTTCCAATCCTATTCAAAGGATAACATCATTTTCAGCTGGTTCTTGCCATTTAAACAAAAATCCTTTTGCCCCTCCCTCTTTGTCAGGTCCTCATAACACAACTTTAATCTAGTGACTAAAGCCATCTATTGAAGATTCCTCTTCAGTAATAAATACAAATATGCAACTTGTCATCTCTTCATCCTCACAATGATCTTGTTTATGAAGTGTTTCAGGTGATAAGGTTCAGTTTTTCTGCCAATATTCTTAAACTGGAACGTCGTGTTTATTAAAATACTCTGCTGGATAGAAATACACACCTAGCTGATAATATCTGTCATCTGCAGGTAGAATGCAGGCGCCTAGGTCATGGAATAAAACTTCCTTAGGATCTGTGTTGTCATAAGAGTAAGGGGAAAAAAAGCTACTAATGCATTGAAAAGCAGAATATATGAACAGTGAGTTCAAGTGAGGCTATAGTAATGTTTAATTTCTGCTGCTGTTCAGAGAAAGAAATATATTTAAAAGTTGTATTTAATGCAAAGCTACTCTCCTACATTCTTGTCTTCTTTCTCATTAAAGACAGAGAAAACACTTCTGTGGCTGCAAAATCTGTACCCTCTCAGGAGCTGTGCTTTCCTTTATAGAACCAGCTTTAAAAATGTACCCTGCATGTCCTAGTAAGAGATGTCTTTTGGAGATCCTCTGTGTGCTTAGCAAAATCACACACTGAAGCTGAAGCTGTAAGGATCTAGCTGAATCTGTAGTCTGGAGCCTGTTCTTATTTAAAAGCGATTTTTGTTCTATTGGCTTTTAACATGAATACTGGCCATAAACCATTTGATGCAATTTTCTTTTCAAGAGATATTCCTCTTAGGAGCCCAGGTTGACCGCTATTTCCAGTGGGCTTCTGAGGAGCCAACTGTGGTTACATGGAGCTTCTGAGCTGTGAACTAGCTCTGCTGTCGATGGAAGTGTTGGGAGAACAGATGATTAGAAAGAAATGAGGGAATCACCCTCACAAAATGCCAGTGGCTTTAACGAGTTCAAGGTGCTCCACAGACAGCTCAAGAATTTTCCAACTTATTTTAAGAGAAACTGAGTTGTGTGTTATTTAGCATGCATAACACTTCATTTGTTCTCTGGTGCCATCTTCCTCTCCTGTCTCTTCCAAGTCAGAACAGTCATCTAGTAGACAAAAAGCTACATTAGAAATCGCATTGTGTATACAGATGACATTTAATATATATTCGATAAGTATTTTGTAACAGAAGTTTTCTTTACTCATGTTTTAGGCTGGGTGGTAAAAACTCTGTTCCAACCATGTATTGTAGCACTGTATTTAAATTAGTAAGCCTATAAAGAGCATGGTTTTGGGGGTTTTTTTGTAATCATATCCTCCATCTCATATTTATATCATCTTCTTTCTGAAGTTAAACCTCTGGTACTTGAAATGGAGTCTGGAAATAGTCTCTGCTGATATTTCTGAAGGCATATATATGTTGGAAATCTTGTGAGAATATTCACTCTTCTGAGTTTTCAGAGAGGCAAGAAAAATTGTTCCTGCAGCTGAGTAAAAATTCTAGGTCTTGTTTGACGAGGAGTTAAGACAAACACAAATGCTATTTGTCAAATTCAGGATGATTTTCTTCATGGCAAACACTAAATGCCCTAGTGTGCTGACCTTAATTACTGGCAGTATCATCAAAAGATGGATTTCAAAAGGAAAAAGAGTTTGAAGAATTCTGCAGTCCCAGCTCCTGTGCCTGCCAGCAAAGCTAATCACTCTTCCCTCCAACTGTGTTCTCTCTGTGTTTGCAGAGGGTAGCCCTGCCCTTCTTATCTCACCACTGCTTTGACTTCCCTCCTTCACCCAGTTGTTACGCACTTTCCAAAATTAAAGACCCCTGCAGTTGCAAATTGATGTTGAAACAGTTGTTCCTTTCCCCTGGCTCTCTGTTTTTTGCTCACTACTTTTTAAATCCTCTCCTTTTTTCTCTGCTTCATTTCTGTCTTGGTCACTGTCAAATTCATATAGAACCCAAAGTCTGATCTGTCCCCTCATTCTCTATCTCATTGTGAGAGCCAATTAAACCAAGCCCATATTTATCTGTTGTTTATCAGATGTGGTTTTATTTCATCAGATCTTCTGATTAGAGAAAAATTTCTTTGCATATGTCAAGCAAGGCTTAGACCATCTAGTCTTATTAGCCCTCTTGTTCCCAGCAAACCTAAGTGTACCACAGATGATGAGTTAATAAGGTATGTTACTGTGGAGATGAAAACAAATGTTATCTGAGAAAATGCCCATGCATGCAGTAGGTAATTTCTTTCAGTTTCTCTAATTTTTGGTAACTACTTGCTTTAGTCATGTTGAATTAAACATTTGGTCATGTATGCAGTTTGGTTAGTGCTTATGGGATTAGTCACTGTGAGCCACCAATTTTCTGCTCCACAGATATTCATATGACTAGAACGCTGTAAGAATCTGCTCAAAGTTTTGCATTATCTCCCATTAGTACAAAAATGCTGGTGGACCTCTAAGGCATGGAGATTGGCAATTTTACTGCCTTCTTCATACTCCGTTAGAGACAGGCTTGTTTGCTTCCAAAGTTTTTTCTACATAACAGGAGACAGGCAAACTGTTTTGGACAAACTCAGAATCTGTGTGAACCAAAAGATGAACCTCTGCATTTAGTATGACTATTTAATAATTTAAGTATAACAGCTACACATCATATGCTTCTTCAAAGGTAGTAGTTTGATAGTTGTTAAAACCAGCTCTTTTATTTGTCTCCAATTATAAGTATAGCGCAGTGAGTTGTTTCAAGTCTGTGAGATACAGCACTCACCAGGATGATGGTGCAGAATTTTTCAAGTACAGTAATAAACAGCATCTCCCCTCAAGCACTTCCAATCAAAATAAAAAATTATGTGCTAAAGATTATCAAGACTGGCAAGCCGGGTGTCCCATTAGATTGACTGTTTCTCATTTTGTGAAAAGGATCTGGGCTAAACCCAGATACTTTTAATATATATGCCACAATACACTGTTAATTGGATGTCAACATTTTTCTGTCATTTTGTTTTTGACCAGATGATGACCTAGTGGTGAAAAGTTCTTTGTGCTATTATCCCCTGATTCATTTGCAAAGCTTGCAGAAGAACATTTTTGCTCTTATCAATGCAATAACTTTAAAAACTTCTAGCATAACTTAAAATATCTCTGATAATTACACAAGAATGGCAATCATAGGCCAGAGAGAGAGGCAACTTAAGGGTCAGTATGATGGTCTCTAGAAATTCCTGTTGTGAAAGTAATTTCCCTCAGAAGTTTCCTTTTGCTAGGAACAAGGGCTCTCTCCTTCCATGTATTCTGATTCCTGTAGTCATTTTTAGTTATAAGGAAAGGTATTTATTATAGGGTCTGGAAAGAGAACTTAGACTCTGTAAAAACAGTTTAACAAACTGGGCCTCCATGATACGTTACTTTTCTTGGAGGTAATGTGTTCATGTTACCCTTTTACTTTCCTTTTGGTTCTGTCCAGGGCCATGAATATTTAGGAGATGCTATTTCAGTTTCAACCTGAAATTTCACCTACTGGATTATTTTCAAATTTCAGACTTAACACCAGTTTTCTCGAATTTTCTGAGCTCTGAATATTCAACTACAAGGTTTCATTGTTTGTTTTTTTCTTGTCATGAGTGCAGGGATAGACCTCTCCCATTAAGGGGAAGGGCAAACTAGAACATGTGCGCCTCGAACTGGAAAGCAGCAGTCGAGCTTAGTAGTTTGTAATTCTCTGAGTGGAGCTTAGGCAAGCTGAGAGGGAAGAATGCCACACAGTACTGGTGAGGGAAAAGAAAAAAAAAAAAAAAAAAAAAAAAAAAAAAAAAAAAAAAAAAAAAAAAAAAAAAAGGCATACTTTTGCCTGCTTAAGAGTTCAGACAAGATCAGAACTGCCCTTTGGCCATACAAGTTGACTGTGAAATATCAGCTAAAAAAAGTCAGCTTTAACTGCATGTCATGGAGCACAGCTTCTCTGCGACAGACATGGAGCAGATGCATCACGGCACGTTTGAAAACAGTACAAAGTCTTGGAGAGTTGTAATCTAACTATGAGGAATAAAGCATTGTCCATTTCTATATACAAGTTAGCTAAATGCCATGGACAGCTTTAGAAAACTGGTAATGTTGGCATTGTCTTCCATAAATGCTTTTTTAAATAACCTGTGTGTTGTTACTACATGTTCGTTCATTCACTTTCATTCCACCTCTGTAATCTCATCTGTTTCATGGGGGTTTTAATCATCCTTCAGCAGAGAGACTGACTGTTTTCTCACCCACCTTAACCTTTTTTTCTGAACATGCTGGCAATGATGGTGATTGAGTAAGTATCATCAACACAATCTTAGAAGGCCTGTGGAAATCTCAGATCCATTTTTTTCTCTTTTTACAGTTCCCGCTAAATAAGAAAACATACCAGGAAAAAAAAAAAAAACAACACAAAAAAAAAATTAAACATTTACTTTCTAACGGATTTTTGCTTTCAAAACCAGAGGGGCAGAAGGAGGCATGGTTGTAAACACTAGATTGGAAAGGCTTAGTGAAAATAACATGAAGTGTTTAGTACTGTCAAACAAAGGAAAGGCAGTTATCCTTCAGTTGGATTGAAATCACTCTATAGAAAGCTGCTATCAGAGAATTGATCAACCCCATCCCTCTAAGTAGTGCTTCATGAAAATTAGGATGGGAAAATTGGAAAAATCTTTCACCGTTTCTGTTTTAGGTATTAAAAGATATAATTCAAGATAAACAAATGGAGATTTTGTGTAATGAAATTGATAAAAGCAGACAGCAGGGAATTTATTAGATAGTTTACTGAGCTGCACCATTTATTCCAATGTGACTTGTAATTATTCAATTAGATGACTTCATTATCCCAACAGAAATGGGCTGGGCTCCTTAAGAAAGAATTTTTCTCTTAGCAGTTTTTGGATAAATATGGATGATGCTGAAGATACAATATATTTGGATCCAGCTAAAAGAGCAGATATTAAAGAATATATTTTATTCTGTGCAGACTATCAATTAATTTTAGTAGTAAAGCGCTAAACATTTAACAAGAAAACAGTGGAGAATACCCCTCCATTTTTGCTTATTCTTCATGATCTACTAAGCTAAAAGAATGCATAAACCTAATTATTGTAAATAGAGAAGCTCAAATAATACTATTTAGAAAGAAAAAATGTTAAGCTCGCTCACAGCAGATTGATATCAATTTCTCCTGATGTCAGAGGTGAGTGGAGAAAGCTAGAGGCTGGAAACACCATATAAAAAGTCTCAGTGAAATACTTCTGAACACTGTGCTAAATGGAACAGTGTTATAATTATTCTCACAGGTATTAGGATACCATAGCAATGAGCACAGAATTGCAGTAAAATGGAAAAAGAGGTCTCTAGAAAGTGCAGTGGCGATGAAGTTCAATCAGCTATTTCAAAGGCTATGCACTTTTGTATTGAACCAACATAAACACTGAAAGATATTCCACAAGCCCATGGTGTGTCCTGCACATATGTGCTACCTGAGTGAACATGTTGTCTGCAGGCATTGCTTCAGACCAAGTAAATTTTAGAACTAAGAAAATATTTGGGAACTGCAATTTAATTAGTAGATCAGATTTATTTTTCTCTTTGTGAATGTTCGGCAAAACCATGCATCACCTCACAAATACCTGATTATGCTGCTGCTCTGACCTCCAGCATGGGGCTGTCCTGGCTTTTGGTGCATATTTCACTTATTGGTACTCAGGCTGGCAGCTGTCTTTCAAAGCAGTGGCAGAAGAGGATAGATTTGGCTCTGGTCTCAGCTGAAAATATTTTTCTTTCCATCTTCTAATGCCAATGCAGATCAGCCTTCAGATAGATTGGCCCATAATTGCCTTCACAAAAGAGTCCTGACAAAGCGTGCTATTAAACAAGGGCATTCGCTGCCACTTTTCTGCCCTTCCTGGGCTGAGCTGTCAGTGAAGCATTTCTGCAGAAAACCAGCCTGGCCAGCCCTCACCACTACAGGGACTCATTGCTGTCTCCTAGTCTGTTCTCCCTTTCTATCATTTAAAAGAAGTATTGAACCTCTCTTGTAGATGCAAAATCATTCTGAACTCATCCCCTCTGCCATGAATTCCCATGTTTCCTTTAGTTCTTCTCCATTCATGTTTCAGAAATATATATACTTTCAGAGAATGAAAACTGGGCAAATGTGTGAGTTGTAAGCTTGGCCAGAGAAGGATATGTGTTTATTTGTCTATACATGCAAAGACTTCTGTGAGAAGGAGGCTTTGCTGCCCCTCCAGGGCAGCCCTCAGCAGAGGAGCTGGCCTGAGACATCCAGCCAGTGGCAAAGAGAAGCTGGCACAGAGAAGTAGCAGCTGTCACTAAGGGCACTTGGTGTCAGTGAGGGGATCATAATTAATGTGAGAGTATTTGCTTTCTGGGGAATTTCATAAATGTTGTTTTAGGTACCTTATTTTTTTGAGTCTCCAAACCCAACATGGAAACAATTATTTTATGGGACTTTGATTTGTTTAGATCCAAGTGTATTGTTCTGAATGTGCTGTTAATTTGGAGGACTTCTCTTCAAGTCTCCAGCTGAAAAACATCTTGGATGCCTTGCAGAGAGCTTTCTCCTCTTTGTGGGAAAAAACAAACAAACAAACAAAAACCATGGAAGTTCTAAAACTCACTAACTACTCAGGTCAAAGGGGAAATGCAAGAAAGACAGAATTAGTAATCTTTAATGAGAAGTCCATCATCAATGCAGTTAATAAGCAGCTTTTTGAAGGGTTAGCATCATTGGATTTTTCTCCTTACGAGCCTGTCATCGACTGCTGGCACAGATTAACCTCTTTAAACCTGTTCAGTAGAAATTATCTATTGCCTTCTGCAATACATTAGAAAGTTAAATCCAAGCTCAATGTATTTGGCTTGAGTTTACCTCTTTTAATCAGCACCACACCCACCAGGGCATAAAAGCTGTGTATGAGTATGTGTTTAAATTATAGAGTGCACAGAAAGCCACAAAAGGCTTGGAAGGTTCAGTAATGTTAATTTTTATTCTTTCGGTGCCAACAGAGTTGTTGACCAGCTTTAGTTCTAATTAAATTGGACAACAACATGTTTATTCCTGGTGCACTATATTGCTGTTCGCCCATGCTAGAAGAGCAGATCTCTGTGTGAACACGAGCTCCCAGATAGCTATGTTTAAAAAATTGTAAATTCTGTAGTCATGTACTAATAGATTAAATTATGAACTCTGCCCTGTTACAAATGTATCATGAGATTGTAATGCTTCACTTATGTCTTCACTGCAAAGATTAAAGGATATACACATATTTCAACAACTGGGCTTTTGCTATTAAAGATTTATGTCTATTGAGATTAGCATCAGAAAGGGATGCTTGCACTGCAAGATCAGTAATACTGCCAACTTGGGTGGAACCAAGTGTCTGGTTCAGCTTCTTATGAACTGTACATGATGAGCTTTAAAGATTTCAAAGTAGAAAATTGATTATGGAAACAATCCTTAGTTCACAGATCTTAACCACCAGAATTAACATTTTGAATTCTACACCTATTTTTGCTTAAAACGCTTTAGTATTCCAAAATCCAAATGAATGTGTTGTTGGAAAATTATTAGTATGCTAGATTACATCTAATTTTTCAGTGTATAAGTCACAGAACTAATTTGAAAAAACAGCCATTACAGTGCACTAAATCCCAAATGTTTCTTCTAACAGCAACTGCCAGGAACAACTACTATAGTATTTAATCTGTTTACCATAGATAGGATTCTCAGATGGTCTGTGGAAAACTAGATCCTGAAATGCAAAAGAAAGAGGATGTATGTAGGTCAAATACAATACTGATGTCTTAATCAAAAAGCAGTGGACACATTTCTAAAGCAAATCAAAATAAATCATTCACAGACTTGGGAAGTAGACTGAACATTGTCAGATCAGATTAAATGCTCCTAAACCATGTCAAGAATAAAATTTCTCATGGGAATTGACCAGAGTGATATTAAATGGGGCAAGGATTAGCTACATGTGCTTGTATCATGCAAGTGGCATTTGACAACTTCAGAATTTTCATAATTTCTGTTTGCTTTGGATAAACAGCTGAAAGCTTAGATGACTATGTGAAGACCATCCAAGTCATTTGAATCTGGAGGAATGAGCTGGAAAGCTTTCAGAGACAGATTTTTCACATGAGATTTCTAGTACTTACTAGCTCTGGTCTCAGGAAATATGCTGTTAAGGACACTCTTTCACAGCATTCTTGGTCCTGTTTGGGAAGTATACGTGGGGAAAGAAATGTGCATATTGATCAGAAACCCAGGCTGGGTTCTAGAGCTCTTAAAAGTTTAGGGAATGTGGCACCATTTTTTTCATCCTTACTTCTTGGAAAGGTGGATTTGAGCTTCTGAGAAGAGTCTTGGCTTGGCTTGTGACTAGCTACAGCAGCAAATTCTGGTCAACCATTTCATTGCATCGGGCACAATAGTATTGCTTACACTGCCATATAGTGTTAACCACAAAATGCATTTTTCTAGTCTTTGATTTTCCTATTTTTCAACTTCAGCCTCTGCAGGAATTCTGTGGGATTGACTTCCAGGTGGCTGAGTGGTACTGCTGGGCCACAATGAACATCTCACTTCTCAACTCGGAGTAATGTGAACACTGTAAAGGCCATTCTCATTTCACTTTCACAACTTCTGCTCATCCAGTACTTTTATTCACCCCTTACCAGTTCAGTAGCATAAAGCATGTGAGGCAGGCAGTGCTGCTGAGCAGCGAGTGCAGCTCCTGGGAGCCAAGTGTCTGGAGCTGTGCAGCTGGCTGCTCTCAGGGATCAGCAGCTCAGCACAAACAGCTCACGGCTCTCTAACAACTGTCTACTCTAAATCCTTCCATAGAAATCATAATTCCTAAGGCAAGAGCATTATAGTCCTTAGTTGAAGAGGGATGCTTTCTAAGCTGGAAAGTAAAGAAGTAAGATTACTAAAATGAGCATAGTCAGTCCTAAGCAACAGCAGCAGCCCTTGGGCCACACAGCTCCCAGTCAGACCACCAGTAATAAAGACAATTCAAACAGCTGTGAAGAAAAGGGATCTACAAGAAACAAAAGAATTAACAGTGGACAGATCTTAGTCACTGCCAATTGGGAATCTTTGGGACTCAAAATGGATGACTAGATAGCTGAGAAAATTTGCTAGCTAGCTAGAAGACAATTTAAAAAAAAAAAAAAAAAAAAAGGTCACTACTCTTACAGGAAATGGGTTATATTGTTAATAATGCAATCCCATGAAAAGACCTATTGCTCCTGCAGTACAATCAGAAGTTGGTTTTATATAAAATTAACTTCTCAGATCTACACAATATACACTGCTCCTATTAAAAGTAAAGAGCTTCACTTGACAGTTGTCCTTTGAATGTAAGAAGATCATAGTATCAGAACAGTTTCCCTGGAGAACTGCAAAAATGAATCAGAATTTTATATTCAAAAGCTGTGCAGTCTCACTCTTTCCAAAATGTCCAGAGGTTAAAATATTTTTAAAGGTTTGGTTTTTTTTTTTTTTTTCATTTTATATTTCATAATTGTCTTTGTATATTTTTCCCTTGAATCAGAATTTTATATTCAAAAGCTATGCAGTCTCACTCTTTCCAAAATGTCCAGAGAGGTTAAAATATTTTTAAAGTTTTTTGTTTTGGGGTTTTTTTTTCATTTTATATTTCATAATTGTCTTTGTATATTTTTCCCTTCCTCATTCACACTTCCTCTCTCCATGACTTTTTCTGTCCCTCTTCCCTTCATGCCTTTCACCTTTTTTAAATTTCAGAGGCAATTCTTCTTCCAATTTTCTTTTAGTAAAATTTCAGGATGAAAATTTCATGCAGTGAGTTTTGGCATCTCAGAATTTAATTCTGGATTTTTATAAGCAGACCACATTTTTCTTTATAGAACAAACTTACCACTTTTTAAAAGTTATTTAGCTTTGCTATCCCTATAGAAATTACTAGTTATTTTTTGACTTCTCTTGCTTACTTTCTATTACTATCAACATGATGATGTCTTTGTCATCGGTGTGCAAGCTCACTGTATGTGGTCTCCTATACTTTGTTTTCCTAAATTCCAGAATGAAGATTTATTCCCTGTAACTCAGTGAAAGTCATCCATCCCCTGAAAGCATGGACTTGTCCTTCAATACTTGAAGTCCAGCAGTATTTCACTTCTGTTGGCCTAAACAGATTGTTGCAGAGACATGGCAGCGCCCCGAATACTTTCTTTTTTGCCTAAGGGGAGTTTAATGTCATCAGACTTTTGCAAAATGGGTCCTTTGTACTATGTTTAGCCCAGCACTAATGAACTTTATCCATTTCATTTGCACTCTTTAAATCCTGAACCATGTTTGGAACCTATGCTCTGTCCATTCCTTACATAGTCCTTGACTAAAAATCCATATGAAGATAGAAAAAATAGACTTCTGCCCAACTGGGAGAGAAGAAATTATTAGCAAGCAACAAACCAGCAAATGTGAAACACAAGTAAGGACCGTTTCTGCTCATATTGGCTAAAGGGCAGCACTGATACGACTGACCTACATCAGGGAAATTGAAAATTAATAGAGTGTCAAAAGTGCTCATGCTGACATAAGGTGCTTCTAGCCAATTACTCGGGTGGACTGAAAAGAGAAGGATTGACTTGAATTTTGCTTCCATATTTTGCTTTAAATGTGGTGGGTTTGTTGGGCTTTTTGGGTGGTTTCTTTTTTTGTTTTAGTTTTTTTATTGGAAGTGAATATTGGAGTCAAGAAGATCATAAAGAAACATATAGGGAAGAAAAGATGCAGTTGTGCAGGATGAGAAGGAAAAGTGAAGAGTGTGCAGGGTACAGTTCTTTGACACATGTTACCATTTAGTTCCAACATTTCAATATTATGGCTGCAGGAATATTTACCCTATGCCTTCAAAGGGAACAAAACACTAATTTACATGCCATCTTTTTCAAGATTTAGGAAACCTTTTAATTTTTTGTACTGGATGTTGCAAGTAACTTGTGTAACATACACTGTGATTTAATGATGCTCTAAAATTTCAGTGCAGCCAGTAAATCCTTAGTTTGCCACCATAATCAAGAATTAATGGCAAAGTAGATAAATGAAAAAATACTAATTATGTTAGGTAGTACAAATTTCTATTAATTCAGAAAGTCTGATAAAAGCATTTAAAATCAAGTCTATCATGTAGGAGTCAATTTTTAAAAGAAAATATACAACAACCACCACGTCCACAAAAAAAAAAAAAAAAAAAAAAAAAAAAAAAAAAAAAAAAAAAGGTTTTGGTGGTTTTTTTTAGCTGTTATCTCAGTGTACACATGTAACTGTACCACCTGATTTTCTGGTAGTATTGCTGCAGGTTGTTTTCAGAATCTGTTTCTTAAGTTCAATATCTATGTTAATGGAACCAGTGCTCTAGAAATGAAGCACAAATGTTTCCCATATTTGCAGTTTATCAAATACATCTGTGTTTATTATTGATATATGATGTTTGTTTTCTTAAGCATTTCTCAGGTTATTTTTCTGTGTGTGGCTTTATACCTTCATGATTCAGCCAGTCTGATCTCTTGTGGGATTTAAAGTGAAGAAGAGATCCAAACTCTTAACATCTCCATGGAAGTGAGGTCGGGAGGGGGTAGAGGTGAACATGCAGAGGTAATGCTGGACCAGACAACACAGAACAAGGGTGGACAAGGACACAGAAAGTAGCAGAGAGTGGGGCAAAATACATTTGCATGACATGGTGCTGATTTTTGTGCCTAATAATATTGTTTGTTACTTCATGAATGTAGAATGAACACAGTTCAATGGTTATCTTTTTATTTCTTGCCATTAGTTAGAGACTAATTATTACTTCTAAATTTATGTTGTTACAGAGTAATTCTGCTTTTTTCAGTTTATCTACTTCATGCTGATAAAGGAAGAAATTCTGAGAGCCATGACACAAAACTTTAAAATATGTGCCTTGAAATTACTAGGAATCACATTAAAAGGGGATTTAAGATATGGAATTTTACACTGCAATCTAATATTGTTCTCATAGAAAATCCAAGTGTCTTTTGCAAATGCATTGCAAATGCAGTGTACAAAGCTAGTGTGAGATGAATAAAATAATTGAAATTATTGCTATGCCAGTAAGTTTTGCATAAATAAGTGGTAAATGGTTGCAATTTGAATCCAAGAAGAATTCCAGAAGAAATGGAAAGTGCTGTCTTTGACTGAAAGAAAGAAGCAGCATGTTCAAAGACATGTGGCATGAGTTTAAAAATATGGGATTAAATCTATTTCCTTGATAAGTCAGAAGGTAACAAAACACCCCAAGGACCCTGCCGGTCCTTGCAGGGAAAAAGAAGTCAAACACTTGTTATGAAAAACCAGGAGGAGAGGCTGAAAAGCAAAGAGAGAATGCCAGAAACAGTCAAGACTGAAGAGAGACTATGATTTTGATGATCCTTTCTTTCTTAGTAAAAGCAAACTGCACAGGCTAGGTAATGTGGATGGTATTCATAGGTCAGGATGAGGCCTCTGTTCAGATATGCCTACAGTCAAAAATCATTAGGATAAACAGTATCCGTGCAAACACAGGGAATATTATATATGTATAAGATAAATTAATGCAGCAATTAAAATTACTTGGGCTTAACAGAGGAGAACAGGTTATAGGTCGATCTCCCGAAAATGAATTCTGGGAAGGAGGGACAAGGAAGGGTATACAGCTACTATAATATTGACATAGAAGCTTTGAAAAGGAACTGAGCAGCAGGCCATCTGTGAGCACAAAGATCAGCAGGAACAGCAGATAGGGACCCAAGAGATACCAAAAAACACCCTGAGCATTCTAACTTGTATTTATCGCAATAAAGAGATTGGAAAAAACATTACTATGAAATTGCGAGACAGAGTTAACATTTCCCATACATGTTACAAGTGAGGCTGAGACCCAAGAGGAATTGCTTGTGTGCATTGAAACAGAAAAGGCTGTTCAGAGCCCAAGAACTGGTCCAAGGCCAGATGGCTTTACGATGGTTCCTTAAGACTACAAAAGAGGACTTAACTCCTGTTCTGAAAAGACTTATCACAGATATGGATAAATGAGCAATAATGGTCCCTGCTGGAAAAATGAGCTGACATAACTCTCACAGTGCCTGAACAATGATTTTTTTTGTCCAACAAGACACCATGGCTGGAGCAAGAGAAGCTCATTGAGTGATGCTCATGATCTTTATGCGTTTAGGCACTGTATCTCAGCAACTTTGATGTTTATTGAGTATAATTTTTGAGCAAATTAGAGGTTTTCTTCACAAAATGGTGGAGAAAAGCTGACAGGCAGGGATGAAGAAGACAGTTTAAAACTGACACCAAAATTTGTCTCCTTTATTTGGTCAGCAGAAAAAGTGAAGTTGCTTTTGTCTCTTTTGATACTAGTTTTGTTGAATATACTATTTTATTTGATCAACAGTGTAATTCTGGTGTTGTGTAAAAGACAGAATGTGCAAAAATTGTGATTTCTCTGCATTTTTATATCACAGCTGCCCCATGGAATTCACCAAAGGAGTTTGTGTTTCTGTAATGGTTAATAAAATAACAATGAAGATATTAATGAATGGACAAATGAGTGACTAAATTTGAAGTAGGGAGAATTTTGATGGACAAGGGGAGGGGAAGTATCAAATAAAAAAGTAAAGAAAACTTGAGAGTAAAGCTTTTAATTGTGAAACTCCTCTTAGTTTTAGAGGATAAAGTATTTTTAGCTTTTGCAGTCATGCAGACAAGAGGTAGGTGGGAGACAGGAGGTCATATGCATGAACCATCCTCTCACGCAAGTCCCTTCTTGTGGAGTCCTGTTTTGAGGAAGCTGAAATCTGATCTCCTCCCTTGACCTAAACCCTAAGACTCCTCCCCTAGAACACCCTATAAAACTGAAGACCCTGCTCCTTCTCCCTCTCTTAGTCTTCGCTTCTCTCCGTTCTCACCCCCTCCCCGGCCCGGGGTAGGGGGAAATAAATGGATTCTCGTGCTTCTAACAAAGACTTGTCTTGTCTGTTCCCCATCAGTGGTTGTTGAGGGAGGTTGCCTCCCTGGGCACGATGGTCAGTGTTAGCACATGCAATGCTACACCTCAGAGCTGCTCCATAAAGACACATCTGAGACGAAGAGAGTTCGATTATAAATCTTACATTTACTTTCCTTTTGAACCAAGTACAAGATGACAAAAATTTACTTTCCCCACATATAAAGAGATGTAATCAAAGCATCTTGTCAAACATGAGACTGTTGAGACTTAAAAATGGAAATTTTGAAGAATGCAGTTGCTAGTGGTCTTAACCACAAAGCCATATTCTAATTGTTAGGCTCCAAAATTTACCAAGGCAATGAATAACACCATTTACAAAGTGCCTTACTTTGTTTACTTGACCTTTCCTCCAATCTTTTCTCTGAGGCAAGACTGCACCATTTCTAACATGTATAATAAATTTCCTCCCCACTCAGTACCTGCCCAGAGGATTTGCTGCACTGGGCAATGCACAAGGTTCTTGGGTAGGTCAGCAAAGGCCTGTGCAGACAGACCCAGAGCCTCTTATTATAAATGCATAAATCCCACTCTGAACTTCACAGAGACTCTTTAATATTGTACTTTCTTTCTTTTACATGAGATACTTGTTGAAAAAAAATTACGATTTTGAATATAGAGAAAAGTAACAGGGTCCAATGAGGACTTTGTGAGGCTTATAATAAACCTTCATAATCTCTTCTGCTCAAAATGGAAAAATTAACCAAGAGCCTCTCTTATACAGCATGGTCCTTAATCTGGGGAAAGGTAGACTGTTGCTGGAGAAACCTTGAAACATACTACTATTTCCAACAGTAAGTTGCATTGAAAAGTTTATGTCCAGGAGAATTAAGGTAAATGGGAGTAAAGAATTTTTTTGCCTGAACTATTAAAAACATCCTGCGCTTCTTACCTATTTTGGCAGCATGTTTTGTAGAATATGGTATGTGCTGACACAGAAAGGCACAGGACATTTTGGAACCCAGAGGTCAAAAAATTCAATGAGACTTAAGCTCCAAGAAGCCTTTTTGAACCTCAGTTTTACACCAGGTAAAATGTAATATATTTGCTATGGGATTTTTCTTCACTTATAATACTTGAATTAGAGAATTAAGTTCTTGCAATAATGGCAATTAAACTGGACATATTTCTGCTTTCTTGAAAATGATACAAACTTGCATAACAAGTGCAAGTTGAAGATCTACATGTTTTAAACAGGCCTAAAAATTAATACTTTACAACCTTTATTAGCCTCACATATTGTGTAAATATTTTAAGTCCATTTAGGACACAACTTTCAACATTTATGTTTAACAGTTTTCACTTCCTCTATCAAAAATTCCCTATATTTCATGATCCACAGGAAACTCCAGCTCACAGCAACTGAGCACGTCTGACTGTTCCCTTATTTTCTTTTTTTTCTAATTTGTTGTTACATTTCTTTTTTTTCTTCCCCAAACAATTTCTTTGAGCTTCTTAACACACTTACCTGGAATTATTCATTCTCTTCTGTCCCTTTTCAGAATAAAGAATCAGCTATTTGAGAGTCACACAGTGCTTGTTAAATACCTGTTGCCTACTGACATTTAGCTGATTATACTGCAAATTATCCTGTCTTTATTTCACGTTTCTTTCAGGAAAGACATTTTATTTGAATAAAGATGTTATTAAATCCATAGGAAGCTTCTAGCATTGTTTTCTTCTTGTCAGATTCAACTCCAAATCTGAATGTATTCTCTGGTATTTTTTGCCATAACTGCAGCCCCTAGGACTGTGTCTCAGCTGTTTGGGTAACGCTGGATTATAGTCTCCAGTCTCCTCAGACACAGACACCTAACAGGCATTTGTTTGAGTTTTTATTTAAAGCACTTTAATTCAAACCCCTTAATATTCGTATTATTAACTTCAGCTACTGGGGGCCAAAAAGATGAAAACATTTATGAGGAGGATTGCATGGCCCCTTCTGGGAGCCTGGAGCCATTCCTTGTGGCACAGCTAAGCACAGGGGGAATCAGTTGAGCCAAGGTATGTATTTCAGCAGGGTCTCAAAATTTTATTGCAGCTTTCACTGGTTCACAAACTGAGACAGACTTGGGTGCGCTACAAACACTGGCCCTTGTGGTGGGTGGCCTCTTCCCTGAGCATGTTGCAGCATGTGGATTCTTCACACCCCTGCTAAGATCCCATCAGTGAGAGAGGCCTCTACCCAAATTAAGGCAAAGAAGGCCACATGACAAAGCCAGTAATACAGATTTTATTTAACAACAAAAATGTGAGGTAGATAAAAATAGGAAAGTAGGGGGAGGGGGAGAGAGATAACAAGCAGAAGATAGTCACCATCTGTGGATCCAACAGCATCCCATTGACCTCTGGCTTTTTAGCCAGGTTCCAAGGTCCCAACAACCCCATGGTTTCAGTTCTGGACAATAAAATAGGATCTGGTAAATGGTATGCATTTACATAAAAAGTTGAATTAAGAAGATATGACTGTTAACATTTCTTGCTTACTTTAACTATATCATACACAAAGTTACTTTTAATAGATATTTTTGTTGTTGTTGTTGTTAAACTTCTCACTTATTTTTAAGGACTGGCTTTAAAATGCAAGACTATCTGGTTGACCTAACCATTTAAATATTCAGAAACAGCAAAGGTCCAGTATTATTTCTCTTAGAAAGCAGCTCTGTCTCAAAAGAGCCATTTATTGCTATTCTCATTTAAAACTGGCTTAAAGATTATTGAGGAAGACAAGAGTGTCCCAGCTCGGTTACAGTGAACCCAGTGCTCTCTGGCCACGCTGACACAGTTGACTCCGGTGTCTGACACAGTCTTATTTTTCCTAACCCTGGCTGAATGTTCTCCCTTGCCATGGCTAAAAAAAGAAAAAAATCTGCCTTCTACCGTTGCTGCACTGGTGCCCAAAAGACAGAACAAGACACCAGGGGCTCAAACTGAAACACAGGAGGTTCCCTCTGAACAGAAGTGAAAGTAGCTATTTGCTGGGAGGGTGTGGCGGTGCGCGATTTGTTTAAAGGTTTTATTTATGTAAAGTTTTGTAGTTTATTGTAATGGTTTGTTCCTTGTACCCCCCTGTTTTATGTATGGTTTCTACTTGTTTACCAGTTAAGGAGTCCCTGTTCGTTTTCTGTCAATCATTCCCCCTCTTATTTTAGACATGTCAATCCTCTCCCTCTCCCCTTGGGCGCCCCGTCACTCAGGTTGGGGCCCTTCCCTGGTTTCTGGAAAGATCCAGGGAGGGCGTCGTGTGATAGGTGGGCACCCAGGGAAATCCCCTCCCCTGTCTTGGGATTAGTTGCTGTGTTGAAGGTTAAGTCCCCCGGTCACACCCTGCTGTTTCCCTATTGGCAGACCTGTTGTCGCCACCCCTAATCCCTCCCCTGGTTAAAAGTTACTGCACGGGTCTGCTCTGGGCTCTTCTCGAGCAGCAGCTGACTGAGGCAGAGCTCCGTGCGAGTCTGTTCTCTTCAATCAATTCCATCTGTGTCACCCTGCTCGAGCAAGAGTTGACTCCTTTCTTCGCCGCCGTAGTCCTGACGTCAACTAGTGCCCGTCGCTGTGTGGGGAACCAAGGCCCCACAGGGAGGAGGTGGCTTGCTACACCTGCCACCCCGACCTTCAGAGCGTTTGCCGCAGTGACATCTGAGCTAGCCTGGGGCAGCGCTGGTCAGCGCCTTGAGGGACACTGTGACAGGAGGGTGACCAAAAACAGCAGCAGGTTGCTCAGAGAGGTTGTAGAGCCCAAGGAAACATTCAAAAGCCATCAGTGTGGATGTGGTTCTGCAGAGCCAACTGCGTGGCCCTGCTCGAAATGGGACCAGGACAAGGCGGCAGCCGCCCCTCAGACCCGGCCCAGCCCGGGGGAGCCCTCAGCAGCGCCCTGGGGACAGCAGGGACCGAGCCCGGCCCCAGCTCTGTCCCCGGGGTGCCGCACAGGCCACGGGACACAGCAGAAGGAGCCTCGGCGCCATCGCCCTCAGTTCTGAGCCTGCTGTCCATCGAGCGCGGGGCTCACCCCCACCTGATGCGAGGAAGTGCCGTGCTCCAGCTGTTGCTCAGCCCTGAGCAAGCCGTGCCCGCAGGGCAGAGACTGTCATGCTAGGCTTTCTCCGGCACTTTTGTTATAAACAAGTGCTGTTTAAGTGATTTGAGTCTTAGTTACTTAATTGTTAAGATCCCATAAGGATTGTTGGTGTTTGTTCTGATTTGCTAAGTTTAAAGAGTTGGCCCTTTTCCTGTTTAATACTGATTAATCATCTTATTCACTCCTGTTTGTTAATTAAAAGTTCACCCTGTTCATTGTTTTTTACCTATTGACTCCTCGCCTGTATATCCCTGTTTGATTCGTCGGGTGCTGGCCTTGCTGCTCCTTAAAAGGCATCTGATTTGCAAATGAAGGAGACACTGGAATTCTGGGATCTACTCAAGAACAAAGGACTCTTAAAACAGAAAACCAGAGTACAATCCAGAACTGAAAGTAGTACTACTGAACTGTCGCAGAGGTAAAGCTAATAGCCAAAGCAGCTTCATTCGGTCGCCATGACCTGAACCGTTCCCTATTGGCAGGACACCGCTAAACAATGAGCCCAAACTGACTTCCCGGGTAGGCCCGTGAAGACAGAAGCCCCAGCCTTGCTGTGAAGCAAAGCTGACTGCACCTCCTCCTCTGCATTGCCGAAGGGAGCAGCAACTGGTGCACACAGCACCTTGAGCCCCCACCCAGCGCTGATTTCTCTAATAAAGGCAAAAAAAAGGAGCAGGTCTCCATGCCCTTGATTTCTTCATTACACTTTCTCCTGGAAAGCCATTCCCCAGCGGAGCCTGCTCATGGCGGCCGGACAACCTGCCCAGATGGGTGGTGGGACAGAGGCAAAGGCTGCGGGTGCTCCCCCTGGGCCAGCCCTGCTGGAAGTGGGCAGGGGCAGACAGAGCCCGGGGCCCAACCCAGCACTGTTTCTGGAGGTGCTGCAGGGGAGGCAGTGTTAATCTGAGGCGTATGAAGGTCTCTTCTGACCTTGACGGATCCGGGACTTGGGGATTGCCCCGGACCAGGTGCAGCATCTGGCATTTGGCCTTATTGAAACTGGTGAGGTCTTCGTGGGCTCACTTGTCAAGCCTGTTCAGTATCCTGTACATGGCTGCCTTCTTCCATGGTGCCTCTGCCCTGCTCAGCCTCCCATCCCCTGCAAACGTGCTGAGCTCAGTCCAATGCCAGTGTCATTGGGGAAGCCACTAAAGAGTCCTGGGGCCAAGGCAGAGCCCTAAAGGGCACCATCGTCCTCGACCTGCTGCTGAACACGAAGCTGTCACCAAAACTGCAGAAAAGCAGAAGCTCTTCAACAACATCTTTTCAGTGATGGAGAATCAGACATCACTTCATTGTGACCAGGATATTATTCTGGCAGTGGAATAATTTCCATTTCACATACACACAGGTTGTGCAGTGGAAATCATTCCATCCCACATGGTTCTTTACCAGACTTTTCACATATTTATGCATAGAAAACCCAAATAAATTCTTCTTCAGTGGTTCTAAATTACACTATCCTTAGTATTCAACCTTCTCTTGATTATTGATCCCTTTGCCTTGGCTGCTAATTTTGTCGTCATTCTTTGGCTCTCTTACCAATCTTTTCCCAGACCAGGTGCCTCAAACCACACCAGTGGGTCGGGTTTGCTAATGTCCATTTATGTTCTCGGAATCATCTTCTGGCTATTCCCAACCTATAGATGCTAAACTTCCAGAGTCTAGGAAAGTTCTTTTGTGGGCTGAAGCTCACCAGGCCTCAGGCAGCAAAATGCAAAGCCTTGGTGAAAAAGAGTTTTTAGAAGAAAACCGTCATTTCCTTCCCTACCTTGCAAAGGCGAACAAACCCATGACAAAAATGCCTTAAAAATTTCAAGAGTTGTATCATTTCTAACAGAGCCACTGACCACAACCCTCTGGCTGTGTCCATTTGGCCCATGGCTCATGCCCCACATAGCCCACCCTCCAAAGCCAGGGCTCTGCAGTGTGGGGCTCAGGCTGTCGTGTGGGACTGTGTCCAAAGCCTCACAGGGCTCTGGGCACATCGGGGGCTCCAAGTCCAAGAACAGCTCCATTTCTGTTCCAGTGCGTTTGGCTGTCCAAGGGATGTTGGGTGTGACCCTTTGTGACACAGATCCGTTGCATCAGGGCCCTTGGTTGATGTGGGACACTGTGGTGCCCAGAGACTCTTGTGACACGGCAGAGCCCTGCCGTGCCAGAGGGGCATCTAAGGGGTGCAGAGCCCTGGGATGCCCAGTGCCAGGAGAGCTGCTGTCTCACGAGGAAGCAGCTCCCCTGAGAGCCTCAGCAGCAGAGCAAGATAGAGACGCTCACAGAGGAGGCAAATCCCAACTCCCCTGCTACCATGGAGCAGCCAGGCCTGTGCATGAGGCCCCAGGTGACAGCCAGCCCTGGAGGGATAGAGGACAGAGGGAGCTTGGATGGGGCCTGGGGGCCAGGGCCTTGTAGCCCGTGATGTGCCACGGCAGTCTCCTCCTTCCCCCACAGCTGGGGCACAGAGCCAGGGCACTGCCCCACCTCACCCCTGCTGGCCCCCAGGCCCCTCAGCTCCCTAGCTGGGATCCCTCAGGGAGCAGTGGGAGGGAGCAGCAAAAGGGACAGAGCTGCCAGGGCCACAGACTGTGGAGTGGAACTTGGCCGTGGAGAAGGGGAAATGGAAACACAGCGTAGACCAAGAGCTGTTCCAGTGGAAAGACAAGACAGATGAAGAGTTGTCCCAAGAAGATGACAGTGACAAAGAGCTTTCCCACTGGGAACTCTCCATGGACCACGAGCTCCCTGAAGAAGTCAGACAAGACTCAGTGTCGTCCCAGGATGGAGATGATTGAGACAAAGAGGAATCACAGGAGGACTGGGCAGAGATCACCATCCACACCATCTAGGTCAACCCCAGGTACCCACAGCTCCTGCAGGACCCTGATGCTGCTCCCCAGGACTTGGCCAAGGCAGCAGCTTCTCCGGCCTTGGCTGAGCAGGTGAAGGCAGCGGGGGCACAGAGCCAGGGCCCTGCCCTGCACAGCCCCTGCTGCTCCCCAGGGCCCTCAGCTCCCCAGCCCGGAGCCCAGGCCCTCAGGGAGCAGCTTGTTCCCCCCGAGAAATGCCTGTCCCACTTCAGGCGGGCACTGCGGGCACTGCGGGGCCATTCCGCTGCTCCTGCCTGAGGCCACAGCCGGACGAGGAGCGCCCGCTGCCCGTGCCAGGCCGGGCCCCGCAGGTGGCGGCTGGGCCGGAGCCTGCCCGGCACCCTGAGCGAGCCGCACAGGACGGGCTGCCTCTGCCTGGACGTGTCCCTCCAGACTGAGCAGGGCTGCCACACAAACCATTCTTCCATTACAACGAAATCTGGCTTTAGGAAACACTAGTGGTAAGAAAGAAAAACACAAAAATATTCCCCACCAAAAAAATATACTTAAAAAAACCCACAAACAAACAAAAAAAAAAAAAAGAAAAAGAAGATTAGGAATAGGAATAAGAATAGGAGTATGATGAAGAGAGAAGTAGTACATAATAATAATAAGAGAAAGAATAACAATAAAATAGTAAGCTGGAGAAGAAGAATTAGAGGAAAAAGAAAAAAATAATAGTGTAGCGGTGTGTTTTTAGTTTTGTTGAATTAACTAATGCGTTTATGTTTATTTTAATGTTCATTGTAAAATGGTTCGTTCCCTGTACCCCCCATCTGTTCGAATAGTTTCGACTTGTTTACTGTTAAGTAGTCCTGAACCGTTAAGTGTCAGTCATCCCTACCCCCTCTACCCCAGTTGTCAATCCCCTCTCTCTCCCCTTGGGTGCCCTGTCCATCACTTTGGGGCCCTTCCCTGGGTTCTGGAAAGATCCAGGGAGGGCGTCGAGTGGTTGGTGGGTGCCTGAGGAGCCCCCTCCCTCCAGTTTGGGATTGGGTCACCGTTCTATAGTTAACACCCCTTGTTACACCCCTCTGTTTCCCCATTGGTCAGATTGTTGTCACCTCCCCTGAACCCTCCCCTGTACAAAACCTGGTGCGCAGCTCAGCTCGGGGCTCTCTGAGTTCAGCTGCCGACCGAGGTTGAGCTTCCTGTCCGTCTCCCTCAATAAACCACCCTGTTGAGCTACCTCAGAGAGTCGACTCTTTTACTGCTGCCGTTGTCGTGACCACACCAAGGCTCATTCGCCGCGTGGGGAACCAAGAGCCCACTGGAAGGAGGTGGCTCGCACGCCCTGCCACCCCGACCTGCTACGCGTTAGCCGCAGTGGATTTTACTGAGCTAGCCTGCGTGCTGCGCCGAGCACAGAGGCACTGCGACATAATAGTAATAGTAAGAAATGGAATAAGAAAACTAAAACCAAGAAAAATAAAAATTACTAAGATGAATAAATAGTAGTAGTAGTAATGAAGAAGACAAAGATGAAAATAGTAGTAATGGTAAATAATAAAATCAAAATAGATACACATCCGCACATCTTCTAGAATCAGAGAATGAAGGGAAGGGACTTAAAGGTTATCTAATCCTAAATTATTATGTTCTGCTCTTTCTTTCTGAGATCTCTTTCCTAATTCTCTAAGAATCCATGTTAAATGAAATCCATAGATTGTCATCATATGCTCTCATTTGGACCTTCATTTGGGCAGAGGCAGGAACATAACATCTAGGCAGGGTCCCTTCCAACTGCAAGTATTCCATGATTCTATCAGCTCCTCGCTTCTCTTTTCTTCCTCTGTCTTCTTCAAGCTGGGAATGTGCTTGAAAATGTCTGGCAAACAAACATTTACTCTGGGAGCCCACAGAGCTCCAGGACCATGTCACCTGCACCTGCACAGCTCCCTTGTGAGGCACAACAGAAACAGCACCCCAGGAGCCTCCACAGCCTCCCAGCCTCCTCAGCACTGGGAACCCTCAGAGAGCTGTGGGAAGCAGACGGGACAGAGCTGCCAGGGCCACAAACTCTGGAGTGGGACTTGGCCACAGAGAAAGTGGAAACACCACACGGACCGAGAGCTATTCCAGAGGGAAGACAAAACAGATGGAGAGCTGTCCCAAGAAGATGACAGTGACAAAGTGCTTTGCCACTGGGAACTATCCATGGACCAAGAGTGATGCACGCCTTAAGTCACTGGTGTCCCAGCTAGCTCCAGGTGGCACACCAGTGTTGCACATGTGGGGAACCAGCTCTCGAACACTGTGTTAGGCGCCGCTGCAGTTGAGGTAAAGGAGAAGGAGGAGGCTCTCAGTCTGAGGTTCCAACAGGGCAGGTTTATTACTGTTGAAGGGTTCAGGGGAGAGAGAGCCCCGAAAAAAGGGGAACACAGCTTTTAAGCAGGGGTGGAACAAGGGGTCGGTACAACACTATAACCAACCAGGACTTAACAGGGGAGGAGTGTAGGGAGGGGTTTACAAAATTTTGACAAATGGGGGAGCACAAGGGGAAAACACAACTTGAGGGGACCAACAAGGTGTTGAAGAACATGGAATTTGCTAGAACAGGGGGAAGGAGTAAGCATTGACTGACAATCAAATATGTGAGGTGACAAGCGAGGGGCTGGGGCAACCAGGGATTGACATAGAGGGATCTAGAAGAAGGAACAGGGTTAGCTTGATAGACAGAGAAAGGGAGGGAACAACATTAAGGCTAAACCATTCTTCCATTACAATGCAAGTTGAGTTTAGGAAACAGTAGTAGTAAGAACAAAAAAAAATACACCCCACCAAAAAACAAAACAAAACAAAACAAAACAAAAAAAACCCCAATCAATCAATCAATCAATCAATCCATCCTTCCAAAATGACAACAACAAAAAAAGATAATACTAGGAATACAAACAAAATAAGAACAGGAATAGGAGGATGATGAAGAGATAGATGTAGTAAATAATAATAATAATAATAAGAGAAAGAATAACACTAAAAATAGTAAGCTGAATACAAATAAGAAGAAGAATAAGAAGATGAAGGAGAAGAAGAAATCATAGTAATAGTAGTAGTAAATGAAGAAGATAATGAAGAGGAAGAGATAATAGTGGTAAAGAATATGAAGAAGAAGAAAGAAGAAAAAAGAGGAAAAAAGAATAAGAATCATAAATTTAACAAGAATTAAAAGAACAAGAATAAGCATTAGAAGAAATAGTAGTAGTAATAGTAAAAAATTGAATAAGAAAAACAAGAACAAGAAAAATAAAAATTACTAAGATGAAGAAAAAGAAATAGTTGTAGTAACAAAAAAGAAGACTAAGATGAAGAAGAATATGAAAATAGTAGTAGTAGTATATAATAAAATCACAATAAAATACACATCCACACATCTTCTAGAATCACAGAATGAATGGAAGGGCATTAAAGATGATCCAGTACCAAATGAAATAAACACCATGTTAAATGAAGTCTGTATGTTGTTGTAATGTGCTCTCATTGGCACCCTCATTTGGGCTAAGGTTATCTCCCTCTCTAATGGGATCATAACACCTGCACAGGGTCCCTTCCAGCTGCAAGCATTCCATTCCTCAGCTCCTTGCTTCCCTTTTCTTCTTCCCTCTGTTTTGAGCTGGGAATGTGCTTGAAAATGTCCAGCAGACAAACATTTGCTGACTGCTCTGGGAGCCCACACAGCTCTGGGACCTGGGGGTCTTGGTCAACAGCAAGTGTTATACAAGCCAACAACATGTCCTTCCAGCAGAGAAGACTAAGGGCAGCCTGGGGCTGTAATAAGAGGAGTGTTGCCAGTAGGCTGAGTGAAGGAATCCCTGTCCCCTCCTCAGCAATGGTGAGGCCACACCTGAAGTGCTGTGTCTCCGCTGGAGAGAGGCCACTGAAAGGCCATGAAGATCATTCACAGGCTGGAGCATCTCTCAGGTGCAGAAAAGCTGAGAGGACTTGTGAGGACCAGCTACGGAAGTCTGGGGGAATTTGATGAGGATATAAAAATATCTGAAGGCAAGGGTTACAAGAGGATAGAGCCAGGTTGCTGCACCAGCACAGGCCAGTTAGGCCCTAAATTTTCACCTCTGTCTCTTGATTCATTTGGCATTAACTGGGGGAAAAACAGGTAGCAGTAAAAAAATAATGCAACAACAGAGAACAACTTCTTAGTCTAATAACTGAAATAAAAAATGTAGCTTTTTGAAAAGCAGGCCTTGATGGTTTTACATAACAGATGTAGGTTTGAAGAGGGTAAACCCCAGGAAAAGCAAATGCAGAATGAATATGTTGTCCCTGTATTATCAATGTATATTTGCTAATTTGCCACCACATACAAGCCTGCACCAGTTACTAGGGCAATGCAGTACCTAAATGTTTATGCCTCCCAGTGCCGTGGCTGTACTGGATCATGTTAAATCATCACCCATACAGACCAAGAGCATTTGTCAAGTAAAATCAAGTCTCTGCCTTTCCACAGATGGTAGAGAAAGCTGTCCACAAATTCTTGGGAGAATCTCTTAATCAAGTGCCCATAGAGATCAAAGGTGCTGATTCACTATAGCTACCTAGGAAGTCATATACTTCTAAACTTCCACTCTGCTGTGCTCCACACACACACGTCAGTGAAACCATGCTTTCTATGGAAAAAAATTACTTATTTACCTTAAAAAATGACTTTTTTTTTACCTATTCAAGCCTCATCTTTTGTGTAACCACTGATTCTTAGTATCTTTTTTTCTACTTTGCATGTGGTATTTTCTATTACCTCTTTTTGTACACAGGAAAGCATTATGCTCTGAAAAATAAAGGTATATGTTCCTAATGCTTCTTTTGCCTTCAGATTCTCCAACAAAATTTTCCAATTGTATAATAAACAAACACAGGAGACACTGATTCTAAAAATTTTCTCACCGGTTTTCAGAAAATCAGCGTGTGATAATAATAATGGGATTTGACACTCTCTAACACTGTGTTAACATATCTAAGTTAATTCAAGAAAATGGTTTAATTGAGGGACTGGAACCTATAAAATTCCTTTTGGCTCCTGTATTGCATGTGTGCTTCTGTACCACTGTTACCTCTCTAATGTAAGAAAAAAAAGTTTTCCCTTGTGTCCTGGGGTCACTTTATGACGCTGTATTGTATTTGTATCCCCATCCATCTGTTTAACCCAGAAATAAGTTTTGAACCTTTAAAACTAGATCTGAGAGTGAAGGGGTGGAGAACAAGAAGCGGTGGAATGTCTGAGGCAGCTTTATTCAAAAACATAGAGTTAAGAGCTTCAGCTCTCTCTCGGTGCGTGTTGTCTGCAGCACGGACAGGGAGAGACCTCTCCTCAGCTTATAGTTAGTGAGGAGAATAAAATTTTTAAGATGAAGTGTTTACAAGTTACCAAATGTCTTAATCACTTGTTGCCAGTCATCAGTTATCTGTATTGTTTGTTTTATGTACAAGTTGCCAGTTTCATGTACCAGTGTTATCTGTTTGCTGTACCCCTAAACCCCAGTTTCTACTCTCCTAGTTGTTTCCCAGTTCTCAAGGCCCCCAGAACCCCTTTACCTTGCCCCAGATTAGGTGTCTGCTGCTCCCCAATTGGCCCGCTGAATCATCGATGCTGCGTGTGTAACATGGACGTTGCCTGCCTCTCATCAGCTTCTTCTCTGTCCATCAACCTGAAGGAACCGCCCAGAGACTAACTACTATCCACCCAGTATGGAGATGAGGGGGACTCCCAAGGTGCACCTCTCATCCGGAAGTGGGGTGAGTACCAACAACCCCCAGCAATAACGAGCCGGCTCCACTTCCACCCAGAAGAATGATAAGGAAGGGGTGAGGGAGACCCTAAGGTACTTGTGGACTCTGTCTGACCAATATCCAAGATCTCACCCTGACTTGGGAAGCATCCACTGGGAGACACCCCCTACCCCGAAACATACCACGAACGAGACCTATGGGACTCCTGCGAGGCAAGGCTCCCGACTCTGCGGCTGCGCAGAATCGTCGAAGACCTCTTTCTCAGCGGTGTCCACTGGGAGCAGCAGCGGCGTAGGCATTCCCCGAGCCTTCCCACAAAAAGAGCTGCTTAATAAAGGCACTAAAAGGAGTAAAATCGATCTCCTGCCCTTGCATCATTTATAACAGTTAGTTTTTAGCTAGTTGAGGCAGAGAAGTTCCCTGGACTGAGGCTTTTCTTTTTCTTGGAACTGATCAGCCTGGCTCTGGGTCAAAAACCCAGAAAAACACCAGGAACTCACACCTGTGGCCCACCAGAGCTCAGGACGTGGCATTTTCCAGTGCAGGAGGAACTGGTAAGAGACTGAGCAAGCTGAGCTACACCCTACGACAATGACTCTCTCTGAATTTGCCATCTCTTCAGAACAACAAGAGATTCCATTGGTTAATACTATTACTTTTTGTTTGTTTGTTTATTTCATGTTTGTGAGTACTTTGCTTGTTAAATAAACACGTTTCTCCACTTTTCTCAAAGGAGGTTTACCTCCCAAACAGGTAGGGGGAAGTGCCACTGAATTCTGTCCTTTAGGGAGATATCCCTTTGGAAGTTCCCTTCCAAATTTGTCCTAAACCAGGACAGCTCTTTTTCAAATTTTTTCTTTGTAAAATATGTGTCTTATTATTCATCTAATCTCTTTCATACTAGAAGAACAGTGTAGCAATCCTTAATGGTAAATGAATCAATAGAAGTTTAGTAGTAGCACATTTTGTTTCTTTGGAGAACTTAGTTCTGACTCTACAAAGTCCAAGAGGTCAGGATGTCCAAGACCAAACACGTTAACAATACTTAAAAATGCTCAAGAATTCAAGTGATAAGCATTAAAAATTACTGAAGTCTCGATGTCACAAACTGCTTGCTACCATTATTTCCCCACAATTACCTCCTATTTATTGCAGTAACTTCCTGAAAATCTTTTTCTTTCCGTTATCTGCAGTTCTGTGTAAAACAGAATTTATTGTTATTGCCATCACATGCTGAAAACCCCCACTTAAATGTGTATTTAGGGCGACGTTTTGTCCTGCTAGAGTAGTCATTTATATTTGTGATCGAACAACAAATGAAACTTAAGGGGGTCCGAGCCCAGACGATCCCTTTGAGTTTCCTCAGAACTCTGCCCCGATGGCGACTTAATAGAGAGAGGCAGCCTTGCTCCAATAGTCCAGAAACAAAATTTTAATAATGCAAAAATAACAAACAAGAAGGTGTACACTATATTTGGAGCGGACTGGAATAAAGCAGTAACAGGGAACAAAAGGCACAGAACTGTCAGACAAAGGTGTTTATGCCTCCCAGTGTGGGGTGGAGTTAAGGTGGGGTCTAAGGGAAGGGTCCAATAGGGAGGAACGATTAGGAATATTAAAATTCCTGCACCAAAAATCAACCTATGGTAACACAAAGAGCTAGGAACTTTCTAGCAACAATTTGCATACTTGAGCTGAGGGAGCGTGTGAGTAAGCCTCTTGCTTACTGTGCTTAGAAAGGGGTTCCTCAGGGCATTAAGCTGAAGTTTTCCTCTTCCCTGGGGAAACCACTCTCTACAATCAAATAATAACTTCAAATAGCTATTCCCTATGAAAAGTAATGGCAAACCAGACCCATGTTTGCATTTTCAGGAACTAATGATATTGAAGTACCCTGTTCTAAAGATACAGGCAATTAGTTTTTGCTATACATAATTACTACAAATATTGTTAATAGTATTGGAAGCTACTTAGTAGCATCCTACAGCCTACAGCATAGAGTCAGAATCACTGAATGGTTTGGGTTGAAAGGCACAGAGTGGCCTTGTTCTGGAAGTCATTTTTATGCACACACTTAAGACATTTTGATCTAAAGGTGTGCCTGAATTTGAGTGGGCAGATGTGCTATTTAAATTTTATTCATAAGTGGGGATATTTGTGTTTATACATATGTGTATGTGTGTGTTTATATCTATCTATAGATGGAACACATGGACTTACAGGGAGTTAAGTTGGAGTATGTGGCTGGTTCCGTCCCCGCACCGGGCGGGAGCTGACCTCCCGCTGGCTCTGGTCAGCACAGCCACAGAAGTTCCCAGTTCGGATCGGCTTCTCAGTGGCAGCTGGACCCAACAGTGTTGTGACAGCAATGGCAGTAAGAAGAAAAGGATGGCTTTCAGCTTTGCAGGTTAAAAGATGTTTATTCAGGCCGGGCTGCGGGAAGTCTGCAGCCGGTCCAAACCTCAGGCCAGAGAGGCCAGAGAGAGCAGAGCTGAAGAGGATTTGAATCTCCCTCCTCCACCTTATAAGCGGGGGAGGGGTTCCAGGGAGGATACAACAAGACAACAAATCAGGAGATTCAGGGGGTAACAAGGTGTGCCCACCCCCAAGCCTCGGACCACTAAAATCCAGAGCTAAAGGAATTCCCTCCAGGCTACCCATCACCTGAAGCCCTCTCCCTGAGATTTTGCAACCTGGGAGGGCTCCTCGAAGTGATAGACAAGCTGCCATAGAGCGGGGGGGGGGCAGGGGGGATGGACACAGATAGGTGGGGGGTGAGATGATTGACACAAAACACCTTATTATACAGAAAATACAAAAGGGTTACAGATTTGGGGATACAGTGAAATGAACCATAACATAAACTTCTTATAAAAACCTAACAAAACACTTCTTGCATCGCCACAGGAGTACAAACTAGGAGCATATCAAGTCATTGATAATGAAAAGCTATTTCTGTTTTTTTGGCTTAATACATCACCTGGAGAGCTGCTCCATTTCCTCAGCTCTCCAGAACCTGGAAACCACTAGCCAAGAGGGTTTCTCTGTACTTTTCCAAGAGTTGTATTTCTGAGCCTGGTGCCATAACTTGTGATTACTCAGTTATTTTGGGGAGGACCCCAGAGCTCAAGGGCACCACAAAGGGCAGAAATAATATTTTTTTTGTCTGTTTAATCTTTACCAAATCAAACTTTCTAAGTGAAGGGAATGCACATAAGGCCCATTGCCCTTGGTGTCCTCCGTTTGCCTCTGCACATATTGACCCAATGCAATGACAGATTAATGGTGACATTAAATGAGGTATTAAATTTAATCTTCTTTTCTTGATGTAGCAAAAGTTCCTTTTCCAAATCGCCTTTCTTTAATTTTTGCTTCACAATTGTCATTTTTCATTCACTGATTTTATTCATGCTAGACTAGGCCAGTGACCTAAAACTGCCAACTGAGGAGTGAAATGCTAATCACATATCTTCAACTGAAAGCATCAATGTAAATGTTTCCCATGCATTATTTACATTAATTCTTTTCTGTCTCAGCGATTCTCCTGGTTCTTCCTAAAACAGTTCAAACATAACAAACAAAATGGCTAATTTTAGTTGGATATATTTGTTGCAGTCCTTCCAATTTGCAAAGTCAATCTATAATTGTTTAATCCAGGATGTTTTAGAAAACTTCTGAACTTAGGAGGTCACTTCACTACTCAAAAGACTTCTTAGCAGTTTCAGAGCTTTCTCTCAAGATGTTTTGTAGTCTTCATTTCTTAATGAGGTGTTGTAGTTACTCTTTAGGTAGGAAGATTATCAACCAGTTTTACTACAGCTTACACAGCCACAGTGTTGCTAAATTATGAATTTAACATGAAAAATGAAATATGTGTCCCCAGCAAGGAGTTATAAATAGTATTTCATTTTAGATTACATATTAGGAAGAGATTTTTCACTGTGAGGGCAATGAGGCATTGGAGACTTTGCCCAGAAAAGCTGTGGATGGACCATCACTGGAAGCAAACCAAATAAGGCACTGGTTGGAGGGCCTTTGATAAAACACTTTAAAATAAAAAACATTGCTTACCTTTTGTTTGTTTGTTTTGAGAAATTTATATAAGTTTTAATAAAAATGTTCCTAGAATATTTCTCAGCCCCAGGACAATTAGCCCAGTGATGGTATGATTCGAATTCTGTTGGACATCTTGTATCCTCATTTCCTACTGATGGAAATGTTCAGTGAAGCTGTTCAATGCACATGCCAAAACCCCAGAGGCTCAAGTTTGTGGTATACACACCACACACCATCATTATCATATCGTCTCTGTAACACTGACTGTGCCCCTTCCTTTCAGATGTGTTCAAATCCCAACATTTGCAGTCCTGCAAATCCTTCACTACAGCATGAAGCTTCATCTGCAGGGACTCAGTATGTCTCAGTCAGTAGACCTAGAATATTTTATTAAATAAATTACAGGCTGAGCGCTGTTGCCTTCTGTCTGTGATACCAGCTTCAGTATTTGAGTCACTTAATCTCCTTTAATGTAAAAGTATCGTGCCAGACCATTCTTTATGGAAGTGTGCAATTTATTTTAAATTAACCACTTTTTAATAGATCTGCATTTATTTTTCAAATACTGGTGGAAAGGAAGCAGATTACATGCACCTAGACGCTGAAATAAAATAAAACAAAGAATTAAATAACAGAAAGATGCTTCAAGGACAATATTAAAGCAGATTTTTGGAGCATCAACCATTCAGTGCTGTAAACATGAAAGGGTTTATTCTTTGTGTAAAAGCAGAAATTATTAGAGTGCACTCATTCTATTTATTTTTTACTTAGCCTCATGGTACTGGGGTAAAATCCCTTTATCCTTGGTAAATTTATATATGGCAGGCCAGATTAATGTTTTGAATATGAAAACTCATATGCTGGTGGTGCTAATGCTTACAGCATTCTTCCCTTAGTTTAACAGAGCACTGTATACATTTTGGTCACTTTAGTACACCAATAGTACTAAACTTCTGTTTTTCAAACTTGACTGTATGTAGAAGTCACCCAGAGATAACAATATTCTTTTAAATTAAATATCCTGTTCCCAGCAGCTTGACTTTGTGTGGTTTCAAACACATCACTTGGCAAGCACTCCCCTTTTCAGCTAGAGGGTGGTCAGCTTGCATGTTCACTCTCCAGGCAATTTTTCTTTACATGAGGTACAGTCATGAACTGCATAAACTGTCTGTAAACAATACAAAAAAATTATTAAGAACATGTACAAAGTGAAAGATCTTCAAATATAAGAGGAGATAGAATGAATAAGCTGAATCACAGACTGAGTAGTAATCAACAGGGTCATGTTGCTTGCAAAAAAACCCCAAATCTTACTGTTTATAGAGTGTGTAAAGTGCAAAGTATTTCCATTTTAACAAGGCTGCAGCTGAAGTATTGTGTTTGGGTTATTTGTGACATTTTAAAGAATTCTGAACAGATAAAAAATGTGGATTAGAAGTCCTGGAAAAAAGTTTAATGAAAGATAGAAAGACCTGGAGTTATTAATTTAGAGGACAATGCACAAAGAAAATTGTAATGATAGTCTTCAATTATATAAAGCCATGGTTGCTACAAGTTCAAAGGCAGTAGACTTCCTAAGGATAGGACAGGAACTAACAAACTTAATTTGCAACAAAGAAGATGTAGATTAGATTACAGAAAGAAAAAAAAAAAAAAAAAAAAAAAAAAAAAAAAAAAAAAAAAAAAAAAAAAAGTGCTGACTATTAGGGTGAGGACAAACAGCCTGACAAGGTGAGAGTGTCTACATCTCTGAGATTTTACAGAAAAGATTAAGCAACCATCCACCAGAATTACCTGACATTTAGTTGGCTAAATACAGAAGATCCTTCTATATTTACTCAGTTTCTGATTTATAAATGTTGGATTCAGGGAGACAGTCCAGAAAAATACACACCACACCTCAAATTCTGTCCTCTGTGAAAATTGGAAAAAAAAATTTTAAAAAGCAACACAGATTTTCCATCTGAACAGTGGAGGAATGAGAAAAAGAATATGCAAAATACCAATCCAAAAGTTCTGATGGGGAAAAAGCCCACCCCCAAAATCAACAAAAAACATCTCACCCCAGAAAAACAACCACCAGATCTTTAGAGTTAACCTTTAATTTTACTTTGTGATAAGAATGTTAATAGGTAAGAACTTATCCATCCAGCTTCTGGCTCTTCTTTAATAACATTCTTCTTTTAGCTGTTATGTGTTAAAGAACCCTTAATCCAAAACTCCCACAGCGCATTCTTTCAAGCAGACCTTTATAATACCATCTCTGTTAGAGGATGCAACTCTCACTTTCAGGTGAACCTTATTAAAGGGGCTGTAGGGTACCTTCTAAGTGTGAGGTATTAGTGCTAAGCAGATTAGTTGTCCTCTTAGGAAACATAAAAGTATGGTTATGAAGATTAAAAAAAAACAACCGAACAAACAAACATTTTTTTCCTCTAGAATTGCTGTTTGGTGTAATGAAATGTCATCATAGGGGTGATGAAATGCCATCACAGGACTGACCTCTGTCATACAGGGATTTTCAAGCAGAGGGACTAGCAAACACTCTTCAGTCTGTTCAGGTAGGCAAAATATTTCTGGTGTATACCTATCATATACACATATCTGGGGTTTTTGGTTTTTTAAATTATCTTAACACATGGTATAGAACAAGGCTGAGCAGACAGAGCAGTGTTTATTTTCCCAGTATACTCCCTTTGATTTCCGAAGCACACACATGAGCCAACGCTGCCCACCTTGCAGAGCTGTTGGCTCTTAAACCTGTCTGTCCTGGAGATGTCTGACCTGTGCAGAAACTTCTGGTCTGGGACTGGCAGTGGCTCCCTAGGAAGAGGTTGTGGACAGGAAACACACCCACCACTTCTAGTTCCTTCCAGGGGAAAAAGCACCCACCTTCCACCCAGCAGAGAAGGGGTGCTTGTCTATAGAGTGAATTTCTGAAATCCATTAGAGAAGCCTCACATTTTTTGACAGATTTTCTGCTCTGAAAATGGGATTATCTGATAATCAATAGCTGATGCTTTTGTTCTAGGCCTTCATAGACTTTAACCAGCCCAGGCCCCACCCCAAGGAAGTGCTGCATTCCTGCTGATTGGAAAGATTTACCACCTTTCCCACCAGGTTACTGGGTCAGGTAAGGTGGGAATCATCCTGCAGCATCTCTGAGGACCTTGGAGGCTCTGGAAAGCAGCTGCTCAAGCTCTCCTGCCAAACTCTGTGGGATGAAGCCAGCTCCCAGGCCTTGGTGGAACAGCCAGGACCAGGAAAGGGTCCTGGCGGTGAAGCCCTCAGGTCACTGATGAGGGTATAGTTGGCTCTTCAAAGGGAGGAGTCTCTCCAAAGGGGCTGAAAGGTGTGCTTGCTTCTGGCACCAGGAGAGGTTCTTTACTTATCCAGACGGCCTTATTTTCCTTTAATGTTATTCAAAATAAAACCCCATTTAAAAGAGAAAGTGCCAACGCTGGAACGGTTTATTTACTTACCCAGGAGAATGTAGAGCCTATAATACGTAATTCAGTGTGTGCTAGGGTCCCTTTTGGTGATGGAAAAAGTGAGTTGCTTATAATAATGGTTGCTTTTTCCCTATAGGTATGAGTGAATGAAATGAGAAGTCTAATGATATCATCTTGTTACTCAGCTGCCCATAGATGGCAAGGCTTGGATTCATAATTACATTAGGAGCCATATCTTATGCTGATCATTAGCAAGGAAAATTTCACACCAGAGATTCATTGTACTAAAGACCAGTTAAATTACAGTGTGTGTCTGCACATTAGAGATATTATCATTCATTTCTGGCTTTAAAATACTATAGTTAGGAGAAATTATCTTGCATATTTCAGAGTAAAACCAAAGCCTGGAAGAAATTACTCTGTGTTTGTAGCATTTGACTTTTTTTCACTGTAAAAATGTCACTTCCAGCTCCAATTACTCTGTCAGTTTTCCAGTGACCAACAGTAAAAATAGAGGTAGTCAGTCTTATTAATACTTCTCTTTTGCAGCAGAGCAGGAGTCCTCCTTGATTATTCAAGCAAAATAGTAGGAACCACTGTCAAAAGTGACATAAGGTGCCTGGAAAAAACCAAAAAATTTAAAGCAGGGAAGCACAATAATCTACTCTGGTCTGCTATGCTGAACTGCTTTATTTAGCATCTCTACTCTAGTAAGCTTACAGAAGAAACACAAAGAATAGAGGATAACAGCTCTGAAGCAACTACGTATTCACCTCTCTCTTTTGGATATGAAATAGATTGAACAGTAGATAGGATGTAATTGGGAACCTGTCTGGCAGTTACGCATTCATATGAGAGGACTGCAAATCGAGAGTCTACCAAATAATTAGTTTTTCTTAAACATGCAGCTAATTAAATTGCAAGGTAAAGCAATTCTAATTCTCTCTCTAATGTGCTATTTAAATGGTCAAGGAATAGGGCTTCAGAGAGATCCGCCTTCTGGGAAACAACTGCATTCCTCTTTTCCTGAGCATTACACAGTGAATTTACTAATGAGTCAGGACAGATAATTGCTCTTACCTGTTTTGAGAGAGCCTGTTACTGGTTTTGTTTGCATGCAGGTATGGTGGTGTTGTGGTTTTTGTTTTTTTTTTAATTTTTGGGGGTTTTTTTAGCACTTTCTGTCTAAACTGTTGCCCTTTATCAGTTTTTGCCTCGGCAGTTACCCTGGACACAAGCATTGCAGCAAAGGAACTGAAAACAGTCCATGGGGAATAAAGATGGCTGGGTATCCCGAATTTTTTATAATTAAATCTAAAAGAGGTATTAAAAAAACCCCATTCAATGAATACTTCTGTGAAGCCAAAAGAACTGGCATATCCAGAAAGAAAACTCGGGGAGAGTCCTAGCTTTTCCCCATGGAATTTGGTCTAAACACCAAAAAGAGATAAAGGCAGGGATGGAACATTGGACATTAGGTCTCAAGATGTAGATACGGATTAAGAAAATCTTGCAACAAAATAGACCTGAATTTCCTTATCCTGGAAGTGGGTCAGCTTCAAACTGCCTTGAGGGAAATGTATAGCCTTATCTCTTAGAGTGTTTTAAGACTCTATAACAGTGTGGAATAGATTCAGACAAGCATATAAAGCAGAATTAACATTTGCTTCCTGACCCCTGTATTGATCTGTTCTCATCAAATGAACAATCTCATTCAGCTAATCATGTGAATATTGTTTGTTTTGCTGTGCTTTTGTTTCACTAATCAATATATATATAAATTAGACAAAAATAAAATTATCTTTAGCTTGCGTTTATTACAAGAGGAAGAAATATATCTAAAACTTTCCAGCAAAAAGAAACTCTTTGGAACCTGCGGAGACATAATCTTGGTGCTGAATTTGTGTCCACATAGGTGTGTGGGTAAAAGCCTGGTTGCTTCTGATGGTGTATTTTATGGGAGCCACCACGCTGAGAGTTGAATTTGAAGGTCATATTTACATTTCACACACTGTTACCTTAGGTTTAAAGTTAAATGCAGGTGTTTTCCTAGAATTTCCTATTTCCTTCTGAGTCAGTTCCTATTTCAAAGTCAGTCTTTATAATTAGTCAAGATTCTAGGACATATCTTCAATTGCACTGGAGGGACAGATTTAGTGGGGTGGGGGTTTTTTTGTTTGTTTGTTTTTGTTTTTACATCAGTAAATATAATTTTGACTGTGTTTTGGGGCATCCTGCAGCTCTCCCAATTGGTTACACTTCAGAATAAAATCCTGCTAGTAAGAATCTGTCTTGAATTATATAAAAACACAACTGAACCATTGGCACATTTGCACATATTTTCTTTCCTAGCTAGAGAGGACAGCACTGAACATAGTTAAGTTTTAAGGAACAATTTATAGTTCATTTTGCACTGGGTCCTGGGTCATTCTGTGGGTTTATCAGCTCTTACTGGACTCATGGCCACTGAAGATTTTTAATATCATCTCTTCATCTTGAGTCAAGTCAGCTGCATGCTGCACTTCTTCAAGAAGTCTAGGTGTGCATAATATTGATTTATTATTTTTTAAACAGGTTTTTATTTTCCACTTTTCCATGAAGAAATAATGCCTAGAGAAGAAATGGATGAACTGCATAAAGACTCAGATTACTTTGCTCTTTTCTCCCTAGTAATTATTTATGAGCACACAGCTGCTATATTCTGCAAAGTTCATAGCAAAAGACGTGCGAGTTGAAGGCAGGTAAATGTGAGAACGTAAAATGTTATGAGAGTTTACCAATGCAAGTAAATTTTTCTGAGTTTGCCCTTCAATCTTTTTGTATTCACACTGCATATAATTTTAAACTCAGATGACTTTTTCACAGAAATTTCATTAAAATTTTCATTTAAATACATTTTTATTTAAATCTATGCAGAAATCCAGCAGATCATTCCGACTCACTGTCATTTATTCTTTGTGTAAGAAATTCATTTTCTCAACATTTGCAATTTTATTTAGCAGCCTTAATTTAAATTACTAAAATTTTAGATCCTTTGAAGAAATTCAGTAGCTTGATTACTTATTTCTCTGAACTAACTGAATAATTCTGATACATCACACTTATTGGAGACAGAGGGTTAACTGCAATCCTTTGCAAAGGCTATTTGGCTAAAAGTAGGATCCAATTAACCTACATTATTAACAATTGCTCCTTGCTATTCATATAGGTTATGAATAGACTCATTATTAAACCAAATAAAACAGACATAAGATCACCTTAAATGAATATGCTCCACAGAACTCAAGTGATTGCTGTTTTTTATTACACCACTTTATAATTCTGTTACAACAATAACTTGGTGACTTGAGTATGGTATTATATACAGAGATACACATGCACCTGAGGGCTCCTATTGGTGGGTTACCTGGATTACCTGCTCAGCTCTTGCTGTGAAGGCTCTACAAATATATCACCTCCTGAAAGATTTCCATGGCTTTAACCTCTCAGTTCTGCCTTAAATGCAAAGTGCATCAGGGGTTCTGGGGAAAGAGCACAAGGCAGAGACCCAAAGGCATAAGGATACTGGCACTGCATCTTTTTTGAGACCCCCATTGTGTGTGATGCTGATCCTGTTTACACAGCACTCTAAATGTGAGTTCATACACAATGGTGCCAGAAACACTGCACTGGAGCTTTTTAACTTTACCCAAGCAGCTCAAGAGATTTACAAACTGTACTTGTTACTGGAATTCTCTAGTTGCTGCTGAAGCTGTACTGTTCCACTAAATTTACCCTTATAACACATGCTTGTTGTACAGGTGTGAGACTACTGCCACGTAGTTTCCAGTTGCCTGAAACTGTCGTGCAGTTGCACTCTATGACAACCCCTTCTTGACCACAGGACTTGCCATATTAATATGTTTTTATTAAAAGCATATTCTCAGACACATGATATAAAAATGTAATTACTGGCTTCATGGTTTTGTGTGTATGTGTGTTCACAGGACAGGAACTATTTTAATGATATTAAAATCAGTATCATTTTTGAACTAAAGTACAATGTATGCTTGTGCTACAAGAACTGTTATCCTGATGTATGATAATTTTTTGATGGAAGAAGGTGGGGGAAAAGGAGTAAAAAAATCAGGATTTATCAATATTATACAATCACATCATAGCTATTTGATTGTTTTGCTGGTATTTGCAGTGACATTAATGAAGAATGCACTAATGTAAGATCCTAATAAAAATGTGTTCTGCTTTTTCAAAACTTTACCCACCCACCCCTCAAAAAAACCCCACTTTTATGTGGAGATGCTTTCACAGTCCTAAAACAGGTATCGTTCATGCTTCAGTAGAAAACTCTCCAGAAAAGGGACTGCTGGATGTGTTTTCAGAGACACAGACAAGGACCAGCTCTACTGAACCTTGAACTAAACTCTAACCAGAGTAACCACACAGTAGAGTTACAAAAGAAATGGAATTGGAGTAGTCAAGTACAATGTACAGTGGAATTGAATGTACTGAGAATATTTGTGTCTGTAGTGCTGTTTGGTGTATTTAGTAATTTAGATAATTTTCCTCTCCCAGAAAATCCAATGCAAAATTTCTGCGAGTAGGCTGATAATTAATACAATCAAACTAACAGGAATTAGCAATCTGTCAGTCTTTTCAGCTATGGTTTTATACCGAACTAGGCTGCACAGATGTGGCATCACAGCCTGCAGCTGTCTCCAAATGCTTAATAAAGTCTGGGCTTCCAGATCTCACTTCCAGCTTTTGCCCTCTAACACATAACAGTAACCTTAGCAATGAGACTTTTTTCCTGAGATGAATGCATTAATGCAGTCTTTCCTTTGAATAGAATTAAAACTTACTGCGACAGCTTTACCAAAATTATCCCATCTTCACATTAAAAGAGAGACTTCCATTGACGTCATCAACAATGCCAACTAATAGAGTAATGGAGCAGGGGTTTGATACATTCTGACCTTTCCACAGTATATTTTAGAGCTAATGAAGCCTCTTCTTTCTCCAGCTCCTCCAATATTCTTCTTTCAGTCACTCTTTAAATGCAATATATCTGACTTTCCAATTCCAAGAAAAACAAAAACCAGATTTAATGCTTGGGCAAACTACCAAAAGCTGTGTTACTAATCTTCTTTTTCAAAAGAGTGAAAGGTAACCTGTGAAACCACAACATTTTTAAAAGAGTAAAAGCAAAAATGCTTGGTACACGTATGGGTGAGGGCTCTCATTTTCTCTTCTCACATAATTTGTGAGGAGCACTTGACAGAATATTTGGATGCTATCCCATGACTGCTTCTCTTGACACAAACTACTGGTCTCTGGGTCATGTTCTCTTGTTTAATTATTAGCTGGCAAACATTAAGAGTTAAATAATGCCCTCATAAAAGAGTAGCACTTTGTTTATTCAAAAGAAAAATGCTTTATCATTCTGTCTGAATGGAAAAACTGTAGTCCGTACAAACTCATCCAAAGTTTTTGGGGGTTTTTGGACTGGAGTGCTTGGGGGTTTTTTTTGTTTTGTTTGTTTGTTTTGTTTGTTTGGTTTGTTTGTTTTGTTTTTTTTAAGGCAGTGATCTGTAATTACATAAAAATTGAAAAACTTATGAGAAGAAAATAGACAAGGAACAGTGTGGTATTTCTTTAGTGAGACCCAGACAACCGCCGATGGCAAAAGGAAAGAGCCTGCTCCCTCACCAGGGGGATATCACAGCTTTATTCTGGAGTCCTGCTCCTGCTGGCTGGAGTTCTTTCCCGTCCACCCCAGTGCCAGAGAGACTCCAACCCTGCCTGTCCCAGGCCTTTTTTTCCCCGCGGGGACGGGCCCAGAGGCAGGGACAAGCCACTGCCCAATTGGGGATAAAGTGGGACTGGAACAGAGTTGGGTTACATTCCAGTGTGGAGGATGGGCACTGCTGAGCAGGGACAAACCTTGTGATACAGTTTCCAAGGGGGACAGGGGGTACAATAGGAAAACATTACAAACCCCAGTATAAAAATGAAACACAATATAAAGCCAATTAATGCACTACAACAGAACAGCTTGCATAACAATTTTTGACTCTAAAATAGAACATTATTTGAAAGGATAAGTAAGCTTGCACATAGAACACATACTTATTTTAACAAGATTAAATATATTTGTAAAGTAATGTACACATTTTACTTTATAGCCAGTTAATATTTGCTCAGTTCCAAGACAGAGAAAATAGATTTTTTTGTCCAATTTACTTCTGTTGCCACTGCTAGAACAAAAAAGAAAATAAACTTGGATCTTAACAGACAGCTTAATTATGTTACAATTGTCTCTTTAAAAACACAGTTTTCACCTGTTTTGAAGTGCACCAATTTAAATTCCTAACTCAATCCTGAAAAGGCAATGTCAATACAGGAATTCCACATATGGCAGGAAAAATTGTAGTAAAGAGAGTTAGTATTAAAGGTGAAAGAAAACGCGGGGAGCAGCCCGAGTCAATCACGCTCTTCACATAAGTAATGGTGAATGCTCGTTTATTGAGGGTACACAGGGTTCTTTTATACATAAATCATTCTTGTGCATAAGCTGTTCACACGGCACATTACCTCCTGGTGTCCACGAGCCCCAAGGGGCTACACTATTGGCTAGTGTTACCTGCATCAGCATTCCTTTGCAGTTACCTGTTTACACTTTGTTGAGGGGCCAACAGCTTGTTCCCAGGCTCTTCGTCCTGGTTCTCAGGCTCAATGTCCTTGACAGTGCTAAAATAACAGAACTTTCCGAGCACTGTAAGGTCTCCCTGTGTCTATCCCCAAAAATCCTGCTACAAGTATCAGCCGTTGATTTTTAAGTAGTTATACTCAGTATTTAAGCCCCATCATGTGAAAATAAAGCTGGAGCACCTCATTCCATCCCGTTTCTGGATATTGCAGAATCATTTTATAGTTCATCAGTTTGGCAAAAGCAGCAGTCTCTGCTTAAAAGAGGCCCAGAGAATGAAGTAAAATAGGTCTCAGTGCTTCAGACAGGAATGTGTTGTGAGACCATATAAAGAGATATTCGCTGGAGTTTGCCTGCCCTGCTCTAGCACTGGCTGGGTATCTCGGCAGCCAGGAGGACTTACCAGGAGCAGCTCAGCCCAGATGGACCTTGCTGAAGATCAGCTTTATTCTGCTCCCCTCACTTCCCCTCCAAAGCTGTATTTGGTTGTTCCTGTGGCTGTGCCTTGCCACGCCGGGCAGACGCGGGCCCCTGGCTGGCTCAGATCTGCACAGCGGCCAAAGCGTTTTCAGTCCGGGTATGCAAGCAGGTTATCTTTACCTGCTGGGCTCGGCTTCTCAGCAGCAGCTGGTCTGAGTAGTGTTGTGACTGCGGCGGTAGATGAAAGGATGGCTCTTGGCTAAGCAGATTTAAAGATGGTTTATTCAAGCTGAGCTGCGGGAGCTCCGCAGCTCGTCCAAACTGCCGGCCAGAGAGACCCTTTGAATTTCCCTCCCCGATCTTAAAAGCGGGGGAGGGTTCAGGGGAGGTGACAACAGGATAGCAAATCAGGGAATTCGGGGGGTAACAGGGGGTGTCCACTTCTAAGCCTCTGACCACTGACAAAAAGGGAAACGGGAATTCCCCCGGGCATCAGCCTATCACTCAACGCCCCTCAGGGAATTTCCCAAGCTGGGGAGGGGTCCTAAAGTGATAGACAGGATGCCCCAGAGTTGGGAGGGGAGAGGGGATTGACAAGGATAGGTGGGGGGTGGGATGATTGACATGAAACAACTCAAAGGGGTGGACTGTTACAAAACTGGGGGCACAGTGAAATGAACCATAACATAAAACTTCTTATAAAAACTTGATAAAACAATTCTTGCACCGCCACATGTTCCTATAGCATTCATGATTCTTACTGTTGGGACTCAGATTGCAACATCAAGAAGAAGTGTTGATTTGTGGTCCCTTGCCTATAAAGAGGGGAGATGTGAAAGTTTGGCTCTGCTCACCTTATGTAGCAGTCTGCAAAATGAGACTGAGAAGGGATTTCTCTTTTGCTTCTGAGTTGAGAGGAGGACTGTTTAAGCCTAAAGCTGTTTGGAATTAGTTTGCACACTAAAAGCGTACTGATGGGCTGTGAGCACATATGCCACAACTATACTTGACAGGAGGCTTGTTATTTCACAGGTGCATTTTGCGTATGAAGTTTGCATTGGGGAAAAAAAGAGACCAAGAAAAAGGCAAGTAATTAACTCTATTCCCTGCTTCTTCAAAAGGCCTGTTCTGAGGTAACTCAGGAAGTTCATTATAAACCTGTCTCTTCTTTCCTCGTTAGAGTAGCACTTTAAATTTTGGTAAGCCATCTGAGCTTGTCATTTCTGACAGTAGAGCCATCTGCAGCCTTTTCTGTGCCCTCTGGTCTTTCCCCCATCTTCACTAGCTCAGATAGAGTCTAATTTTGTTTCTATTACTACAGGTGTAACTATGACACCAAGTTTTATTCCCCTGATCTCAGGACTTGGAATTGAATAAATTGTGTTTACAATCCCCGGCAAAATATTCTTCAGGGGGAAGCAGGTTATTTTAGAGTAAAGCATGTTGGTGTGTGTCACAGCTTCTCTGAGGTACTGCTTCAGTTTGTATGCGAGCTCTGGAGGACAATAGTGATTTGTCTCATTATGCTGTCAAGGCTTCCTTGATATCCCTGAAAAGCAGAGGACTAGAGACCAATTAAAACATGGACCACAGAAGAATTCTCTGTTTGTTTGTTTGTTTGTTTGTTTGTTTGTTTGTTTGTTTTAAAAGCAGCTTCACAGCATGCAAACTTTGATGATACTTTTTGGCATCTCAGGTTGTCTAATTATTTTGGCAGGGTACCAGCTGTTGGCCAGGTCTCTGTGAAGATCTGCAGTCAGCTAAGCAGTACTAAACCCTGGAAATGCTGACACCCAGAAGGACCTGGGAGGAATTTAGGCCCTTGGAACATGGCTACCGGTACTGATACCATAATCTAGATTTTTCTGGCGTGTATGATTTTTCAGGCTCTCCTTTTATTTCATATAGGTCTAGAATATCTAAGTAAATCTCTTTCATATTTTCTCTTTAACATCTTAAAAAGTAAACCTATTTCTGTGTCAGACCTCAGCCTTCTTTTATGAAGGAATCTTCTTAAATATATGTCTTAGTTCAAGATTTGTTTTGCGTGAATTCTATACCTTAAATGCTGAGTTCAAAGATGTAACCTTAAAGCTCATTTTCATGTTTTCTGAGGCATAGAAATGGTCCCCTCCTATGTATGAAACAGCAAATTCTTTTCTAATGTAGAAAAGAAACTGTAGGGGGAAAAATGGTGATTGTTGATTCCTTTTCTGAATAAACATTATATATTAATTCTTTTATCCTTACTGTGATGTGTATACCAAATATTTTCTTCACGTTAAAAATTATTTAATAGTCACTTTTATCTATTTTTTCTGTTTCTTTTCATTTGGATATTAGGAAAAAAATTCTTCACAGAAAGGGTTGCCAGGCATTGGAAGAGGCTGCTCTGGGAAGTGGTGGAGTCATCATCCCTGAAGGTATTTAGAAAATATGTAGATGTGGTACTTAGGGGAATGGTTTAGTGGTGGATTTGGCAGTGTTAGGCTAAGGTTTGGACCTGGAGATCTTTCCCAATTATAGTGATTTTATGGTAGTACTTAAAGAGCTGGCCTTGCAGCCCTTCTTTTTATTGTAACGGTGCCACAGGTTAAAATCAGATTACAGTGATTTACTGTTAGGCACGTGGAAACTTTTGGATGGTCAACATAGCACTCTGAATTTAATTTGGATTATTGGGTTGGTAATGTTTTTAAGTTTTGTTGCTGCAATGAGCTCATTTAAGATAAACAGATTTTTTTTTTTTTTTCTTACAACCCAGAATAAGGCTATGAAAAGAATTTAAACCAAGAAGTGCAAACCTGGCCTCAGACTTACTATTTTGTATATGTCTATTTTATTTTCAGTGAAATACTTGATAGGTTATTAACAACATTCTTTGGAAAGCTGAGTTGGAGATTGTTTTGTATTCTTTGATTTCAGCTACTTTTTTCAGTTGTCAAAGCATACAAATGAGAGTAATTTCAAAGGAGTTTTTCATCTAGATATGTCTTAAAAAGAAAAGCTAAAATGCAGCCAGAAAGTACAGGAGGAGAAATCCCACCTTGTACCAGGATTATGAACATGGGAAAGCTCACCTATTATAGAAGCTGCAGTTCTGTGTTTAGGGTCAAGTGCTTTCCTTGGCCTGGTGATTTTTTTTGGGGGGGAGGGTGGGGGTGAGGAGGTGGGGGCATCTGTTTTATGGGGGGTTTTAAATGTTACCTGAACTCTCTTGAGAACTGAAAGAAATAGAAATTTCCCACTCCTTTTCATTTTCTTTCTTTTCAAGATATTATTATATGTCAAAATGAAAAACCACAGAAAGTCTTTCTGCTTCCAAAGCAGGTTCAGTACAGATGAGGATCTTTCAGCAGTCATAAAATCAATCTTTTTTACTGATATTAAGGATTGTGGTATAAACTGGTTCATCTTTGACTACGTCTGTTTGTAACTTCTCCTCTGATATGTCTAGTCAATCTCCTAAAGGAAAATAGAGATAGACATTTACACTGCTGGTCTCCTTCCTTTTCTTCCCGTTGACAAATTTGCCAAATGTTTAACCTGACAGCACACGTTCCAGAGGTGCTACATTTTTATAGATATTACAAGGGTGTAGTTAAAAAGGAGAGAGGGCACAAGACAGACATCATTATCATATTTTCTTAAGAAAGTGACTGCAGCAGGAGCTTTAAGACAGGATTTTTACTTTTTATTCAGTGAATCATGTAGGTCAATGCTCTCTAATGATGACAAAATAGAAGAAGAATTATGAAATAGAGATGTAGAGTATGTGCCTGCAACTCACTCAACTCTTCTATGTATCTTTTTCTAACTCTCTGCCTTACCTTTAGTACTTCTGAGTTTTGGAAACCTGTCATACCAAATTTTAATAAGAGGTGTTGGAACTGTGCTGTTACTGAAATTGGCATATAATAGAAATTTAGGGTTTTTTTACAGGTTGACATTTTTCTGGGAAGCACCTTTTGTAGTTGGTTAAAGTAACAGGAGTTGATCAGCTGAATGTGAACCAGTTGGAAGGTGAGCTGCTGGGCATCTGATGACTCATGTTTTCAGTAGATCGTAGCCTGATCTTGACGTGACTGCTAAATTTCAAATATACAAATAGTGATGTTTAATTTTTCCTTTTTTTTTTTTTTTTTTTCTTTTCCCAATTATTGCCAACTGTCATTCAATGTATATCCAGATATTAAAACACAAAATGGTGAATACTGGCAAGACAATTTCAAAAATTCTATAAACCTAAAAAAAAAAAAAAAAAAAAAAAATTTTTTTAAATTTCTGTGAAGGCTTAATTTAGGTCTCTTCTTACCTGGTAACAGATTTTGGGACCACTTTAAAGGATCTGGTCTGACTAGCACAGCTTTAGATGTCAGTGAAACAAGCACTTTAATCCATTGGACACTTAAAAAATTAGTTCCATACTTCTACTTGAATCATCAGAGAAACTCAGCCACTCCAGAATTCAGGTAATGCTTGCAAGTTCTTTAGCCCAGATTGTTCTTTTTGTAAAACAGATCATGTTTAATTTCCCATGAAATAAAATTTTACTATTATGGTTGGCTGTGATGAGATTACAAGGAGAAAGTGGGCGAAAGGGATGAAATTCAATTTATTTTCCAAGGTGTTGTAATATATCACATCTTCTATCTATTTTGTGTGATCTAGAGGAAAAATAATTTCATTTCAGTCAGACAATTCAGGAGGACTCTGAAAAAGTCTTTGCAATAAACAGTTGGGGAGAAACAGCTTAAGCATTTGAGTAACAAATAGCTCAGAATGGTTAATTCACTTCACTGTGTTTCACAACAGACCCCTAAAAATTTCAGTTCATATTTGGAAGTGGGACTGAAGAAAATGCTATTCACAAAGTGCATCATGCATTGCCATGTGAGGCTATTGCAGAAAACTGATAATGTACTGAAGATGCTGAACTCCACCATGTGTGCATGTGGCTGGAATCATATTTCATGTTCTGAAGGACATGCCAGTAAAAGCAGGAAGAGAATGTGCAGAGAAGAAAAGGTTTGGACTTAAACTCTGGAGACATCCAGATAATTCATGTTTGCAATAGCTTGCATATTATATTTATCCAGCAGAATAAGTTTAATAGGGAGGACAGAAATTGCAGATTAGGCTGTAAAACAGTTGGGGGACTGCAGAGGCCTTTACATTTGTAATTTAATTTTTGAAGGCAAAGATATTTGAATAATTCAGGGTAAAGAAAAGAGTTGTAAAGCTTGAGGATATGATCTAGAAAGGGGTCAAACTGTGTAACCTGAGTCTGTCTTTCTCTGATGGCTTCCCATAGGCAAGAGTACAAAAAATGTACTGCTAAATTGAGGTGAAAGTTCTTTTATTTGCTTGTAAATAACCTTTCTTTGCTTGTAAACTTTTTTCACTAATCTTTAGCTACATATTTGACCTTAAGTTTTGTTGAACACACAGCATTCTTCCTTTACTCTTAAGCCTTGCTGGGTTCTTGAAAAATTGGGCCCTGCAAATTCTAGGAACTAATTGAATCTCTTGTATCAACTTCTTCTTTCAGTTTGAAAAAATCTGTTTATTACAACTCACTTAAGAGGAAGACATGTAAATGTGAGCAGATAAGACAAGAGCTTGGAGTGAAGATCTAAGGTAACTTCAGTTTTGGAAGAAATTTGGACTTAAAATTGTTACTCATAAAAATGTAAAGTTGCATGAAGAATGATGAATTTTGAATACAGAGTGGGTTGGTAAGAACTTTGAATAACCTGGGTATATACATTTATTATATATATATTAATATATATGTATTAATATACATATTAACATATATTGTATGTTGTGAAAATATATTGTTAATGTCTGATTCAATCTCTGTTACATGGAGGATATTTATTTAGATACATGTGATTTCACTTAGGGAGGAATAAAATGTTTTAAGAATATTTTGCTTATTTTATAGACACATTGATAAGTTTTATGACTCATATATAGACTTGTTCCATGCACCAAGCTAGGTCATGGCAAGAATAACAATTTTAGAAATACAGAACATATTGTGGGGAAATAAAGAACCAAAATTCTAACCCACTATCTGTATAACACCTTTATGACACAACACAAGCTGCATTTTAATAGTTAACTTTTTTTTTTTTTTTAAACTTATTTAACTTATGTGGTCATAGCTGTTGAATTGTAGAAACTGGAATTAGCAGTGGACAAATTGTCTACTGCTACAGAAGGACATACATCCCACTATAGCTCCTCTTGAGAAATATAAAATTAACATAGCCTGACTCAGCTCAGTAAGTAGAAAGAATTTTGTGGTCAGTAAATCTTACAGATCATGATTAAAGGTCTGAGTGCTACTGAAAATAATTTGGGGAAGAAGTATAATTAGTGTATTATATTCCAAATATGAATTAAAAAAATAAAGAAAAAAGTTGACCTGCTGAAACTGAGGCCAGTCACTGTAAATGTACACTCAGACTGTGTACCACAAGCAGTCGTGGACCCTGGCCACAACTCAGGCTTTCAACTGCCAGTCAATCACTGCTGACTTCATGATTGTACTTTTCCACCTGTGGGAAAGTCATCTTGGGTGTCTCCTCTATCTAGACCCTGATTTTCAAAAAAGTACAAGAAATGGAGGGAACTCATCTCAGTAACTTCAGACAATTATAGTGCTTTGTCTGCATCTGGGCACAGCTCATCCTTAGCTGTGTTTTGAGTCAGCAACTCCCACATCTTTTAGATAGCACAGATCGTGTCCTGAAGGTTTGTCTTTCCCTCCGTTGTCATTCCAGACTGCTTTTTGGGGTTAAAATCAGGCACAGGTGTTTATATTTTGTCATTCTCAATCTCTCCCGAAAGCTGTGTCAGGCTGTCAAGACCAGATTGTAAACTCTGCTTTGGAGAAGACAGCGAAAAGCTGCCAGGCTCCAGCTGTGCCCATGGCTGGGTGCATGGGACTTGGGACACTTCTGTTTCACAGGCACATGACCTGCTCCTTCATGCCTGGAGGTGCCACTGCAGCCTCACAGGTCACTCAGAATAGGACTGGGAGCCAAGCTGAGGTCCAGCTCCTGGACTGGCTCACTCCCTGAGCTTTATCCTGAAGTTATGAAAATAAAAAATGAATGTTGCCATGAAGTAGTTGAAGCAGTTTGCTTGTTGATGTAGCAGACACATTTCCATGCAGAATCTGTTCACCTTTGCTTTCAGTAAAACAAATCACATCCAGGTTACACACTAATACGATTAAAAGGAATTAGAGAGGAACTTGCAGAGAGAACTGGAACCAATTTCCCTGATTTTTTTTTTAATAGTCCCATGTAAGAAGAGAAGCCTTATAGGTGACACAGAGCTGAGAGAGATCACAGACATGGGGAGAAAAGGTGACTTAGAGTATGTGGAAAATCCCAGGCAGAATGTATAGGAACCTACTCTCATTCCCACTCATATTTCAGAATGGCTTTTTCTCCCCCAGAACATCAGATCAGCTGGTTGCACACTTGCATAGGGATTTACTGAATCCAGACTGGTTGACTGGCTGTTTGTATGAGTAGGTGGGTGTCAGGGATACCAAGGTACAGATTTCCTGTGCTTTTGTCTGTTACGGAGAGGAGACACATAAGCCCACTTTTCTCACTTCCACACTTTGCCAGGCTACTGAATGGGAAAAAAAAAAAAAAAAAAAAAAAAAACAAAACCCACACACAAACAAAACCAACCTGAAATACATGAACATATTCACATGTAATGCAATTGGTAATAAAATATGCTATATGAGGTATTACATTATAAAAGCACAATTAAAGGAGACATTAATAATTGTAAGTTTTGTGAAGTGCCCAGTACACTGCGGTGCATGAGAGGCATTTTGAAAGTCTGATGGGCAGAAGTGTTCTGTCAAACTTGCTCTTGTTAGGAAATTGGAATAAAGCTGATTTGGTAAATTGAGAAATCATACTTGCAGAATCTAGCAAATCAAGAATTAAATTCTTTGCTTAGTAGCAGAGTGACCCACAGTCACTGCTATTTTAGTGCCTCTTACAATGAACGGCTTAATGGGGATATAGACTGCTCATTACAGTTCTTTTCCTGTGGTATTTCATAATGCTAAAGTTTATAAGCATTTCTGCTGAAAGAGCTCTAACTTAAATGTCATCCTTAAAAGAGACCTGTTCTGTCTTTGGAGGATTACAGTACTTAAAGCTCCCCAAAGGGTCTAAAACATATTGCCAGACTCATGACCTGGAAAGGTTCTGTAGTGCTCAGAGTTTCTAGATGTTTCTGTGCTCCTTTGTGGTTGCACATTTGCAATCTGCCCAGTCATAAGGATACTGTCTGTAAGGAGTCAAAACAAAGGAAGGATAGTGTCCTAAAGTGGAGTTTTTTCTTGTGAAGGCCCATTCAGCTGCTTCTACAGGCTCTGCCAAAGTCCATAAGTAAATTTCAACTACAACTCCTTCAGGGATTTAATCAGTGGCTTAGAGTATTTGTCTTACTTTGTAGGCACACAAGACATCCTAATAATTATTAAAATAAGTCTCTAAGAATTTGTTGTGCTCATAATACTTGTCTTTTAATCAGAGATCTAAGTAAACAAATTGTCACACATCTTAATAATGAGGCAATACTTATGCTCAAAGACCATAGCCTAATGTAAAAGCGTAAAATTTTAGAATGGAGCTCTACTTCTTGACTTCATAATATATAATGGTTTGAGTGTACAGTAACAGATGGAAATTATCTTGTAGGACCAAGGAAAGAGCTTTCTTCACTTAAATGTGAGCAGACACGATGCAGAAGTGCAAATAAACCTCTTCCAAAATGTGTTATGGAATTCTTAGAAAGCCCAAAAATATTCTGCTGAGAGGTTTATTACCGTACAGCTGGTTCCACAGACTCTGTTTAAAAGGTAGATTTAGGCTCACTGAGAAACTCAGCATTCTGTTATGATAATGGATCCACAGTACAAATATTTCTCTATTGGTAGGGCTTTGTAGTAAACCATGTAAAAAATTGATATGCCAACTGATACATCAATAGACTTTGATAAATTAATACCTAAGCATGAAAAATAATTTGCTACCCACTCTAAAATCCATAATCAGACCCATTGGATGTGTGAAGCTCTAAAGTTCCTAAACCAAGGAAAAGACTTTAAAAACACCTGCAGGTGGTAAATGCAATCAGATGCTCTGTGTGGATTCAGCACATAATTCCCCTAAGGAAACAGATGAAATCATTACACTGAGTGGCTCTATCCTTGAAAAGTACTGTTCGTAACTGAACTATTCCAAACACTCTGCCACTAAAAATACACCTTTCAGATGTCAAATCCTTCTCTACCGAGCAGTGTACATGATCCACTGGCACAAGTCACGGCAGAGTTTTGATGTGGCTGAACAAAACATTTGATGCAACTGTTTTTCAGTGGATATTGTGTGAGCATTTATTTTTGTTTATAGCCAAGCAACACTAACCAAAAGCTTCAGAAATCCAATATTCCCTTTTACAAGGAACTTTTCACCTTTCTCTTGCCAATGTAAAGAAAAGAAGTCATAACAGGCCTGGAATGCTGTAACTTTTTAACAGTGAAGGGCAGAGATGTATTCAGTAAAGACAGTCTCTAATTGAGCCCATTACTATTTCCTATAAGCAATCATAAATATTGCCTTGGTTTTCAAAGGATGTTTTGATAAGGCAGGACAGCTAGCTAAAAGGAGGATGTGGAAACAAAAATGATCAGCTTGAAAAGAAGCAAAATTCTGTTGTCCATGCATTGCATTTAGTAGGGATCTGTCAGGGAACCTCTACCACAGAAAGCTGGAGGAGCTGGCACACAAAGCTGGCAAGAGAGCTTTCAGCAAATCTAAATCAGAATGGTACTGTACAGCTGAAAAACAAAAAATGTGGTAGATACTTTAAAGAAAGGGGAAATAAATCTGGCAAAATACCAGACTGTTCTTATGGTATTAGTAGTATGCAGCATTTCTGAGAGGACAAAAAAACCCAAAACAACACCTAAAGAAAGAACTCCTTGGAAATGGGTTAATTAGACTATTGACCAGAAGTAGGTTTTGTGCAACTTATTTCATATTGCCTATGATCCAGCAGTTTCAAACAGTTCGCACTGTATAGAAGACTTCTGTAATTCTGAAAATTTTAACCAACTTAAACCTACTGGGGATTAGAAGAGAAATTAGTGAATAATTAATTTATGCTAGGCACAAAAGCAGTAAGTTTAGTCTAAAGGGCAATAGTTTAACTTATGGTAAATTAGTGTCAGGTGTCCTTGCAGAGGAAGGGATGGTACAAGACACTGCCTGTACAGTGACCATTCATAAGGTCAGTTTGAACATCAGAAATAAGTTTCAAGACACAGCAAGATTTTTTATGAGGCTTCCAAGAAGAATTTAAGCAGAATTTAAAGTGGAATTTTTTTAAAAAAATAGGTTTCTTCATGGATCTATGTGAGTTTGTGGAACAGATTATATTTTAAGGAATCATACTAACCGCTGCCTAAAGCAATGGAGTCTCTGACCACAAAAGTAATTTTCACAATGCTTGAGAATTGGCAGGGGAGTGCCTGACAGTGGTTGGTGACTCCTCATTATTTCAAGAGCTCACTTGGTAAAGAGATGCTGCTCTTTAGCACTGTTGGCTCCCTGCAGGTCACCTACCAAGCATTTTCACAGGCTTCCCAGAAAACTCAGTCCTTGTATTTGCTGACAGGCAACTTGGAGTTCTGGCAGCTCGGCCACGGTGTGGCTGTGGATGCCTCAGGCTGCCCTTGGGTTTTGGGCAGTCCGTTTCCATTAATTGGAATGGTGATATTTTCCCAAAGCAAGTATATTTTGGTTGTTGAAGCTGAATTACTGAAGGTGTAAGTAAACCTAAAACAATTTTGAAGCTGAAACTCTTTGTAGTTTCTTTTTTTTTTTCCTCTTCTAAAAGAAACACCTGATTTCTTTGCTGATGACAGGAGGACTGGGACTAGATGATCTTTGAGATCTCTTCCAACCCAAACCATTCTGTGTTTCCCCACTGTGACAGTGGATCTTAGCTCTCCAACAGCAGTCATTACCCTTGACTCTTGAGTTTTTCTCTCAGGAAGTATTTCAGTCCTGACAGGTTAACCTTATGCTACTAATGACTATGAATATGTGATTTGTGGGATTTTACATTTCCAGCTTCAAAGTATATAGGTTTCTTATGGTATTTAGGTCTGTCACAGGAAGTTTCTGTATGGAAAGGACAGTTTAGAAGGGAAGACTACACTGCTGGTGAGGGGAATTGTGCATTTTGAGGATGCAGAATGGGAAAACAGAAGTCTACTGAGCAGTCACAAGGTAAAATCAACTCCACCAAGAGAGCTGGGAAAAAGCGTATATGCAGCTGTCTTCCATTTGCCTCCAGTTTTTAATTAGCTAAGTTTTCAGGAACTAAATTTAATTTCTAGATTGAATGAAATGAGATTTTGTGCTGGTCTTGGCTGGAATAGAGCTAGTTGTCTTCTTTGTGTGTGATATTGTGCTGTGTTTTGTATTCAGTATGAGGGTAATGTTGATAGTCCAGTGATGTTTCAGCTGTTGCTGAGCAGTGCTTACCCTGAGTCAAGGACATCTCAGTGTCTCATGCTCTGCCAGTGAGCAGGTGTACAAGGGACCAAAGCCAGGACAGGTGACCTGTGTTATTTCTCTTGGGTTTTATTTATCTCTCTTATCTTCCATTAGAGTCATTATAAATATTATTTCTGCTACTGTATTGTTAGAATTACTATATTTTACTTTGCTTCTAGTCTTAAACTATTCTTATCTCCACCCATGAGTTTCACTTTTTTTTTTTTTTTTTTTTCCTGATCATCCTTCCTATCCCACTGCTGGAGGCAGGGGATGATGAGTGACTATCTTCATGGTGTTTAATTGTTGGCTGGGGTTAAAATATGACAGATTTCTTTTGATTTTTTTTTTTTTTTTTCCCAAAATGGCAGCAGTTTATGGCAGACTCTTGAGAAAAGAAAGATTCAGAGAGGACAACACATAGAAGTGAAATTTGAGCAGTAGAAAAAGGAATGAGTGTGTGGCATCCTATCTAATAGAGTTAAACTTGTATCAGAAAATGGACAAGGCTGTACAAGGAAAAATGAGTAGAAACCGAGGCTGAAGAACAGCCATATAAATTGATTGGGGTGGAGTGGATAAGGAACCTAACCATCAGAAAACAACTAAAATAAACACCTCCATATTAGTTGACAGCAAAAGCAGAAGGAATAGAAGCCACAGGTAAAATGTGTATCAGACAATTTTTTCTGTTGCTTTTCTGTTTGCTTCTAGTAAAGTTAGAAACCATCACAGGCCGTGCAGCTCCCCCGTGTGTTTATTCTTCTCTCACAAGCTCAGCCTGCTCAGTACATTTGCAGCCTTGAGTTATCCCGCATACAGCATTAGATGGTCAAACTGGAATTGCAACTTATTTATTTTTAATAAACTGAATATGAGTGGTATTGAACAGTGGGGGCAAAAAGGACTTCTCTTCAGATGAGAGATGCACACTGAGAAGACCATTAGGAATGAGAGTGTTTCAATGGTGCAAACACGGGGTCGATGCCTGGCAGGCTCACTCTGCTTTTCTATTACGAACTTGCTCTGTGACCTTTACCAAAAGACTCCCTTTGTGTGTCTGTTCAGCAAGTGTAAAATGGGAGTATTTCACTACTTCCAGGGGTAAAATAAAAGCCATATGGGTCTCAATATTTATGGGTTTATGAACTATACAGATTGACAGGATCCAAGCAAATGGCCTGAAGTTGTGTCAGGGAAGGTTTAGGTTAGATATTAGGAAAAGGTTCTTTCCCCAGAGGGTGGCTGGGCACTGGCAAAGGCTCCCCAGGGTGGTCACAGCACCAGCCTGACAGCTTGAGAAGTGTTGGGACAATTCTCTCAGGCACATGGTGTGACTCCTGCGGCTGCTCTGTGCAGGGCTGGGAGTTGAACTTGATGAACTTGATCCTTGTGAGTCCCTTCCACTCACCATAATCTGTGATATAGATTTAAAAAGAAATAAAATAAAATAAAATAAAATAAAATAAAATAAAATAAAATAAAATAAAATAAAATAAAATAAAATAAAATAAAAAAAGAAAAAAAGAAAGGTGAAAGAGCAGAATTACAGCATCCTTTACTTCTAAGCTATTTGTGGTTCTTCGGCTGTTGAGACCTCTTGGTGAGTTCCTAAATATTAATAGGCCTTGAGGTGTTGCTTTGGGCCACCAGCAGATGTAGGACACACTTTCAGTGTCACCACGCCGTTCGTTTCTCTGTGCCTACCACAAACTCTAATAGATGAGCCCTGTTTTGAAGGATTAAACGCCAGCAGCTCTCTCTCGGCACTGTTTTTGCCTCTTGAGCCCCGGATTGCTGCTCCCCGTCCCCTCCCCGCCGGCCCCGAGGCGCTCCTGCCCGCCCCTGCCCGGGGAGCGCTCCGTGGGCACGGCGACTTTGGGACGTGGCTCGTGTGCGGAGGGGATGTCACTCGTGTGTGGAGAGCCCCATCCCGTGGCCAAGTGGAGCTTCTGCAGCCAAGATGTGCGAGTGTTTGGTGGAGAAGGCGCCCAGCGTTTCTCCGGGGATAACGGAGGCCGAGGCGGCGGCAGCGCGGGGTGAGGGCTCTGCCGGCTCACCGGAGACCGCCGAGGGCAGAGGGCAATCCTTCGGGAAGGACTGGGACCTACTCTCGTTTACGGCAAGAGTACAAAAAAACCAAAAATTAGAAATGGGGCTTGACTTACATTGAGTCCTGATCTGTGTATAAATTGGAAAACAACAAGCTGGGGTGGAATTTTGAGCAGCCTGGTCTAGCGGAAGGCGTCTCTGTAGGGAGCTGGAACTAGATTACCTTTAAAGTACCCTCCAATTCAAACCATTCAATGATTCCATGGTGTTTCTAATGATTAAGCATGATTTAAAAACCTGTCACTTTATGAAAACATTTATTATACAGGAAGATTACTTCAGTATTTAATAATTCAGGCCTCATGCAAGTCTATTTGGGGCCTTGCCACCTGAAGAAGTTTATATATGAATAAATGTTTAAGTTAGCTGACATATAGCTGAATTCCAAATTTAAAATTATTACCAAGCTAATTCCACTCTTGACAATTAAGCCAATGGTGAATCCAATTAGAATGGTTGTGCAGTTTCTTCATGAGGAGTCTTTGTTTCTTCTGTGTTTGTTGGGTCAATGTTGACACTTTCTAGCAAATTATCTCTTTCAAACTATACCGATATTATTATCGTCACTGTTGTGTTGTCAGACATACTCTGCTGCTCTCCCCTTGCCCTGCTCACCCCATTCACAGGCCTCTTTGCTTATGCTGCAGTATTTATTCAAAGTGTTACTACTTCACTCTTTCCTCTTGGTGAGAACTGAATATTTGATTCTCAAATGTAACTTTGAATGTGTTATCCCAACCCTTTACAATAATTAAATTCTCAAATGGTACAGCATCTACTAAGAACTGCAAGTTCATTAGCAATCTGAAGCACCTTCCCCCCATTCCAGAGAGCAGGCTTTGGAGTGTCATCCTTCATGCTTTTCATCTCCAAATTTGTTTGCATGTAAAAATAGCTTCTAAACAGAGCTAATGACCAGCTTTGATTGTTCTTCTTGTTTGTGTTACATAGAATTAGTTTCCACTGTAAATGTTCCCTAATGCACTACGAGATTTAACCCAAAACTTCAGAAATCTGTCCTTTTTCACAGATAGTTGGAAGAAGAATGCTCAGCGAAGGTAAACTTTGCATGCTGCCAGGGCAAACACTGTGGTGGGCACTGCGCTTTTTGCAGTGACGTTGGGAGTGTAGCTCAGGGTGTTCCTCCCAGCAGCAGAACACTGTTGTGCAAGCACAGCAGAGAGAAGCTCTGGTGGACAGGTAAGAATGAGCAGCTGAAGCAGAGGTACTTGGGGAGGGCAGGAACATGTGAGCTGGCTTTGTTGCTGGTTAAAGGAGTGCTGCTGGAGCACCCACTGAAGGAAAACCTGGTCCACTGCTGGTGGGTGTGAAGGGATGAGCCCAGCAACCAGGAAAGGGCATTCCCAAGATATTTCTGGCACTGTGTTTGACTTGGTTATGTTGAGAACACTCTGAGCCACTGATCTGAGACATAAGCTACTCCTCTGTTTGAAATGGTTTTGTGCCTTGGTGTCACTCCAGATGAATTAACACTCAATAGAAGCCTTACTAAAGTGAGTATAGGAGCAATTTTCATCTAAGTTATTATTCTATTCAAGGAGGTAGAAATCTAAGGCCATGATTTGGGAGATGATAGTAGAGAAAGTATGAAAATGCTTCTCATTTAACTTGCCTTGAAAATCTGGTGTTTGAACAAAATTGAGGAACTGTTGTAAAGTTAAAAAAGTCCAAGATGAGGCTTGAAGTTGGTTTTGTCTTACCCATTTATTTCAGTCTGACTAGTGCCCCAAAAGCTCCATAATCTACCCCCAAACCATTCAGGCTCCTTATTCCTGTGTAAGTGCTGGCATGCTTTACAGTGCCAAGCATACTATTTCAAAGTTGGACCCCAAAGTCTCAAGGGTGAAGCTCTACTTAGTGGCCAGGAGTCGTTCCGAGACTATGAGACAAGGGAGAAGAGTTTCTTACCATCAGGAATTAGCCATCAGGACAGGGAAGGAAGAAGTAGAGGAGTTTTTTTGAAGGATGAAAGTACTGTTCTTTTCCTGACAAAGGGGAAAAGAGAAAAGCTTGTTTATATAAAGAAGAAACACATCAAAATCTTATTTAGTCTCTCTTACGTTCCTAAAAAATATCCTGAATGAAGCCTGAATTTCCACAAGATGGTCCTAAAGTCTTCATATGGAGCTCCAGGGTCATTTGGATTGAGTAATTGCTGCTTAATGATGGTTTTTACAGCTCTAACATCCACACTTCCTGAATTCCGGTACCTAAAAAAGTCAGATAACGTAGTTTGTCTTGTTCCCCTTGATTCCCACTGCAGTGAGTGGAGAACAACCAAGGGTGAAGTGCTTGCAGTAGGTCTGGCTCGGAGGCACCCTCCTGAAGGTCCCCTCCGCTGTCACTGGTGACTGGAGCACCCAGGTACAGTCAGCACCTGAAGTGAAGGGCTGTGAAGTGCCTCATGGAATTCCACAGGGTCTCTCTTTGTCTGACATGGACATTACAGCCTTTTTATAAAAGGCACACCCCCGCCCCAAAATAGGAATGGCGTATGAGTTATGTTAAAGGAGGCACTACAAAATCCCTTACCTTCCCCTGCACAGACAGCAGTGTTAATAAGAAGAAAATTCAGCAGCTGCTTCGCAGGAAAGAGAGTTGAACAATAGCTCAGCACTGTGGGCTTTGCTTATTAAGCCAGCATGAACAGGGTCTGACAGAGCTATTTCAGAGCACCAGCTGAAAACTGTGAAAGAACGGTATTTCACTAGAAAATGTCAGTTCAACAAAATCTAATGGTACATGAGAAAAGAAGGCTATTTTTAGACTATTGCCAGAAAAGTTAATTATCAAACCTACCTGGGGAACTCGGATTTCTTAATGCTGTTGTTCTAGTAAGTACCCTAATTTGCCTGAACTCCCCACTTGTAATGACTCTGTTCTTGGAAAGCTATGACTTCTCTCTTTTCTTTTTTTACTTACTTACTTTTGATTTCAACATAAAAGGATATTTCATCAGAGCTCCCTTTCAAGCAAAAACTTTTATCTTTTAACAAGCTCTGCTGCCTGTAACATTGCATCTCAGGTACCACTCAAATCTATTCCTTTTCCTTGCATGGCCAGGGACTTGGTTTATTAAAACTTTCAAGGTGTTTCAAAATGTGTCCTGAATATCTTGAAATAGAACTGTTGCCCTTTCTGTTGAGGGTATTTGGAGCTATAGGTGTTAATAGGATGTAAATTCTAGTGGTTTTATGGCTCTGACAAATATTTGTTTCTCCACTGAACTAATTTTTTTCAAAGTGAAGGCATGTACTCATAATGTTCAAGAAGATTCTGGACACCTTAAGCCTGCTCCAGTGTTCCTTGCTGGGAAGTCTCTGGAGAATCCAGACTACTGCTGGTTTGAATGCTGGGCAAGTGCTACCCTTAAAAACCAGCCCCTTCCTCTTCATATGCTGCCTGTGCTAAAGGCTGATAAAAGTGGTCTCACACAGGAGAGAAGGGAAATTTCTGACAGTGTTATGTTCTATTTTGTACTCCTTGTAGAAGTTTCAAATCCTGCTAAAAGTATTTCTGAGAGAGCCTTGGATATCTGTCTGGTACTATTTTTGTCTTGGCATGGAAACACACAAGCTATAAAACACCTTTCTAGACTTTAAAAAAGCTTTATTCTTTCTAGGCTTTAAAAAAGCTTTACTCAATTCACTTCTAGCATGATAGATTAATTATACTATTTACTTTTGATAATGCAGGAAATCACAGAAGAAAAATATTTGTGTATACTTCATAAGCTTAAGTGAATTTTGTTTTATTTCTACCTTTTTTTTTTTTTTAATATCATGATAGAGCCAAAATACCATCTTTTCATGAGCTGCTACTGGAAATTATTTAGATCTTAATTTTCTCCTTTTTACAGCAAAAGGTTATTTTGATTGCATATGGTCCAACTTTCCTATTTAAAAAAATATATACAAAAAATTTGAATTAGTAGATAAAAATCTCCAATTCCATAAACAGTATTGTCATGAGCAGCTGTCATTGTTTGGCAACAACAACCACAAAAAATAAAATTTTTCCATTCATCTTTGCTAATCAGTTATTTGCCCTTCAGCTGCCAAACTTTGCTGCATGTGTTAGTTCAGCTGTTGTCAAATGCTCTATACTGGCATGTAAATATATTCTCTTGAGCAAATAAAGCTGCTCTGGCTGTTGGTCTGAGAAGATAGGAGGCTGCCTTTGATCACAGTGTGGCTGTTTCATAAAGGTCAAAATAAAAAGAAAGTGTGAGAATTCATCAGTTTTCCTCTCAGCTCTGTGGAGGCATTTAACCACCCAAATATTGCAGGTTGCTGCTATTCTGCTTTTCCAGCTTCTGTTTCCAGTCAGTCAGAGGCTGTGATTTGAAAATGCAGAGTTTCTTTTTGTCCTGCCGTGTGCTAATAAGACCACAAGGCTCATCTGAGGTACATCAGCATATAGCTACAGGTATAAAGAGTGGCTCGGTTTACAGTCCTGAGCTGGCACCTATTTTCACTGGTAACATCAAGCAGCATTTTTTGCTTTTGTTCCTTCATTACACCTCTCACAATCCCCTCTGCAACAAGAATCTCACAAATACTTTGGTGCTGCACACATGCAATTTTCCATGTTTTGACAGCCATTCTTTATGTTATTTTTTTTATAAGTGGCCATCAGATGACATCATTGTTTCTCCTTTTCAGCTTGTGCGCTGTTCTTGGCATGAAGATGAACAGAAAAGGCTGGAGAGGTGTGCTGGCCATGCTCCTTGGAGCAGTTTTTTTCCAGGATGCTCCCCAGCACCTCACTGCACGCTGGAAGGACTCCTTGGTTTTCATCTGCAACCGCAAGGTCACTCTCCTCCTTCTTCTCTTCCTGACCATTATAAAATTATCTCTCCTCCTGTCATGCCACTTCTAAAGGGATTGATATTGTGCCACATTTGAATACTCTGGACAGTATGGTGAGGAACCTTAAAATATCCCAGTTGTTGTTTTGTGGATACTTGGATAGCAGGTAACATGTTGCTGCCCAGTTACATTGAAATTTCTCTTACTTTAACCAGACTAAGGTAGCAGGCAAATGGCATTATTTATTTGCAACATCCAAAATGGATAACAGTTACAAATATTTATGAAAGGTGATGATGCACAATTGACTGTTACTGAGAATGAAAATAACTGGAAATGTCTCTCTCGTTTTTATGTAACTTGCTTTTCACACAAGGGGCACTGTATTTTGGCAGCTATTATACAATGACTCTCCATGATTGAGCTTTCATAGGTGGATTTAATATTTCACCTTTAAGTGTATTTATTTTGCTCAAGAAGGAGATAAAGTTATTGTATTTATTAATTTTTAAAAAGTTCTTCTTTTCATTTGCTAATACCCTGTAAGAATTTCAGCTGTGTTTCTCCTGTGTTTGACTCCCTGTTACAGTGAGAAATGATAACGATCTCTCCTCCTCCCTCAGTTTTTAAATTAAGAGTCTCAGGTTTAGTACCAAGGGTGAAACCCTGAATCTTGTAGTTCACAGAACCCAATACAAACATATAAATGGGAGAGCTCATTACCAGCTTTTGACTGAGGTGAGACATGTTGGTAATTAGCCTCTCTGAGGAGCTTCAGGCTCAGAGAAGCTGTCTGGCCCTTTCCCTTCGAGCTCACTGGAAGCACATCTTCAAATATTTATGTAGATAGATTTTCAGTGTCTAATTGGACACGCAGTTATACTGAGACCATAATAATTATGGCAGTAGATTCAAGTAAAACAGTACATTTTGGGGATTTGTTAAGTCAAATAACCAAGCAACAGCTTGTGGAGCCAATTGAGGAAAAAGTGAGTTGATTAAACCGTATCAGTTTCTGCTTTGAAGACAAAGGTGTGACTGTTCCTTGTGCCTTGGCATGCATGACAATCATCCTCTGCCAAGGGTATCTGATGAATCAGGCAAACTGAGGAAAGGAAGGGGAGGTTGTTTTTCCCCACATATTAGATACAGCATAGCTGCATTAGGGAAGAAATTAATGTGCTATGTGCAACAGGGCTGCAGAGGACAGGACTGGCATTGTCAGCACAGTCCAGTGTACACATTTATACTCTGCTGGGGGTTTAGTTGTGAATGTGAACAGCACAATTATCTTACTGGTTTTTACTCAGTGTTTTCACTTTGGTTGGTTGGTTTTGGGTTTTTTGTTTTGTTTTGGTTTTTTTCCAAAAGAGATTTTGTCCTCTCTGCCTCATCTGTTAGGAGAGTGCTTGCAGTTGTCAGGCAATCTATGTTTTTGCTCATCCTGGTGGCAAGAGTTTACCCAGGAAATGAATTCACCCTTAGATATTGAACAGCATTTGTTGGTATGGTCTGGTGAGCACAAAAGAAATAGTACAGGAGCTTATTCAAATTGTCTGTGGTCTCTTTCTTCCTCCCTAGCAATGCCTCTAATATTTGTTTGCTGCCTTTGTTTCTTAGCAGTCAACTCCAGAATTGTTCAACCAATCATTTTCTTTTCTTTTTCTCAACATTCTTCAAAGAAAATACTTGTTAAAGACAAGTATTAGAAAGGAATATGTCTGCATTTAGGTCTTGAGTGTAGATGTAAGTGAATGGTTATCAAGGGGTGCTTGTCCCCAAATACAAGCTCTTAAAAACCAAGGGGCAACAAAGAAAAGGTGAGCACAAGGTAACTTTTATTGGAGGGGAATGGGGAGTTATCAGACAGGGAATGCAGGCTGAGTCATGGAGGGGAAAGCTTCTGGTACGGGAACAACAAAAACACTGGGGACAGGGGATGTGATACTGGTAAGGAGAATAAGGAAATAAAGTGAGAAGATGGCCACTATTCAGATGTTAGTGGCTTGATGTGAGGAATATGTGCTGGTTAAATTGTCTTATTTCTGTCAGACATGCTCTGATCCATGATCATGCAGATAACTCAGGCAGAGCCATCGCTCCCCAGAGAGGGCTCAGGGCACACACATACAGCTCCTCTGCAGCATCCTGAGAGAGGAAATTCGCACCTACAGGAAGGCCAGAACCAGGGCTGGGAATTACTCGTGTCCTGCTGTAACCTTGCACCGTTTTCTGCTCACGTTTTTAAAGGACATCATTGCTACTTCAAGAGTGTTTTGTATCCCATGTGTATAATTTCTCTGAAAGTGCTGTGAGGAAAAGAATCATCACTAGAAAGAAAATGATATTCCTGTCAAAGAGAAAAATGCAGTGGGGATTTTTTTTCCACCATAATCAAGTCTGCTATACTAAATCACGTGGATGGGAGAAGGAAAAGAAAAGAAAAAAAAATACTATAAAACTGAGTGTAAATATTTTATTCTTAAAAGTAAATCCAAAGTTCAAGTAATAAGCACTTAGGTACACTATATTATGTATTATTGTTTGATGCCTCTTCTGGGAAATCGCCCAAAAGAAAACATGTCTCTAGCTTGTAGTTTCTAGCTTGCAGTTTATGCACAGTGTTCCCAGTGATTATTTTTCAGGGCATGAAGCTCTCGTGTTTATTATGCACCCTAAAGCTTAAGCATACATATCATATCGGGTGCTGCCTCTGCTGGTTCAGCAGCCCTGAGAGGTGTCCCGTGAACTCCATTAGGTTGGCAGGCTGAAACTAAGTGGTAACTTTTAAGAATAATCCTGGATGCGATATCACTAGAAACTGTGATAAAGCCGTAAGCAAAAAAAAAAAAAAAAAAAAAAAAGGTCACATTCCTGTCATTAAATGTATGTACAAACCTATTTAAAATGCAATCATGAGTAATTTGTTACCTAATGTCAACAAGGATCAGTACATTAACTGTACTGATTCAAGGCCAGTGTATTATGCATTCAAACAAATATCCTGGGTCTCAGAAGCATCCTGTAATGTGTTGCTATCTCTGAGATGCAAATATGAGATCACCAGTGAACAAGGTATTTTAAAGTTGTATGAAGGATTGATTTTCTGATACTACTCTTCTGTCAGATGAGCAGGATTTGACAATAAATGAAAGAAAAATGAAGATCTAGGCTGGAGATCACCATCCCAATCCATCCCTCTTAAAACAGACACTGACATGTGTTCAGGCTGCAGTTACATATTTGGTACCATCTAAAGAGTAATTCAGAGCAGTCACTTCTGGAAATAAATATAAAATTATTTAGTAGAAGAATAAACACTTATGACCAATATGTATTATACATTTTACTTCTTAGTGGTTTTATACTTCTTCAGCTGACAAACATATTAATAGAGTACACTGAATCCATTCCTCTATGACTGCTTCTGTATTTCTCCCAGTGTTGTTGAAATGCTGTGTTTTGGCTTGGTCTCGAAGGCACTTACAAAAAACGTATTTTGATCAATCTGATATTTCCTTTCAACTTGGTTTACAGAATACCGGTTAAAACTCAGTGCACATTTCGGTTTTTTGGGAGTGAAATAGTTTGATGCACCTAAAATGAATTTATTTTGGCTTTTTAAAAGCTGTGCTCTTTCAGGGTTCTTCAGTTAATTTCAAACTTGGGGTGGAGGGGATGTATTTCCTGGTACTAGACCAAAACACAATGTGAAAAACTTAAAATCCTTTGGAAGCAGTATTGCTCTCTTTACACTGCATTTTGTATAAGGCAAGTCCCTGTGATTTTTAAAAGGGAAATTATTTTGCCAGTTTTTATGCTCCCATTCCTCTTAAAAATATATATATATATAAATCTTGAAATCAAAGTCAAATCACAAAATGAACAAAAGTCAAAGAAAAGAAAAACAAAACAAAATGAAACCCACAAACCCACAAAAACCCCCACAAAAAATCCCCCCAAAACCACAAAAAACCACCAAACCCTTAAAGTTACAAACACCCTATATACGGAGCAGAAGGTTGTTCAACTCTTGAAGTTGGTGTCCTGGAGACAGCAGGGAAGGTGCAGTAGTGGTGGCCATCTACTTTTGAAACACCTGGAAAGCTTTAAATGATGACAGTCCTCTTGATCATCCCACATCTGTTAAGTAGAGATGATATGCATTTATGAAGTGGAGGGATGTTTATTAGCAAAGCCAGATTTCTCATGGAATGACTGTCAGGTTTTTTCAACAAAACCTCCCATCCCCACCCTTCTTTGCTGCCACAGGGAGAGGAATGAAATTTACATTTAGTTTCCTTTATAACCTCATAGGTGACATTCATGGCAGACAACCTGTGATTAATGAAGGAGCAGACTGGCACGTGTCAGGGACTGATTCTCTGCTGTACGTGGAGAGCAGTGCCCCATGGTAAAGCAGAACTGGAACAGAAACCTTTATTAATGCAAAAGAATGGGCCTTCTCTGAAAAAAAATCTACAGAACAAAGCAGTGTGAAACTATGGGATACATTAGTTTACAAAAATGTATGGGCAATCAGTATGATTTTCAAATAAACAGAAAAGTATAAAAGAGTACAGAAACAGGTTTGACTCGTATATTGTCTTGCTTGAAGAATTCTGCATGTATGGTCATATGTAACCTGCACAGCCTAAAAAGCCTTAGTATTCTAAGGTAGGTAATATAATCACCTCACTGAGTGTATTTTGCTGTATTTTCCAGAATTTGTGCTATCATTTTTAACTAAAGGAGAACCTAGTATATTTTCAGGGGAAAAAAAAAAAAAAAAAAAAAAAAAAAATTATAAATTATTTGAAAAATAAAATAAAAAACAACAACAAAAGAGTGTGTTCCAGCCAGAGAGGTGATGCAGGCAGAGTGAGAAGAGGTGAATGTCACTAGAGGACACAAAAGATACTCACAGAATCTGACTCCACGAAGATGAAGGCTGAAGAACTTTATTTTTTTACAAAGACCTCATTTATATAGATTCTGAACAATGACCAGGGGTTGGAGAACAAGGTTACCACCTCTCCATCCCACTGGTCAGACTAGAAGTCAATCCGTTGACTCTCATCAGAGAGGAATGTGAAAAACACAATTGTTTACAGTACAAACCGTGAGAACTCACCTACAGAGCTGTAAACATCTCACAAAAGTTCACATAATATGGCAACAGGTAAATATATTAAAAAGCTAAAGAATAGGTTGTCCAACATGTATCGATTAAGAAACAGGTACATCAACTGCAGTTAACAGTCGCATTTGCTGGGATTGGTTTTGTATCCACTAGTCTCCCATCATGTGTCATTAGGAAAGGAACAGAAAAGAGATAAAGACATTTCAAATATCACTTCACAAAGAAATAAGCAAAGACAATGAAATTATATACATTTTCATGTATTGGCAATTACTCAGGGCTGGAATCTTAATCTCATTCATGACCAAATTTGACATGTAAAATAGGGAATCCAATATGTGTTTGTTCAACAATAAAAATCAATTGATCTAGGGAAAAATTCCTCATTGCTTAAAAATATTTCACTGAGCATTTGGTGGACAAATGAGACAAATGTTAAAAGACACCATGGGCCCTTTTCAATTAGCATTTTAACGCTAGATAAACATGATATTCATTTGGCCTTTGGATTTCCAAACTGAAATCTGAGCAGAAGTGGGACAAAAGAAGGTGAATACACCCTGAATCAAATGTGAAACTCTTATTTGCCTGGAAAAGGCTTCCTTTGGGCAGATTTTATCTGCTGGCTCTTCATAAATGGAACAAGTACCCTCCAGTCCCACCCATGATCAGAGTGTGTGATGGTGCCCAAGCACCTTCCAAGTTAACCTGTCACTGAGGTGCTCTGAATTTCCACACAGAATCTTGAAAAACTCCTTTCTTTTTTCTCTGGCCCAGGTCTAACACTCAGAGGTTCTCCAAATTAGTTATTTCTCAGGCTCTCTGTTCTGAATCTATTCATTAAAGTTCAAAGAGAGCTGGAGACATGAAATCCTGGAAGCCTTGATACCTGACACTATTGGCTCAGTGTTGCTGAAAAATACATTTTGTTTTTGTTAAACACAGGGCTTTGGACTTTCCCATTCACAGGAGCTGCAAAATTTGTCCCCCTGAAAAAACAACAAAGAGATATGGAAGGAATTTTATGCTGAATGCAAACCTTTCCCCTCACAATTAATTAGGAGGAGAACTTTATTTCCTTACTCTGGACAGTAGCTTGGGGCCATCTGTCTCTGAGTCACAGCACGTATTCAGGCTGTGAATGCATCCAGCTCTACCTCTTCTGACACAAGCCATTAACCAAAATTCAGTTCTTGTGCAGTATCCATTAGGAAAATAAATTGATGAGGGGCCTGTTTGATGCAGTTGTCCTCTCTGTGTCAGGTAACATAGGTACAATTTATCGCTGCCTCACTGAAGAAATTAGAAACACGGGAGGAAGAGGAAGCAAAACCAGAAATGTTTTTTTTCCCTGTACAAAGTGGTCTTCATTTTAGCCAGAAATATTTCTGAATTATTTTTTTCTCAGACTGAAAGTATTTTTCTAGCTATTTTCATTGTTAAACATCTCTCGATGATCTTTGAGAGGTCTTGAGAATCCACAGAGGTCTCAACTGACTTGACACTGATAAATGTTTATGGTTTTCAAGAAGGGCAGGAAGGAAGACCCTAGAAACTATAGGCCTGTCAGTCTCACTTCAGTGCCTGGTAAAGTTATGGAGAAGATTGTTTTGGGAGGTATTAAAAAACACAGGAAAGACAATACAGTCATTCATCATAGTCAGCACAGCTTCATGAGGGGAAAGTCCTGCTTATCAAACCTGATTTCCTTTTATGACAAGGTAACCCCCCTAGCTGGTCAAGGAAAACCAGCTGATGTAATATTTTTGGGTATCAGTAAAGCTTTTGATAGTGTCTCTCTCTCAGTATCCTGGACAAAATGTCCAGCCCCCAGCTGGAAGAACACACCATGTGATGTGTGAGCAGCTGACTCACAGATGGGGCACAAAGGGTTACAGTGAACGGGGTGACATCAGAGTGATGAGCTGTCACTAGGAGAGCTCCACAGGGCTCCGTCCTCAGCCCTGTGTTCTTCAACATCCTCATGAAGCACTTGAACACAGGACTGGAAGGGATACTGAGCAAGTTTGTGGGTGATACAAAACAGGGAGGAGCTGCTGACTCCCTGGAAGGCAGGGAGGCCCTGCAGAGAGACCTCCAAAAGGAGAGGGCAGGGCAGTCACCAACCATGTGAAATTCAACAAGGGAAAGTGCTGGACTCTGCACCTGGGATGGGGCAACCCTGGATGTACAGACAGACTGAGGAACGAGAGGCTGGAAAGCAGCACCAGGGAATGGACCTGGGGGTCCTGGTGGATGGAAAGTTGAACATGAGCCAGCAGTGCCCTGGCAGCCAGGAGGGCCAAGCGTGTCCTGGGGGCATCAGGCCCAGCATGGCCAGCCGGGCAAGGGAGGGGATTGTCCCCTCTGCTCTGGGGCAGCCTCACCTCCAGTGCTGGGGGCAGTTTTGGGTGCCACAATACAAAAAAGACATTAAGCTGTTAAAGAGCATCCAAAGGAGGCCATGAGGGTGGTGAAGGGTCTGGAGGTGAAGCCGTGTGAGGAGGGGCTGAGGGCCCTTGGTCTGTTCCGCCTGGAGGAGACTGAGAGGAGCCCTCAGTGCAGTTACAGCTTCCTCCTGAGGGGAAGAGCAGGGGCAGGCACTGAGCTCTGCTCTGTGGTGACAGTGACAGGACCCGAGGAATGGCCTGAAGTTGTGTCAGGGCAGGTTTAGTTTGGGTATCTGGAAAAGGTTCTTCCCTCAGAGGGTGGCTGGGCACTGAACAGGATCCCCAGGGCAGTGGTCACAGCACCAGCCTGAGAGAGAGAGTTCAGGAAATGCTTGGACAATGCTCTCAGGCACATGGTGTGACTCTTGGGGCTATCCTGTGCAGGGACAGGAGCTGGACTCGATGATCCTTGGGGATCCCTTCCAGCTCAGCTTATTCTGTGATTCTGTGATTTCTGTGTCTCTCACTGCTGTTTCTAGTCCTGTTTACTGACTTGTTGAAGTCAAAGCCCTGCTCTGGTGGTTTTTGACAGGCTCCTGAGAAATCCCTTAAATTCTAAAGACAAAGAATACCCTTGAGAAGTCCATTTAAATAGTGGCTTTCTGTTGATCTAATTGTAATCAAAGTGGCAATGAAGAGGACATTTAACTATTTATTTATTTAGGGAGATGTGATTGAAAACTGTGGCAAACAAATTCAGTCAAGTAGTAAGGTTTGTGGTTTTGTTTGCTAGCTTGTCATCTGCAGGGCATTATAATAATGGTAGTTGGTTTAAAAAGACTGTATTTCTCTGCTGACAAAAAGAATATAACCAATCCTATGTTGTGAAGCTCTGTAGATGGGATTTTCTTTTGAGGAAAAGCTAATTGAGTTTGCCAAGAAATCTTTCATACATCATGATTTGAGGTGTCACTAAAGATTAAAACTCCAAAATTTGTTCAGGTAGTAATTTAATTTTAATTTTTGCCTCCAAAGAGGAAAGAAAGAATTCTCTTTTAAAATGAAGAAGGTTAGATAAAGAGGTAAATCACTACTGATATATGAATTGTGGACTGGGTTTTTTTTCTAATTAATAAGGCTTCCTTTAAAAAATAAAGACTTGAATTTGAGTAGTTAATGTTAGAGATGAGCACAAGAATTGAAGAAACCAGAGCAAGTCCAAGAGTGGTTCTGCTGTCAATGAAGATGTAGTGATTAATCTCATATTCTCAGAATTCTGTTATCTAACCACAGTTTGATTGCCTCCAACTCTTTGGACCGAGTTTTCACGTCTCTCTGCATGACAAATGATTGCTGTGCCAGACCTTTGATCAACCCTCCTTTAACCAAAGCAGTGAAGAAAATCAAAGGAGGTAACATTTCTATAGAAACTGCTACCAATAAACAACAGTTCACCAGACTACCGAGTGGCATTTCTCCCTCTAAGTCAAGCCATTTCAGAAGAAAACAGGAGAAAGCTGTCAGGTAGTCCACCTACATGAGTCAGAAAATTAATTGCTTTGCATCAGAGGCTATTTTGAACCAACTTGTAATGAGACAAGGCCAAGTCCCTACATCTCAGGACTATGCTGCCTGTTCAAATGCTCTAATTGACTCATTAAGTCTGACCACACAGGGCTTGTCATCAACTCCAGAGAGACATTAGTGAGCGCACCTGAGTGATGATCCTCTCCCAAACCACGATGGAGGGCAGTGCACTCATCACCAGCACTCATTCAGCATTGTATCAGGGTGAAGACAAAATGGCAAAGTGTTCACAGGCTGCAGAAATCCTCACAGTTTAAAATAGATATTCCCTGTTCTCCCCAGGAAAAGACAGATATTGAGATGACAGCATTGCACAGGTTATGAAATAACCTAGATGAAGGTGAGCTAGATGAAATTCCTTACCAGGAAATTTGCTCAGAGTAGACTTTGAATATAACTCATTGGTGATACAGCACTGATTCCCTACAGGCAGTTGAAAGAAGATGGAAAATCCTTGTGTCTGTAAAGTGGCACTGAGGACTGGCTACCATTCCTAACACTAAAAAGAACATGGAAGCACTTAGAAAAAAAAACCCAGCAGCTGAGGATGAATTGTTATCAGGACTGGATTCTTACTTTTATTTGTAAGACTTGGGGAGTAGGAATGTGAGTGGAGTCTCACCATGCCACAGGGAGTGTAAGGAGGTATCCTGCTGTGACAGATTTATAGTTCCCCAATCAGAGGAAATCTGGGTAATGCTGTTCTGTGCTTCCCTGAGTTGACAAGCCAGCCCTGACTGCTGCTGCAGAGATGGAGCAGCTCTCTTCTGCACCCTTATTTCTTAGCTATGTTTGGGGGAGCTACCGCCACTGGCTATTGAAGAAGCCAGCTTTTCTGTCTGGAGTGTCTGGAAAATAGATTCATGTTAGGCCTGCATGGAGACTTATGTTTGCCCCCCACTTTCCACTCCTTCCTTCCCCCCTTCCCCTCCTTCCCAAATAATCTAGGAGTTCAAATTTGGCAAGAATGTACCTATCCAAATTAAAATAATTATTTCGTACCTTCTGATAGCAGATCCCAAAATCCTTTCCACATCAAAGAACGTACTTTAAGGTTTCATCTAATTTAGTTGTTATTTTAATTTTCCATCCACTACCGCCTTGCTGCAGTACAGAACATCAGGGAAGACATAGTCCTTTCTCCAGGATATCTGACATGGACAGGGCAGGTGGCAGATGGGGGCGTCTAACATCTGTCTCATAAAAAGTGATACAAGCAGCCTTTCTCCATGGATTTTGTAATGCTAAGCAAATACAGTTCTTTGTCTGCAGGAAAAGGTGAAGGATGTTTCTGTTGATGAAAGACTGGTTGTTATGGATCATCTGCCACGTTGATGCTGACCAAGTAGAAACTTCAGGGACTGCAACAGCCAGTTTCTGTAATTCACCTCTCCCATGCTGCCATCACGTGTGGATCTCTGCTCCTGTATGCCACAGGTTGGATGCTTGGGTTTGTGAGCTCTGTGTTGGTACATTTAAAGTGAAATCAAACTGAAAGTTGCTTTAGCATAAAAAATAATTTATAGTGTTACACATATAGCCATACACATAACAAATCACAGTACATAACAAAGCATGGTCTATTTCCTTTGTAGCATGTAAAAGAATCTTGCATGGGAAACTTGTAAAATGCTGCATCTCAACTCATCTAATTAACTTCATTTCCCTCTATCTACAACAAAGCTCCTTCTGTCCCATTCAATGGGTGGAGGGTATTCATCCTATATATACATATTTCTGCTCAGTCAGGCTTAGAGATGATGCAATATCTTTCGTTTTTCTGAACAAGTGAGATAAATGAAAATAAGACAGTCACCTACCCAGCTGAGTCTCCGAACATCCTGTGGCTTTGACAGTTCTGTACTAATGTGCATTGTGTGTATGCTGATACAAAGTTTTGGTTTGGCAAACTTTCAAAAATCAATAGTACTTATTTGTTGTTGTTGTTTCCTTTTGAAGTTCCCAAGCTACTAAAAGTGTATTTCATTGACACTTTAGAATATTTTTTTGATTTTCAGTGGTATAGATTTTATCATATGACTTTCAGGCAGCCAGCAATATCTGGGCATTAATGTTTGTGTTCAAATGACCAGAGAAAAGTTCTTTCTAATATTGTTTTGGAGTTTTTTTATGGTTTTTGTGGGGTTTTTTTGTTGGTTTTTTTTTTTTTTTTTAAATATAAATGAGGCTGCTAGTGTACAACCTGCTGGCTTTAAGGAGAGTGATGAGGAACATAACATGGTACAGGAAAATCATAAGACTCTTTTAAGAAAATGCACACCATAAAACCCCAGGAAAGCAATATTGTGGAAAAGAGAAGTGAGTTTCTTGCACCAGGAGAAGGAAACATACTAGTGTTCCTTGAAACAGATTGGCCAATTTATTTTTTTATAAATTGGGAAATAAATATGTATTTCCAGATATGCATTTATTTTACTAAACAAACAGACAAAAAAACAAACAAAAAAACCCCACAAAAACAAACAAACAAACAAAAAACCAAAACCAACCAAACAAAAAGTTTTCTAAATTTCTGGGCACTTAGAGGTGAAAAGTTTAGAGTTTCTTGTAGTCTGCTTGTGCAGCCCAACAGGCTGCATAATAACTTTTGGCACTCTCATTAAGCATCCTGAGCTAACAATAAGTTATGGAACAGGTGGCCAGAGAAGATGTGGATGCACCATCCATGGATGAGCTTAATATCATGTTGGATACAGCTCTGAGCAACCTGAAGTGTCCCTGTCCTCTGCAGAGGGATGGAATGAGATGATCTTCAAGGTCACTTCCAACCCAAACCCTTCTCTAATTCTATGATTAGAATAAACATATGGGGTGAGATTTTTCACCTCTTAAAATGACAGTGTTATGTACTCACCTCTGTGCTCATTTCATCAGGGATAAAATTCTGCAACAGTCCTGCATATGCAACTTTGCGCTTTAGTAAATGTTGTAGAAATTGTCACTTTTTGGCCTGCCAGTCCCCTGGCCCTGTTCCCAGTATCTGGCAATATGATGGCTGTCACATCTGCCCTTATCTCAGCTTCATGACCCCTTTAGACATGAAAATGCTGTGTAAGTTATCACTTTTCTTTGAAAAGAGCTTCTAGGGAGAATCAGATGCAAACAAGTACAAAGTCAGCCTAGTGAAAAAAAGCAAATGCCAAAAAAACTGTGAGCATGCATTACTTCAAAAGCACATTGTCAACACACTATCTCAGTAAGTCTAGTATGTTGACAAGTAGAAAATCCCTCTCAGTTTACAGGCAATTGAACAATTATTTTTCAAGAAATGACAAGCTACTGAACTGCATGATGTTCTGCAAGAAAAAGAACAGCACTAACCTGAGGATTATGCATGGAAAAGGGGCTGTAAGGGAACAGGGTCTGACAGACTTCAGAAGAATATATATCAAGGGAAAAAAAAAAAAAAAAATCTGCATCATAACTCCAACTCTGGATACAAGAGGTACACATGATGCTGAAGAAATACATCACATATTCAGGACACCCATCTCTATCTAGAATTGAGTATCCTAGATTGAGATGGGTGTCCTGCATATTCTATTGAATATTTTGGTTTCTGACTGGAAACCGGGTTTTGCTGGATCTTCTGAAAGTTTGGGGGGTTCTATGACATTCATTAGCTTTAAAATGAAAACATTATCTTTGCACGTCAATTTATTGACTGATGAGCCTGAATGCTAAAACCCAGAAAATCATTCTATGATTGGCCAATGGAACAAAAAGCTTTTGGCTTCCAGCATGATAGACTATCTCTATAAAATAAGTTACTGGTTAATGGCTTATATTTCTAAACAATGTTTTATTGTACATTTTTCAATTATCTGGGTACAGAGCCAGTTCAGTTGCCAGCCTTTTTGAAAGCATTTAGAACACATCCTCTGTCAAACCAAGTCACTATCAAAAATTTTGCATCCCCAACTGAGGCATTGCCAATCTCTCTTGGGCAGTACTAGAAAATGAGCCAGAGGAAAGGTCCAGGATTAAAACAGGAAAAAAAAAAAAAAAAAAAAAGCTTATTTTTCAAATCTGCCTTGCATGAACATCCAGCTGAGAAAGTGTCAGCACAGATTTTTTTTGTTCTGAGAGATATGAAAAAGATACACCCTGTAAAACTAGAGGGAAAATCACCCTCTGATGACTCCTTTAACATCAACATGTTGAAGTGCTTTTTGCATCCGGAAAGTGTTTCTTGCTTGCAGAGGTGATGGTGTTAATATCCCAAACCTAGAATACCATTCAGTATTAACAGGAAGACTCATGTGCAGCGCACCTGTCCAAGAGAGGTCACCTTAAGTCTCCCATTAGATGCACGTGATGTCCAGCTGGACATTTGATGCTCAGGCAATTTGTAGGATTAGAAGGACAAAAAGGATGAGCAGGTGAAAAGAAGGAAATGTAAAAAAAGCCCAAGAAACATCAAAGAAACAACACCCCCCAAATAAGCAATAATCTTTCCAATATGAATCAATTTGGAATAAACTATCGAAATTCTATGCTGGAGGCATTGAAAAGTGAAAAGCACTGGAGCAAAACATTACCCTTTTATATTTGTGTCTCCTACTTCATGTTTTAAAATGTTCTCACTCATATTTTTATTGAAATATTTTCCTTTTGTTAAAACAAACCTTTTGCAAGTGAGAATTCCACTCAAAAGACTCTTAATAGCCATGTCAGTGCAATGTTAGGTCCAGAGTCTGCCACCCTTGGCAACAGGGATGAATATGAAAACAGGGTCCTCACTATGGGCTACTTCTACCTCTTAGTGAGATTTGTAAGGTTGAGAAGGATTCCTAAGAGCATTAGGGATACATGAAAGGAGAGAGACAGGGGATTAGCCAGAGAGAATGCAAGGATAAGGTTTGTCAAGTAATGAAGCAGATGACTCTCAGGAAAACTGCAGAGCTACATATAATTCTGACAGGGAAGGGCAAAAGCAGGAGCTTAGGAAGTGTGTCACCATCTCCCACCCCCCAGCACAGCTGAAAAACAAAACAAAACAAAACAAAAACAAACAAACAAACAAACAACAACAACAAAAAAAAACACACAAAAAAGAGCAGATTTAAAATTACAGCATGCTGCCAAGGACCTGAACTGGGAACAACTTGTAGGCTTTATATAAATCTTCTTAAGACCTTAACAGAGAGTAGAACTTAAAAGTCTGAAAATATTACATGTGAGGATTTTTTTTTCTCTCACTTAGATCCTGAGCTCTTTCAGGCTCAAAAGACAACTTTTCAAGGGTAGTACTGGGCAAGTGGAGAGGTATGAAAATGATCATTCTATCTGGTATCCTTTAAAAATGAATCCAGCATCCTCACTGACAGCACAGCTCTCTCAAAGCCTATCACTGGAGACATAATTTAGCCCATAATCCATTATGAATTTCACTATAAATATCACCTGTGTAATTTCTAAAATTCTAGCAGTAGTTTTTATTTATCAAATCCATGCATGTGTCTGTCTGTGTATGAAAAATAGAGCATTAATTATGTTCCATCATTAACAAATTTCAGGTTAAAGAATGGAGTATTTTTTTGTATCCTCAAAGGCTTGTCCTGTTTGAAACTTCTGGAGATGTAACTTTGGAAAGAACACTGAGGTAAGAATTTAACTTCATTTTTCAGGGGACTCATCAGCTTAAGAAGAAAAGGAATAGAAAAGGGCCCTGGCTTTACAGGACAGTTCTGCCCACTCCCTCCAGCTCCAAGCTGTCTCAGAGCTCATGTGATGTAGATTAATGTAGAGACAAAAACTCAGTGAAAAAGTCTGCCAAATCAGTGAGATTCACAGAGATAACATTCCCTTATACTGAAGGAATGAGCACATTTTTTATAACCCAGCTGTTGAACAGGCAGCCCCAAGCACATAAAGATTTCAGAGACCTCCAGAGCTCCTGCAAGAGAGAAGAGACCTGTGTATTCTCCCCATAATAACTGCAGTGCCATGAAGGGCAGGGTGTTCACAGAGAACATTATGGAGGCTTAAAAAAGCCCCACTTTGCATAGCTTTGCTTATGGTCTCTTATATTCTATATAGTCAGTAAGAAAACCGTGCTTTCCTTAGAAAAGACAATGGGAAATGACACAAAAAGCTCTGAAAAGAGTGCTGTATCCCACTTCTGCAATGAGCAGAGTATTGTGTTCAATCAAGAATCACATTTCTGTGAATGTAAAATAGCTCTTTCTTATGCTACTAAATTCTTCGGTGCCTATTTGGGAATAGAGTGAAAAAAAAGTGAAGCAAAACCTGAGACTGACAGCTATTTGGATGTTTCTGGTTGAGAATATTGCCTTCAAAACCTGCCTTCATGCTCTTATGTTGCTGACCTCTGAACCATTCCTCTCACTTCCACTGGCTACTCTTTTTTTACTAAGAGATCTATTTTCCACATTCAGTAAGTTGTTATTATTGGAAACTTATATAGTCCTTGCTACGATAGTGCTGGTGGAGTAATCCAAACATAATACAATATAATTGTTTTAATTAATATTTAATGGATAACCATTCCATTCTGTATTAATTCATAGTGGAAGCAATATTTTAATATAGACAATGCTAAAATAGAAGGGGAAGATACAGGTTTTTCTGTTGTAAAGAAATAAGAAAAGAAACTGTGCTTGTACCATGTTTATTTTATTTCCTCTGTCTTTTCTATATTTTGTTTTTGTTTCAACTGCCACCAGTCAGTGGTACTCATATAACACAATCTTACCTATCCATTTGCAAGATATGTAGGCAATAGAACATTTTATTAAAAAAAAAAAAAAAAAAAAAAAAAAAAAAAAATCCTTACATCAAAATGAAAAGGAAAAAAATGGGAAGGAACTGCTGCTTTGCAGTGAGAAAGTAAGGAAGGTAGCAGAAGTTAAATTGCTCTCTAAGGTTTCAAGTCAGGTTTCTTCCTAAAATTCTGAAAACCTACTCTAGACCTGCCAGTGAACATGTCAGAAGTGAGCTATATGAACATTGGAGTAATTATAGGAAAGTGCTGGTAAAAGCTGAAAGCTCAGAACGAATTCGGATAAATGAGGAAATATACAGGTGAAGGAAAAGCCAACCTTCTAAAAATTCCCTTGAAGCACTACTCTGGTATGGTATTATTTTTACTTTTGGCTCTCTGGATCTTTGAGAAGAAAACACCATCTGCTAAGAGCATAAATGGAGCAGTGAAATAAAACTGTATCTGGAAAACAAAACCCATATTCTGTAGTTGTGCTTGTCTTCAAACAGCTTCTCTGATGCTTTCAGCTTCCCCTTAAAATTATTTCCATAGTAATTCCATGCAACAATTGTCTGTTCCATAGAACTCTCAGTCATTTTTCCACTGCCTCCTTCTTATCACTTAAATAAAAAAAAAGAACCCATGTGTTGCTGGTTTTCCCCTCATGATGTTGCAAATCACCAGAGAGGTAGATAGCCTATACTTGCCTTTTTTTTGGGTGCATGTTTTCCCTGTCTTCCTGAGTGTCCTAGGTTACAGTGTAAGATGTGCCCAAAGTATGTATTCTATCACCATCTACATGAGCTGTTGAAGCTAGGCTGGGCAGTGTTTCCCGTGCCCCCTCCCTCCAGACTATCTTCTGTTAATGGCCCATCAATGCCCTGCTGCATGACTCATAGATAACTCTCCCCAGGAGCTATCTCTGTTTAATGGGCAATCAAGGACCCATTGCAAGACTGATAAAATGATACCAGCCCATTGTGAGATGCTCTGCCCAGGGGGAGGAGCCAAGCATTCCCACCTGGATATAATCGGGGCCTTGGGACAGCACAGGCAGCCTTGCCCACCAGACTTCTCTACTGGCTCACTGCTTCAACAAGACCACTTCATCTGGACCGCTACCACCAGCCTAACTAACAGGGTGTCAGGTTGTATTCTGACTCTGTCAGTGATCTTTTGTATTGTTGCATTTATTGTATTTACCCTTTTTTTTTTTTTTTTTTTTTCCTCTTATTAAATTGGTTTTTTCTGATTTGGAGTCTCTTGCTGTTTTTGCTTTCAAGCCAGCACACTGAGAAAGGTAATTTCTCAGGCAAAGTAGAAGATATGGTGCACAGCACACTGCTTTTATTTATGGACCTTGATTATGTTGTGTTTACTTTTAGAGGGAAAGTTTAATAAATGGCAATTACAAGATATGTTTCTTATACCTAAGGCAAATAACAGAGTTGCCAGAGAATTAAATGCTTCCTTCATGTTAAGAATAGAAAACTGGTAGGTAGCTGTCTGTTACTCACTGACCCATGATAATTTAACTGGCATATAGTGATACTTTTGCCTCAAGGATTATTTTTGAATGCCACATTTAATTGCTGTGGCAAACTATAGATAGCCTAGAAATGCCCTGAGGCCTGCTATGTACACTACTCCAAACTCACACAGTGCTATTCACTCAGAGATAGATCAAACTTAAGAGGCCAACCTCATCCACCCTTTTCCTCTCCTTGTCCTTTATAACACTTTCTGGCCATTTTTTAGCCTTTGGATTGCTTTCTCAACACAGTTTATCCCTTCCCATAGCCTGCTTGTTATTCTCTAACACTGTTTTCTTACCAGTAATACCTGAAGTGATGTGGAGCAGCAGTGCTTTGGGAATATGTCTTGTTTTTTCATCAACAGAGATTTTGAGACTTTTTAAACTTTTGTTTCCTTACTCTCCCTCTTCCTTCTTTCCTAACCCTGTTCATCTACCCACCATTGACTTCAGTTTGAGAAGGAAATCCATAGGATTACGTGATCTCTCATTCTCTCTTCCTGAGCCCTGCCTGAAACAGCAAGCCCTAGCTAGTTGGAAAACTATCATAACCCCTCTTTTCTCAAATTCTTTTATCTTTACTCTTTGCAGAAGTCTGAGACATGCTCTAAACTCATGCTGCCATGACATTGTCTCAGACTGAATCTGGTGCTCTCCCAAGGAGGTGTGTGAGTAGCTCTTTTCCTGAAATTTAAAGATGCACCACTGACATCTTTCTCCATCATGGATATTTCAAATGAGTAGAGAAGAGCAACTAAACTGTCAGACAGATTTCACTGAGCGAGGGTCAGTCCAACATCTGCCTTGTGTACACTGTGCCTGGATAAACACTGATATATCCAGCACTGATGGATTCTGATGCTGCCATCATAATTTCGTGTATTTTACAAACAAAGAGCTCATAGATGAGAATCCAGGGATTAGCAGGGAGTATGGATTTGTTTTTTTTTCTTTTTGATGCAGGTGGTTAATACTCTTGAAGAATTTTTGTGGGGTGCTTTTTTGTTTTTGTTTTTTTTTTTTTTTTAAATTTAGCTGATCCTTCTCTGCTGAGCCAAAATATTTTTCAGAAAATGCTTTAGACAGAAATATTTATAATAATGTAAAACACTCTAACTGTTTACAACACTCTTACAGACTGCTTACTTTTCTGAGCAATATGTTAGGTTTTCAAGAATATTGTAGGCATTTTAATTTCATGACAAATCCTAAGATTTTCAATCCTATCTTCTAAAAACAAGGAGTACTGCACTTAATATTTTTAGAAAGCTTTATTTTAATAGAAAAAAAGCTCTAGGTTGTAATACTTTTTAAAATGTTTCAAAATAAAAATCTAGCAAAGACAAGATAATAGCCAAAACTTTGATGTATAATATCATCCACTCCATTATCCACTCCCTTATGGCATATGCATTAAAATATCTGCCTATTCTTGTAATTCAATCTAATTATGCAGCAGCTTCCTAGGAAATGTTTTTTTCACTGAGTAAATTGTTATGGAAAGCAATTGTTGGCTATCACCAGTATTTCTGTCCTCAGTGTTGTTTTACATTCTTGTCTACAAACAGAATTTGTAAGTGAAATAATGTAAGGGTATCTTCCCATGCAAAAGTATGTACTAATGCAAGAAATGAGAACATGTCAGACTTCTGGTATCATATTTGACTTCTACTGTTTTGACTTTTGGCCCTTGTGTTAAAACATTACCTGACTTACCTGATGATAGTGATGTCAGGCTTAGGAAAAAGACAGATTGGGTTTAATACAATTTGAATATTTGAACGTGTTGAGGGTTTTTAAGTAGGGATGTCTGCAAGTAGGGGAAAATGCATTTTTCACTTTAAGGAAAGTAAAGATTTAAAAATTCTGCGGACAGTAAGCAGCACTTTCAAAGCTGCTGGTAGGGAACATGATACAGTTGTATTTTTATTAATGAAGAGAGAGGTGAGAGTGAAAATACAAATCCTTCAGGCTTTTGATTATATTTACTGATGTCAGAAGTTATGTTAATTTTACATTAGCTCACTTCTAGCTTTTGCACTTCAGTATTATCACTGAACGCTGTTGCCAGAGGCAACTGGCAGCAGACACAACCTTATCTATCTTCTTTCTATGCCATAGTTCCACTCCTATATGGTTTTCGTTTGGGTTTTTTTTTTTAAAGCATTTTGGAAAGCTAGTTAGTTAATTGAGGGGTACATACAGCCCAAGTATTGGGCTGGTTGTGAGCACTCAGATTTTAAATACGGAGTTCCCCAAATCCCCCACCTCTAAAGGTGGGCATTAATCTGGAGAACAGAGACTCGCCCCTCTGACTGTGCTGCAGCCCCTACTGGGTAACACAGGTATATTCAGTAGGAACTGCGTTTCCCCAGAGAGAGGGAAATGCAACCTTATGTGCAGCTGCTGTCCACAGGCTTTCTTAGCAAAATTAAGAGCCTACATATAGATAAAGCAGAAATTGTGTCAGTTGTCTACAAAGTGTAGAGAATTGGCAGGGCATGAGTGATGTTTATTGTGTTCAGATTCAGGATTCAGGGAGGAACTTGGTTTGTTTTAGAGCCTTCAGCAGTGGAAGAAAACAAGACAGAAACTTTGCAGACAGACTGTTGAAGGAAAATGAGAAAATGCATGGAGAAGTGTTTGCTCAATAGTTTACATTGAAATTAAATAGGAAACCTGTTCATAAGTACAAATGGGCTTGAAATAGGATGGCTGCTGATGGACATCTCTTCTTGCTTGAGGGGCTCATCATAAAAGATTGAATTGCTTCATACTCTTAATTTTTCATAAGACAAGTTAATAGAAAGGAAACCGAACTATAAAAAACAATATAAGCATAAAAAATGGTTTAAGGACATCAATGAATTTCTTATTGTTAGTTTCCCAGACTCTTTTAATCTTTCTACAATTTGTGTTGCCTGATGACATAATACTGTGATGCCAGAGCTGAGAATGTCAGATTGTTTTAAAAGGTTTTGTTGTTTTACAAATCCGGAATGCAAGAGTGTGCAAGGTGTAGGTGGCAAAGTGAGGGCAGAGGGGGAGCTGCAAGGGTGGCCCCTGTGGGAAGGGAGCAGGGGCTGCACTGGGTCAGACACAGCCTCTGTCAGCTCCAAGGGGGAGAAGACACCTTTTACTTCTCATGGCATTACAAGCAGAGTGACAAAAGTTTGCTAATGGATCTATGGCTTTAAAGGAAGTCAAAACAAGGAGACATCTGTGAAAGGTATTCAGGCTGTGATACAATTTTGAGCGGTCCAAAAATGACAGTGTATATCGTGTTGTCTGGCTGCAGCTCTGTACTTGTTCTTGCAACATTTCATTTGGAAATAGAAAGGAAAAAGGTTGTACTTTTTTTCTTCATTTGTGATTTTCCACGATATAGATCTGATCAACTGAAAAGTGGCATTGAAAAAGTTGTTCATTCAAATCACTACTTTCTTGTTACCTAACTGGGTGATCTTTTTGCATAATTAATGTTTCACTTTAACATCTGCATAAAAAAACTTAGGATCTACTCAAGAACTCCATCCATTCATTATAGCAAAGGGAAAATCAAAGAATTACAAGGTGTTGGTACTTACCCTACTCCCAGTTGCCTAAGTCTACCCAAGGCATTTCTAGCCCCAATTTGCAATCAACTGAAGAACTCCCAATTCTGGTTTCAGGAATTATTATCTGCACTAATTAGTATTATAAAGTTAAACACAACTTTTCAAAACCCAAATCTTTGTTCTGATTATAACTTTTTGTTCAAAACTCACATTTTCATTCTCATTTCTACTTGTCTGGGTTTAATTGCCTAAATTAAACTTTTATATTCAGTTCAGCAGAAGAATGCTCATCCTTTAAACCAGAGCTATTTCAAATTCTACCAGAACAAAAATTGCAAACAGGTTTAAGAGACCCTTTATTTTTTGCATTGACACAAGTAGCTTTGACTAAGTTTAGTAAAGCTCTTCATAGAATTAAAAATATCATGACTTGGATATTACAGGTCACAGTGATGAAAGTTCATTTAAATTGTGGTTTAGGAATTTGAAAAAAATTTCCAAGCTGCATTTTAAACTGTGTTATAATATTGCTTCTTGGAGTTAAAAATGTGTTAATAATTAAGAGCTGAAAAGTACATGTCCTTGTCATATTTTATTATGAAGGAATTTTAAATACTTTTAATTAAAATCAAATAGTATCTAGTACATCAGGAATAATTAGTCGGCAGTTATAACACATATCTGTTATGTTGTCTACAATGAAAAAGTAGTTTGAAGTTGTGTGAAATATATGATGAGCTCTGCACACTGAGGAGCAAGGCAGCCTCAGCTACAGTGTTCAATTACTTATTCTTTCCAAAAGAACTTTTAGTTGTTATATATTTACTTTTTTTTCCCCTTTTCTTTCCTTTTCTAAATAAGCATTTATCTGTGTCAACAACTGTGTTAAAGATGGCATGGAATTATGTCTTTTGTATTGGGCTGCATTTCTTGTGATGCTCCTTAGTTCATGGGGGCATTATTTATGTGGTCTTTAAATTAATAGGTTGGAAAAGACCTTCGAGATATTGAGTCCGACTTTTGACCAAACACCATCATGTCCAGCAAAGCACAGCACTAAGTGCCACATCCAGGAGTTCTTTGAACTCTTCCAGGGATGGAGGCTCTGCCACTTCCCTGGCCAGTCTGTTCCAATGCTTAATTGCCTTCTCAGTGGAGAAATTCTTCCTGATGTCCCACCTGCACCTTCCTGGGGCAGCTTGAGTGCAGCATCTCCTATCATCCTGTTAGGTTTCCTGGGAGCAGAGCCTGACCCCCACCTTGCTTCAATCTCCTTTCAAGGAGTTGTAGAGAATGGATAAGGCTTCCTCTGAATCTTATTTTCTCCAGGACAAACAGCCCGAGCTCCCCCAGCTGCTTCTCATCAGACCTGTGCTCCAGACCCTTCCCTAGGTCCATTCTCCTTCTCTGGACTCTCTCCAGCCCCTCAATGCCTTTCTTGCAGTGAGAGGCCCAAAACTGGACACAGCATTTGAGGTGTGGCCTCACCAGTGCCCAGCACAGGGGGACAATCACTGCCCTGCTCCTGCTGCCACACCATTGCTGATCCAGGCCAGGCTCAGAATAAGATATCTGTCAGGTATCTTATTTAGCCCCAGAGTAAGATATTCAGAATTTCAGTCCTCTGACTGTACATAGTTACATCCCTTGTCTTGCTTCATTTCTCATCCAAAGCAGTTGCTTTCAACTCCTCCACACTCCTCAGGTTTCCTTCCTATAGAAACCTAGACAAAATGTGAGTGGGATTTCTGCGTGCCCTCATCTCACCCAAGTGTGGAGACAGGGTCTTTTCAGGACTTGAAAGCTCCCATGTGCTTTGTGCCCACCACTCTGGTTACAGCCTCAGGTATCTAAGCACTGCAGATAAGTGTCGAGACCTTGAATTTTATTTGATATTCTATGAGAAGCAATTGTAAAGAGCAAAGGATGAGCATAATGTGCTCCCAGAAGCGGTGCTGCCAAGGAGACGTGTGGTTGCATTCTCTATTAGCTGCAGTTTCCCAAGAGTTCTGCTGCTCGAGAGAAAAAAATTCAAGGCTCAACCCTTTTAGGAAGTGTGTGCACAGACATATGGCAGCTGTACAGTCAGAACACTTGACCAAGGGGTAAGTTCTCTTTTTTTTTTCCCACTAAGCACAATCCTTTTGTGCTGAAACGCCATCTTTTTAATTTAACCTTGTATTATTTGACTTAAAAAAAAAATGCGACTAAACCCGCTATGTTTTCTGCTTAACATCTCTATTTGCTTCTAGATAAATCTTTTGAAACATCAGAAGCAGACCGAATGGGTAGTTATTTGTATTTAAGAGTGATACTTTGTTACCTGTGTGATTGTTTTGCAGTGTGTGATCCTTGGGGAGCTGCAAATGGAAACACGCACACTGCCCAGCAGGATCGCAAGAGACAGGGAAGGAATCTCAGAGAAGCTAAATGAAAGCCCTTCACAGAGTCATGATGAATGAGGCAACTTCTCACTTTCACTGATATTTTCACAAACTCTTGACATAAAAACAAACAAATCCATAGAAGTAGCTACTAGGCAGTCCTACCAAAGTCATTCCAGTAACCAGTTTTTCCTTCTGTGTTTTATTTCTTCTGGCAGGAAACTAAAGAAGTCCAAACCCATCTTGTCATAAGATTGCAGTCAGTCCTGCTGCCACCACAATGCTTAAATAGAGGAAGGGAGTGCACCAGAGAACAGAGACATCGATGATTTGGGTTATAAAACTCTGGCATACTTAGCATATACAAGCCAAATCAATGTGGTTTCTACATTTGAAAGCATAGAATAAGTTATTTTCAAGTTACAGAAATAAAAGCTTTAAGTTACTGAACTTTTCAAGATGAAAAACATGGTGGAGATAGAATACAAGTTTTGAATAATAACCTGGAAAAAAACAGCTAAACAAACAAATCTCCATGTAATCTCACTTAGAGGCCAGAAATATTTGAATTAAAATTTATAGTGATTATCTTTGAGTTAGGGAAAATACCACACTCCTTAACTAATATAATGTTGCTGTTCAGCCTGCCATAGTTCACTGCTGAGACCAGCAGAATATTTGGCATTGAATTTAGGCTATCAAGCTCAGGAATCAAGAGTTTTATCTGCCAGGTGACAAATGGTAATGGAAAGGAAGAATATCAGAGACAGCCCTGGAAGAAAAGTAGCTGACACTGAGAGCTGAGGCAGCACTGACATGTTGGCAAACATATACTTGCAGTGAGAGTGAATTTAGGAACTTAACAGCAAAATTCTTCATTCACTCCTCAGACATGTCATGGAAATATAATTCAGCTCAATAATGTGGGGGGTTTTCTTTTGCAGTTTTCATCCATCTATAGAGAACAGATTTTAGAACACCATTCTTACCTTTTCTACTTTTCTTTCTATTATGGAAAAACAAAACGCCGTCTTGTTTCTACCACTCACTCCTGAAACATTGTGTACATCCACTGATTCTGAAATCATGGTCATGTCTCATTTTTGTGTTTAGAAGGAAGGTATTAATACACTCACATTCCTCCAAGGAGGGTTTGTAGTTTAACTTCATTCTCCCTCGACACTTATCTGTGTGTTTTCTTCAAGTTGCTTTGAGTTTTGCTGGCTTGTCACTGAGATCACCTAGACACTGGTAGAGATAAAACATACCCTGTTGTTGAATAATTCCCCATAATAAAATAACCCATAATAAGAGCATGGAGATTGATTTCTTCTGTCAGTCAAGAGATCATGGACGAATGAAAAATGAGAAGATACATGGTAAAAATAAAAAGAAAAAATCTAGAACTCTGTGGTAATAAAAACTCGTGCTGTTTGGCATTCACAAACTTCTCTCATACTTCTGCTCTGTGCTATCAGTCAGTAGCTCCTTTGCTCGAAGGTTTTCTTTTTCTCTAGCTGTGCATATGTGAAAGTTCTCCATGCTGTGGCATTTTCATCAGTCTCAGCACTAATTTTGCAGCAGTAAAAAGTTCATAGTATGAAAAGGGAAGAGTCTAGTAATAATGGGGTTTTCTTTTAAATCCTGAATATGGACAAGGCTCAAACTTCTCAATGACTAAAGTACTTTCTAAACAAGCTCCAGAGTTATATGACTGCATTTTTATTTTTGCTAGGGATTCCAAGGGGACACCTGCAATTAGACCATAAATAAGTAGAAAAGCTTTGGTTTTGTCTGGCTTTGATTGTGTGGTGTGTCTGGTAGCTTCAAGAAATGGAGTGGACAGAATCCCATCATGGCCTGGACATAATGGAAACGTCATTACTATCAGGAGTTAGTTGCCTAAGTGAAAACTGAGTACAGATGTAAATCACTATTTGTAGAAATACGTTCACAGAGACACTGAGGAGAAAATATTTCCCACGTAATTTAAAAACATAGCAATCTGTAATTGATCCTTGTGTGTCCCTTGCAACTCATAAATTTCTGTAAAATCAGACTCTTCTTCTAGATAATTAAAGACAAGAGACAGTGTTTTGAGAACTCATCCAGAGTGCATGGGTGTGAAGGAAAGGTGCAGAAAAATGTGTAGTAGTTCACTAGAAAAAGAGAATGTGATTGCTGTGGACAACAAAATATTTGGTTAAAATTATTACAACATTCCACATTTCCACTTCAGTGTTACAATCTCATATATGACACTAAAGACAAAGAAACAGAAACATGTTGCCTTTTACTGTATCTTTGATTCATTTTCACCAGAATTCAGATTTTCTCTGTGGTAACAAATCAAACATTAGAAGACACATTCACTTTCCTATCATCATCTCCTGCACAGAGCCTTAGGGAAGTTTTCTTTGGAAAAACGTAGTGGAACGACAGGCAGCTCTCTTTGGGGCATTTTCACTATAGAAACTATGGAACTTTTTGATGTCTTTCCCAGGAGATTATCTGCATATTTTTCAGAAACTCATTTAATGGCAATATTTAACAAAATCAAATGTACACTTTCTAGTTCAGCAGAAACAGAACTAAATTGATTAGAATGTTGGACATCCCCCTAGTGTTTTCCCTGTAAATATCATGCTGGACTATTCAGGATATAATGTAACAGGGTAGATGGTAAATGTTTCTGATTGCATCATGATGGGGGACAATCCCACAAATTCTAATTATATCTGGCTTCAAACTTTCATGGTTCCTCTTTTTGTTGTTTTTGTTTGTTTGTTTACCTATTTACTTTATATGTGTGTTTTGCTTTGTTTTTCTCTTTTTCATCTCCATCCTTGTAGCCTTTTTATTTGGAGCTAAGGAGAAACCGTGCGGCCTCTTAGCACAAGCCAGAGTTCCACCTTCTGAGCTAAGTGCCTGCTGTTTGTGCTGTTGATCAAAACCAAAAGGAGGCACTTTGTTGCCAAAGTTCAGGCTTTTTGTCATGAGCCCTGTGACATCTCTTGTTTCTGCTTCAAAGCACCCCAGCGTGGAGATGGAGCTCTGTGGGCCAGGATCCTGTCGATGCGTCAGGGGTGGGTGATGGCAGGCTGGTGGCAGGAAAAGTGTTGTCCTGTGATGTACCTTCCTCAGCCCCAGAAATTTCAGCCTCTGACCTATGGAACAGGGTTAGTCGTTTTCCACCACAGGGCAATGCTGGAACTGCTCCAGGAGCAGCTGTTGAGAGGCAGAACAGAGCTTAAGGCTCTTCAAAAGCTGGGAATTCCTCTCTTATTACTGTGCCTGAGATTCCCAACCTTATTAGTGCCTGCAGGGCAAGAGCTGAAATCTCTCAAGCAGAGGTGGCTGCCCAGAAGCACAGATTGTTGGTGCAGTTGCCTGAGCCTTTAGAGTTTTTTTAATTTGGGCTGTTTGCTTATCTTCACCTAAGAGAAAAATATTTTCAATAATAGAGCTATATGATTAGAGGAATGAAGAAAGACATTGACATTAAAATGAACAGCATAACATAAAGGCAGGTTTTCCCATCCCTCTAAGTAATTTGCATTAGTGAGAATTTAGCAGTACAGGTTTCTGCTGTATTACAAGCCTTAGTATGAGAGCCTGCACGTTGAACATTTGTGAAATAACATCTTTAAGGGTGTATCATTATACTCTAAGTGCTAGTATTATTTTAAAAGAAACCATGTTGCTTTTAACATTTTCATTATGCAGAGAAGTCATAATGAGACACAATGCTGTGTTTGCTAATATGTCTCATCTGTATTTTCACAGAGGAGACTTTTAAATATTTATAGCAACAAGTGTTTATGTTCAGGAATTTTGCTTTGACAATTCAAATCCCTTAAGCAAAGCTGAAAGGTGCTTTAATTCGAAGCCTAGGAGTAAAATGCCATTATCTTATAGCCTTGGATTTTTTTGGTAACGTGCATGAATCTACATAATTATATCTGGTTTCATCCTCCTGTGCCTGTTTCTCTGATCCTCATCTAAAAAACACCTGACCCAACAGAGCACCTCACCAGCGTGGCAGTGAAATGATTGGTGTCTATTCACGGAAAATGCCTGAGAGCTCAAACTGTCCAAAAGTGTGCTGAGTATCAGATTTGTAATCCCACTCTGCTGACAACTTAACTATTGCTTCTGAAAAGGCGTTTGCAGCACAGGAGAAGGAAAAGGCCTCATGACAACCTGCACAATCCTACATTATTTATTACCTATCTGTATAGCACGGCTTTGGCTGGCACACAGAGCTAGGGCTGAGAAAGGGAGATGCGTGCTGCTGCTTTGAGAAATGCAAATAAGATTAGAGTTGCCAGTGCCTGCTGAGAGGTAAATTTCTTTTCCAGCCGCTGAACACACCTTTTTTTCTGAAACAGCATCTTTGTTCATGGGAACTGCTAGCCTGCATCCACCTGCCACACTTAAACCCTGGACCTGGTAAATAATCTCTGCACATTGAGTGCAGCTATGACAAAATATGTAATGTGTTCTTGTTCTATCTAATCTTCCTTTGACGGTGAACTTGTGGTGTGTCAGCCTGAGTTCTTTTTCATTTATATACGTGTTTCGTTGGAGGCAAAGACGGGAAGCACAAGGGGGAATTCAGGGAGTAAACAAACTGTACCAAACAGCTGGGGTGATCAGCCTGTGAATCCAGATAAAAGATGTCATCTGCTACAATTCACCTGATGCACAATTGCTGTTGCTGCACTGCAAGCAGAATTCTTGAACCGAATATTGGACGTACCCATACAGTCCAGGTGGGATAAATGTTTGGATTGATAGGGCTATTGCAACCAGCCAATTGCAGAAGTTATCTATTTGATGATATGATTTCAGATATAAAATTTACTGTGGATACCCATGGCCATATTCTAGTATGCTTTGCAAATTATTAATGTTAAAAGCTAGTCAGTCTTCAGCTAAATCAGAAAATTCTTGGCCAGAGGACATACTATAATAATTCTCTGGTAAATGCAAGTTTTTCTGGTAATGTTTTTAATGCAGAGTGTATCTTTCCTTATTTTCACTGAAGAACAGCATGTTTTCAAGCAGTATAAAAGATTATCACTCTCCTAAAATACATCACTCTGAAACTGTTAGGTTGAATCTGAAATGTGTAATAAATAAGCCTGGTTTGATTATATTTAAAGGAAGATAGAGATAGTGTATCTCTTTTCAGGCTTTTTGGGAAAAGAGGGTTTGTAAAGGTCTCCCAAGGTGCTTGTTTGAGGAAAATTTCTATTTAAAAGTCATGGATGCCAAGAATTTTACATAATTGAGACTGACTTACAAATACCTCAATTATCGATCAACACAATGAGAATCTATATTCTGCAGCCTGTCAAATAGTTGGCCTTTACTGCAGAGGCAGTTATTGAAGGAACTGAGAGAAAATAACTAATGGTTGCTATAAATATTCTCTGCTGGTAACAGTGGGGTTGGCTGGTTGGTTTGGTTTTTTGTTTTTGGTTTTTTTGGGGTTGTTTTGGTTTGGATTTTTTGTTTGTTTGGTTGGTTGGTTGGTTGGTTTGTTTGGGGTTTTTTTCCTTTTTTTTTTTTTTTTTTTCTTTTCTTCATGGGCCCTTGGGAAAACAAATAAACAGTGAAACTTTGCTGCTACTCTCATTCTGGTGGTGTCAAATACCAAGATCGGGGCTTGCAACATCTCCTGCCATAGTTTGGCTACAAATCCATGGAACACTCTCTTTCCCTGTGTCTAACTGTATGTCCAGAGTGGTTGTTGTGCAGCCCTGGCTGCAGGCACTCGAGCTGTCTCGTGGCTGGATATCCTCCCTCACAGGGCCAGATGCAGATCTGTCTCTCTCTTTGTTTTTCAGCTCACAGTGGCACATCACTGTCCCCTGTTAGCACTGAGAGACAAGCTGCCTCTTCTGTGGCAAGGAGTCTGAGACCCTGGAGCTCTCCCAGTGCCACATTCAAGGTAGCCCCAAAAAGCCACCAGGCTATTAGACTGTGAGCGACCAGAGCAACCCAGCAGAGTATTCTGGAGCCTATTTCCAGCCTCCTGCTGGGACAGCTGTCCTCAGAGATGTGATTTCAGCCACTCCTCTGCAGCCTGCCTTTGTGTGGAGCTGTGGCTTCCCCTGTGTGAATCCTCTTGGATTCCTGTGTGGGAATCCTCTTGGGGTGAATCCTCTGCTGAGGCTTTTCAAGATGTAGAGCAGAGTGTTCCGGAGAAAGCTCACTCTGTACATAAGGGCATGAAAAACTTGCCATTAATGCCTGTCTGTGTTTCAAATATTTATAAAAGAGTAGATTTAAGATGTGCTAAAGGCTTCTGAGAAATACTGGAATTGCTCACACTGATCAAAACCACTTCCTATGGTACGTGTTGTGCTGTGTCTCCAGCTTCCCACACTCCGGGAGTGTTCCTGACTAGGTCAGCAACGTCACTGACCCGAAGCAGATGAATTTTTATCTCTCTTAGAGCATCTGAGACATTCCCACAAGATACATTTTCTCTCTTCTGAGAATTTCTGCGTATTTATATGTGAAAGACTTGTCCATCAGACAGCAGCACCGCAAGCTTGTACACAGCCATGGGGTCGCGCATCAGGCCGCTGAAAGGAAGGGGTTAATCTTTACACCTCCGTGAGTCCCACGATGTCCCCGCGTCCCCAGGGGAGTCAGACTCGGGTGACATCGCTAAGGAGCTGCAAAACCAGCATCACTCCCTTTTGGCGCCCGAAAGAAGGAGCCTCACCCTGACGGAGAAACCTGTGCGTGAGCCGAGACCCACTCCCCGACACCCCACATCAGCCCCCGGCTGCCTGCCGGGGTTCCCTAAAATACCCCCAAAGCCGCGGAGGGGGAAGCGGGTCCCTGCCTCGCCCGGGGGTCGCCCCGGGAGCGGGGGCCGCGCTGCGCCGCGCGCATCTCCCGCCAGGTGGCGCAAGAAGCCAGGACGAGACTTCCCCGACCTCCCCGGGCTTCGGCGCGGTTTGGGTCGATCCCGTTCGATTTTATTTTATTTTATTGGCGGCGTTCCCCGCCCCAACCCCGCTCCACCGCCGTTAATTTTGCGTTTTTCTCGGTGGTGAGGCGAAAGGGTGTTTGTTTCTCCTTTAGACGCCCCCGGGAGCGGGAGATGCTCCCTGCGGTTCGCAGCGTGTAAAATAAAGGGGGCTGGGAGCGGGAGAAGGTAGGGGGCACAGTGAGCTGCATAAACCCTCCTCCTTTCCTGCTTTCCTGATTGCAGCAGGAAAAAAAAAAAAAAATTAAAAAGGCAGATCGCTCTTTTTGCATTAGCGGGGAAAAGAAAGGTTGGAAAATCTATTCCTATACGCAGCAGCATAAAATTCACATTAACTTCTCAATAAGTCTACATGCACTTAGGGACTGATCCAAAGGCCATCAAACTCAATGAGAGACTCCACTGCCTTCAAATGGGATTTGGATCATGCTGTTAGAGATCGGCAAAAGCTCATATTAACAAAACAAAAAAATTCTGACATTACCTAAAAGTCTATAAAAGAATTTCCCATCCTTTTCCTGGGGAAAAAAAAATCCCTTTTCCAGCTGATCAAATGTAATCACAGCAGCCACCTTTATGGTGAAAACTTCCAGTTAGACTAACATCAACGTGGCTGAGGGATGAATGCAAATGATGCCACTATTTCACCAAAATAGAAATGGAAGTTTCTTTTTTGATCATAATAAATTATCCATAGTAGCAGAGGTAAACCTGAAGTGTTCAGAGGTTAATTTAAATGCCATGTAAATACCATTTTAAAAGGGGAAGAGATAAAAACAACTGAAATCTAGTTTGGGAAAACCATATGCTGGTTATGATAATGTTTTACACAGGTCTGCTGCCCTAATATGAACTAAAATAACTAACATAAACAAAAAAGCACTAAAGTAGACTTTATATGATCAGAACCAAACCAGTTTGTTGTGCATAGTGCAATTAGAGAACTCAGTATATGATATTTTCAGTAATGACTCTGTTTTCATGTGTGGAGATGAAAAGTAGTACATTAAAAAAATAAATTAGCTACCTTGGGTAGCTTCAAATTCCTTGAGCTTCACTTACTCTTTTAAAATGCTGCTTCTAGCAGAGACAGTCTGGAGCAGAGGCTCCAGCTCTGATTAGGTTTCTTGTTCAGATGGCCTTAGCTGGGACTGTGTTTCTTGGCTGATGACAGAGATGGGCTGAAAATTTCCTGTGCATGTGGTTTTTTTTGGTTTTTTTTTTTGTTTGTTTGTTTTGTTTTTTTTTTTTAAAAAAAAAAAAAAAAGAAGAAGTGAAATGAAAAATATATAAAAACTTTTGTTCCAAGTATTTAAAAATCAAAACTGACATGTCAAATTGGATGGGTAGAATGCTATTGAAGATTTGAAAGACTTTCCTAGTCTTACTTCTACTGTGATGCTTTAAATCTCCTTTTCCTCTTTGTTATCTCCTTTGCTTGTTTCTCTGTTGGACATCACCTTACTGTTGCTTGGACCAAACAGTGTGGTGAGGGCTACATCTTCAGGTTCCTCCACATCTCTGGAAAACAACATTCTTGTTCCTCATGTCCCTTAGAACCTAAACTAAAGGCTTCAGTTTGAACAATTCCATTTGAATCTGCAAATTTTTGAGTGCTAGGAAACCCTGGATCTAAGACAGGGAAGTGGTGTTCTTGTAGGAGTTGCAACTTTTAAAATATTGCCAACAACTAAATTTCCCCAAAGCAGAAAGGAAACTGTAGGTATTGCCCATAATTCTAAAAATGTGTCTAAATACTACAAGCAACTGTTGTGGGAGATCCTAACGTTAACATTAAAGTTAGGTGGAAAATGAGAGAGAAATTCCCATAAAGAGTCATGTAGCTGCACTGATTAAATTTTACTTTTATTCTCCTGTCTCACTCTAACATCCATGTCCATTTTCCTCCTTTGAGTCTTCAAAATATATATAACCTTACCATCTTCTCCCTCTCCAAGTTTGATTTTTTTTTTACCTTCATAGAGAATAAAAGGGTCTTGTAACAAGAAACTATATGTATTGAAACATATTAAAATACTATTCAGTGCACATTAAAAAACAATGCACTGGTTTGAGCATCATTTCATGCTAACAGAGATCAGAAATCTGGCCCTTGGTGAGTACTTTGGAATAACTGCCAGGAGCTACTAATCTTGTACAATGTCCCCATGCATTCTAACAGAAAAGTGATGCCAGGAAAAAAGCTTGAACTGGCATCTGTGTCTGGGATCGTATTTTCACCTGTCTTTCTTTTCTGATTCCACATCACTTCAGCTTTCTTAGAGTTAATCTCATTACACTCCTTCTTCAGTCAAAGGTGTGCCATCAATTACAGCAGGAGCAAAGTGTTCTGCAAATCCTTCTTCCTTTTATTTCCTTCCTCCCCTCCTAAGAGTCAATGAACAGAATGAAGAAACCATCAGAAGCAGTATTTCTTTGCTATAGATAAACCATCGATTTTTGGTATCGTAGCCCCGGAAATTTGTCAGCCCTGGAAAACAAAACAGGAAGCATCTGAAGTGTCAGACACCTCTTTGAAGCATGGCTTCCACGCAGTTTTCTCTCTGCAGCTGCTGAAGCACTGTGACCTCCCACCTGCTAGACCAGCACCAAATCCTGGCTGAGATCACCGCCTGCATCCCAGCCCCGCCAGGCCCTGGCTGGAGGGAAGCAGAGCTGGAAGCTGCAACATCCACAGAGGATAAGCAGACATGCTGCTGCTTTTATTTGTCATCATCTAAGGAGGCCCAAAGTTTAAGTGGAGATTTCTGCAGAGAACACTTGAGGATTTAGGTGTTGAGTGCCCGTGTGGAAGCTGAAATCCCTTTGTGAATCTGGGCCTTGGTTATAAGCTAGCTAAACTTTGTACTGTGTTTTGAAACCAGATATTGCATGGCTGTATTTTCCATTAGTCTGTGATAAGCTTACCTTTACTTTTAAAATTCCAGGATGAATTGTTTAGACATACCAAGATTTTCCCTAGATTTTTAGTTCCTCTGACAGAGAGCTACATTAAGAAGAAAAAGTGAATGAAAATGCTACAGCATCTAAATTCATTCTCTTAACAGAATAGACGTTTCTGTTGCTGGTAGATAAATAAGAAAACTGCTAATTTAACTGCATGAGCCAGTCTTTTAAATCTAAAAATTGAATGTTTTGCAAGGAAATCCCAAACCAAAAAACTCCACAACATTTTAAATGTTGCTGTTGGTCTCTTCTGTGGCCATCCAAGCACATGCTGGGATTTTACAACAGTGGTAATATTAAATGAGAAATTAATTACTTAGCTAGGGTGACATGGCATGCTCTTCATGGCTGTGGCCATTTTCTCTCAAAACACAATGAGCATGGAAATGCAGATCTGATAATGCTGGCTGTTGTCTTCATTTAATGTGAAGCACTATTAGTGAGTCACCCAAGCCTCTTGTAATTATGTTCAGTTTCTGGTTGTGCTGGCAAACATACAGGATTTTCAAACAACACAGAGTGTCTAAATTTCACACCTTGAGAGGTAAATCTATGCCTTATGTGGTAAGTATTGCTTGCTTCTATTAATGCTTTACACTTCCACCCTGCCTTTGGATGCCAGATAATGGATTCTTAACCAGATCCTCAAATACTTCTCTGGGAGAGATAAATACTATTATTATGCACATGAGTGTCAAAAGGAGAGGTGATCTTTCTAAGTTCATTCATTGAGACAATTTAACTTGAGAAGCCTAATAACACAGTTATAAACACACAAAGGCAGCCTGGCAAACCTGCAGAGATATTTTTCTTTTAAAGCTATTTGAAAAAAATATGACGATGACTTAGCAATATTCTCTTCTACTTGATTCATAGTTTTGGAGCATTACAAATACTCATTCTTATTTGACCTGAAGAGCTAGAAATTACTACTCTTTTTAATTTCAGCTGGTAATCTCGCAGTTTGACAAACCAAGTCCAAAACCTGTAGATAGATCAGGAAGTATTACGAAGTGTTGGAGATAGCTATTAGACTTGTATAGGCTTTGAGTTTTTTACCCATAAAAAACCCCAGCAAATTAAATTTCATAGTGATCAATGAACTAAACCTAATCAGCTACCTTCAGATTTAATGCACGTGAAATTTTTAGTCTCACCTGACGAAGATAGGAGGTGGGTTGAGTGGGTGCAAAGTGCTGTGGGCTGTCAGTAAGAAATCCTTGTTGTCATGATGAAAACCCCAGTGCTATAGCAGTGGGGCAAATAACTGAATCACATGTGACTCAACAGCACTTAAAACCACTCAAATAATAATTAATAGGGTTTTTCAATATTCATTAAAATGTATTCATATAATTTCCTATATTAACACTTAATATTAATTTATAATTAGACATATGAAACATAAAATCCCATGAATTCATCAATATATATTTTATTAATTTGGATAAGAATGCCAGTTACTCACAGGAGCTTACATGCAGGCCCAAATGCAGCTTTCCTGGTCATCTATGGATATAATTGCTCATAGGCAGATTTTTGGGCAAATGGTTTTCAAGTGAGCTTGGTAATGTGAGTAAGTGTGTTGAATATATCACTTTATTGTGTGTTTTTTGTAGAGATGGACTGAAAGGGCCCCCCTCCACTCCTTTATATTGTCAGATTTTTATGTTTTTCAAAAATACAAAGTGTTTTCAAATACAGAGATTAATAGGATGGCACGGAGGAAACTACTGTTTCAAACTCATTTTTTTATCATAAAATCATAGAATCACTTGGGTTGGAAGCTGCCTTTAAGACCATCTCATTCCAACCCACTGCTGTGGGCAGGGACATATTCCACTAAACCAGGTTACTCAAATCCCCATCCAACCTGGCCTTGAACTCCTCCAGGGATGAGGCAGTTTCTCTGTTCCTGTGCCTCACTACCCTCACAGAGGAGAATTTCTTCCTAATATTTAATCTAAAAATGCTCTCCTTCAGTTTAAAACCATTACCTCTTGTCCTATATGATGCTATCATTCATTATTATGTAATAAGATTGCTCATTCTGACTTGGGTAAATTCACTTAATTCCATGAGCATCCTTCAAGTAAGGAGGAGCTGGTCTTGACGGAGGCAAAGTATTTTGGGCAGCAAAGTGATTAACGACCCTTCTCTGCACTGGGCTTTCAAGAGAGTACAGAGAGGTCCAGTTCAGTGGTCTCAGTGCCACAGACAAAGGCACCTGGGTAACACTGGAGCAGGGATAGGTGGATATTAATCCCCCCAAAATGAGTGGTTGCATGTTCCACCCCTCCCACTATCAACCAGAGGAAAGAGCATCACCTTTTACAAGATTTATTTCCTTTTTTTTCTCTAATGAGATGAGGAACCTTTGCTTCTACCTTTGTGTCTGCCCTGCAAGGGTACAGTCCAAGCTGCTGGAAAGCCTCGAGGCAGGTCTGAGGTACTCAGTGCCCACATGGTTCTGCTTGCCTCAGTGAACTGAAGGTGCAGCTCTCTGAAGTGAAACACTGGCCTTTCTCCAGCAGCCTTAGTCAATACTTAAGTGAGACATCCTTGGAGAGAGGATATGTAATTTTAAAACCTCAGCCAGTTGCGTGGTTTGTGTTCATGCTCAGGAAGGCATTAGATGAGCTGTTTTGAAGGCCAAAAACAGGTTGGGAGAGGTGGGGAAAGGCTTTCTTTAGAATCTTTACAGTTCCTTCATCTGGAAACTAAACACGGCAAATTTGACATCGCTAATAAAAATAATGTAACAATTAGTTCAGCTAATCAGATCTAGGTTATTTCCAGGGAAATATACTGGAACAAATGCAGCTGGGCAGTCCATTGCCTAGTCTACCATTGGTTCTACCCTTCCCTGCACCAAACTCTGTCCTTGCTCTGACATGTCGCAGTGTCCCAAGCGCTGGGAAAGCGCAGCCACAGGCCAGCTCAGTCACCACTGCGGCAAGCGCGCGAAAAGGTCGGGGTGGCAGGCAGGGCAAGCCACCTCCTTCCTGTGGGGACTTGGCTCCCCCACTCCAGCGACGGGAATCTGATTAGTAGCGCGACCACGGCAACAGATGAAGGGACGGCTCTCTTTGGTGGAATCAGGAATGGTTTATTAGGCACAGAGCTCTGCCTCCTCTGACTGCCTCCCAGAGAGAGCCCCGGGAGCAGCCGTGCAACAGCTTATAACTGGAGGTGGGGAAAGGGGTGGCGACAACCTGTCAGCCAATAACAGAGAACTGGGGAGTAACTGGGGGAGTTACCCATGGAACCAGGGACCAACCACAAAACAGTGGGCGGGGGTTTCCCGGGCCCCAGCCTATCACTCAATGCCCTCCCTAGAGCTTTCTAGAAGCCAGGGAAGGGCCCCAAAGTGACAGACAGGGCGCCCGAGGGGAGAGAGAGAGGATTGACAAGGGTAGGTACAGGGGGATGGGATGATTGACATTTAACCGTGGGGTTACATAACCGAGACTTAGGGAAACCATTTTAAGTAACAGGGGTACAGTAAGGGATACCAGGATATACACACAAATCATTAAAACATAAAACAACTTTCACACCACCACACTGACACACAACTGATTTCCTATAAATGCAAGGATTCCAGTTAGTGTGGATTGCTGCTGTTGCCATGCTGCCACCACGTAGCACCATTGTGGGAGGAGAGTGCATTAGTCACAATGGCTCTGTGGACAGGAAAGCTGAAGCCTGGCACAGATTGTTAATGGAAAAAGAGCTAGGCACAATTTTCCTGTTGACTTCTCTTGGGATTTGCTCATGTTTGATTGTTTGGTTTTGTGTGGAAGAGGAGAAAGGTCACACAGCACTGCTGTTAAGAATAAATTATCTTCACTATTTATTCAAATATTTTAAGATATATGTTGATTTAATAGAAGGACATATGAGAGACAAAGTGAGCACCTCTTCCTTTAGAAAATACCTGATACTATTTATGACAAGTACCTGACATAACATATCCTCACAGCAAAGGAGGATGTTTTTTTAGTCCATATTTTAATGGAAGCATGAACAGGGTGGTTCTGCTCTAAGAAAGTGACTAAGATGTTAAAATGCCTTGCCTAGAAAATTGAGGAATATTAGTCCTTGAATTTATGGCCTCAATTAGATTGAATGCTTGCAAATAGATGAGTGAAGAAACAGAACAAAGCAAAATCAAAATCCCTTAGAAATGCCATAAAATAATGTAAAAGGAGTTTCTACAAAGTTTATGTCTCCTTCTGCTGATAGGAAGATTTCATACTCTTTGTAGCTTCTTTTTTTTTTGTTTGTTTCTTCAGTCTGAAAAATCTGATTTTTGATGGTCTTGCAGCAAAGAACAAAAACAGTTCTGGCTAATCTTCATTACAGTATTCTTAAGGAGCATCACTCATCATTAACAGAAACTAGGTGATCTACAATTATGTCAATACTGCAAATTAAAGTGCACTTTGTGTTTCTGGATTTTATTAATTTATGTTGTTCTGTTTTTTTAGTAAATTATTTTTAGTAGGAAAAATTCCACAAAAATAATCCCATGGAAGTTACTCAGTGCTGCAAAGGGAATGGTAGTATTTTCCTAACCAATAACATAGCACAGAACATGACACATACTTAAATAAAAAATGCTGTTCTTCTTGAAAGAAATATTCTGTCAATTATCTAGCAATGCTATTACTGCAATGACTTAGAAAATATTTGGAGACTTTGGCTTGGGGGTATGTGTGGGAAAATGGGAAGACAGAGTAAGAATTCACATGTACATTATTATAGTACTTCAAGAAAATTGTTAAAAGGAGACAAAGGTAGGATTAAATCTTCTAGAGATGATTGTTGCTTTGTTTTGATGATTGAGCTGTTTGTTTCGTACAGCTCTCCCTAACCTGAAGGGAAAAGTTGCTTCTACAAAGAGCTAACAATTTGGACTCTGGACCAAATTCAGCCTGACATAATTGGGTTCAGTTCCATTAGCTTCTGAAGAGTTTTGTTCACTCTGACAGACTTGGATTTGGATTTGAAGTTTTGGCAGTCACCTAGAAATTATAAAAACTGCTCTTTCATCATTTCCTGTGATCATGCTTGCATAAATGAAAACACTGACAATGTGTGAAGAGGTCCTCAAAATTGAATTTCACTAGCAAGACATTTCTGTGATTGGTTACAAGCTTATTCATCTTTATAATGACTTATTCATGTGGAAATTAATTTTCAAGACCAAAAGATTCTAGATTTGATAGCCATATAAATTGCAGGAAATATGAATTTTTAAATGCACTTCTTCTAACATGTTACATGATCTTTTGAGTTGACATCACGCTGACTACAAATTCTTCACAGAAATATTGGAAATTGCCATTCAATATGCTGGCTTTGAAAGCATTTATCTTTTTTTTTTTTTTTTTTTTCCCCACCCTATCTGGTGTTTAACATGCTGTTCCATCCATTTTTGTAGATGTATTTTGTTTTTTCAACAGAATTGAACAAAAGTATGAGTCTTAAATATTTTATGATACATGATTCTAATGATGCCATGTGAAGCTAATGGCAGATTTTCCCTTTATTAGTACAGAAATCTTCACATATTCACCTGCAGAAGATGGAGCAGGGTTTGGTTCAGAAGTGGAAGCACATTTCTGTTTCAATTTGAAAAACTAAAATAAAAAATAACTCCTTAGGGGAATGTGTGGTATGTGAGAGAAGCGTAACAATAATTATCAGATGGTAATTGCTTCTCTTTGAAGACTTGTCTCTTAGTGTTGTTTGTAGCCACTGTCTACAAAAGTAGAGATTCAATACTTCCCTTACATGTATAATAATAGTAATAAGGGTAATAACTATTATTAATCATAATGAATAATGATTTCAGGTGGCCTAAGAAACTACCTCAGGAATACAAGAACTATGCAAAATCCACTCTGAAATGGGTTCTCCACTTAGAACTACAGGCAAATGCTTAGGTAGAGTAAAGCACAGTGACATTTTCCCAGAAACACACCGTGAAGGAAATCAGACATTTTACTTTGCATTACCATTTTGTTAAATGCTCGGCAAGCTATATTAATGATAAAAATGTGACAGGCAGGAAATAAGAAATTAACTATGCCAGAGAAGCACCTTTCATTGCACTGAAAGGAATGTCATATTAAAAATGCTTTGCAAAATATGCAGTATTTGTGACATAGGTGAGCTGCAGATACTCATTTCCCCCTTTTTGTGGGCTTCAAATATAGAATTCTAAATGTAGAATTGATAAATGAGGAAAAAAAAATCTGTATATTTTTGCCTACAATCAAAGGGACAATAAACTGATTAACTAATTGCATTAGGTTTTCAGATGCCTGCAGTCTTTGAAGCTCATGTCCCATGGAGATGTGCAGTGTAGAAAGTTCATCCCCTTTTCACTGCTGTTTTTGGCAGCCTTCAGCTAAAATGGGCTAAACATGAGAACATCACATCCTTTTAATATTAATCATGGCTCTATTTAAATATACAAAAATTACTAAGACTGACAGTTATCTTTGTATTTCTGTATCTTAGTAAGTAGACTGTTCTTAATCTTTGCAGCCTTCACAGCGGATAAGAAATGCTCAACACATCTAAGACTCCTTTAGCTTCATCAAAGGCTTTAATATCATGCTAAATACTAATCATCAGCACCTCAGATTTGAAAATGTTGACTTTTTTCCCCAGTCCAGACTGTAAATTTGTGGGAAATCAGTGAACTATTTGGAACCATGCCAGACAAACGCAGTTGCCAAAACTTGGTTTCATATTCTCGTCAAACACAGAGTAGTTGGGGAATTTTTGTACTTCACACAAGAAAGATTTTCTCAGGGGTACAGAGATAGTGCATGATTATATTTACACCCAGGTTTTGTATCCTGTGGATGTGGATCATAAAAGGTCACACTGACCAGATCACCAAACTTGATAGGCCAAGATCAAGGTAAAACCACCTCTGCAGCAGTGACTTAAAAAGGGGGCGAGTGTGCCCTCAGCAAGTCTGCAGGTGATGCAAAGTGGGGGGAGTGGTCTGTGGTGGTGCAGAACTGTTTTATTAGGTTTTTATAAGAAGTTTATGTTATGGTTCATTTCACTGTATCCCCAATTCTGTATCCCTTTTGTGTTGTCTGTATAATAAGGTGTTTTGTGTCAGTCCTCCCACTCCTCACCTGATTTGTAACATCCCCTCTGCCCCAACCCCCGCTCTGGGGCAGCTTGTCTATCACTTTGAGGGGCCCTCCCAGGTTGCAAAATCTCAGGGAGAGGGCTTCAGGTGATAGGCCCCCTGGGGGGAATTCCTTTAGCTGTGGATTTTAGTGGTCCAAGGCTTGGGGGTGGACACACCTTGTTACCCCCTGAATCTCCTGATTTGTTGTCTTGTTCTGTCCTCCCTGGAACCCCTCCCGCGCTTATAGGGGGTAGTGGGGAGGAAAAATCTCTCTCAGCCTCTTAGCGTCTCAGCGTCTCAGCTCTCAGCTCGGAGCTCGGAGCCTCTCTGCTCCTCAGCCCTTGAGCTAATAAACATCTTTTAACCTGCTAAGCTGAGAGCCAGCCTTTTCTCTTCTGCTGCCGTGCTGTCACGACACTTTTGGGGTCCAGCTGCTAAGCCGAGAAGCCGAAACGAACTGGGACCGTCTGTGGCTGTGTTGACTCGAGCTAGCCGGAGGTCATCTCCCGCCCGGTGCGGGGATGGAACCAGACACAGTGGTCGACGCAGAACGTGGGTGTGCTGCTGGTCAGAGGGACCTTGGAAGCTGAAGTCAGCCTACAGTATCCTTATGAAGACAAAGGGCAGTGCCAAGTCCTGGACCCGGGGTGGAATAACACCAAACACCAGCACAACACCGGGCACCAGTAGTGGTGGAGGAATGACCAGCTGGGAAGCAGCCAGCCCTGCAGAAGATGTCCCAGAGGATGCCTGGTTGGACAAAAGGCAGCAATGTGATCTTGCAGCAAAGCCCAACAGCACCTCGGGCTTCACTGGGTGGAGCAGCACCTGCAGGTCAAGAGAAATGATCCTTCCCCTCTGCTCAGCCAGTAACAGGGTCATGGACATACTGGAGTGAGCCACAGAGATGACTGAGGGACTGGGGTGCCTTCCATGTGAGGGGAGATTGAGAGAGCTGGGACTGCTCAGCATGGAGAAGGGAAGGCTTTGGGATCTTACCAACACATAGGTTGGTGAGGGGAGTAAATGTGACAGAGTCAGACTCCTCTCAGTGCATCTCAGCGAGGGCACAAGAGGCAAAGGGCACAAAATGAGACAGAGGAAGTTCTGTCTGATTGTTAAAACCCTTTACCTAAGAGAACACTCAAGCACTGGATGTTCTGAGATATTGTGGGGTGTCCACCACTGGAGATGTTTGAAACCCGACCAGAAACTTGGCAAGTGTCTCCCAGTAACTCTGCTATGAGTAAGACCTAACTTTAAATGGTTGTGTGGACTGCCTGGGACACTTATGAGTATTTTCTGCAATACTTATGACTGAAATCTAATGCAACTTATTATATTTTTATAGTTAGACTCACACAAAAGTAGGTCTGTGTGTGAATGTCCTAAAGGATGTATGATGCAGGGGTGGACCACAGCAGTTTTTAAAAAAATCTAAGTATATTCAGATAGGTAAAAGCATATTTAGATGGATGAAAGGGGGCAAGGGTGTAATTATTGATAGCTATGCATGGGTACAAACAGTCAGGAGGGGCTTTAATCTCCCTTTACAGCTGTGAATTATGAGAAATACTAGGTCAGAAGGAAATTTACTTCTGAAGAGGAAGTATAGAAATAGAAGTTTCTTTCTGGATCTCTTTCACAGGATTAACATTTAGATAAATATCCAATAAACATGTCATTTTTAAGCTTTGCAAAGTGAATCAAAAGCCAAACAGAAATGAATCGTGCTTTGCCCATAATAGCAAAAATTGGCTTGTCCAAATTCTTTTCAGCAGCAGGATTATTTCCAACAGCAGTAACATTTATCAATATTAGTCCAAGAGAAAATTAGGTTTTGTTCTTCGCATGTGGAATATGGTGTCTGCTCCAGGAGGCTGTTTAAATTCTTTTAAAGAACATATTCTTTGGGATTCTCATGAGGAATCTTGTGAAAGGCTGATGTGTGTTGTCTTTATCACAGTGTGCTTTGACAGTAAAATGAATATCTGTCAGTTCATTTGCTGATTCCAGAGGAAACTGATTTGCCAATCTTCCTGCTAGCTCATCTCTTATTTAATCTAACTGGTTATAATTATTCTTGTAATTAATTTATGAATTATTATTATTAGGAGTTTATTCATATTTAGAGATGGACATTCTGACAGTTCCTGTAATGACATCTGGCATGTTCTCTGTCCCAGAGTGATCTCTTTGCTGAGTTTACCATAACTTTGCAGTCTGGCCTTACTGGTTTCTACAGCTGTATATCCCACTGTGATATTTTGTGAACTTTTTTGCTGTAAGATTTCATGAAATGTGGCTGTTCTACTTGCCATTCTTCTAATTCACTCAGGCTGAGGTCATGTGCACACTCTGTTCATCCCCTTCGAGTAATCACAGACAGGGAAATAAGCTCACAGACACCTGCACTAGGGGACAAATTCTTGGAAATTCATAATAGGACTGGTCAATATAGACTCCTTACATCTGATCTAAAAAAATTGTTTTCCTCACTCATTTTTGCTGTTTTGAAATGTGAAGCAGATGTGGGGAATTTCTTCCATTTCAGTACAATTCTCTAAGGAAATTTTGAGACAGGGAATCCCTTTATTTTATTTTTCTACCTGTCAGAAAATGCTGACAGGCATCGAGGTATTGCTTGGGCAAAGGATCAGTGTTGAAGCCTTTTACATGCATCACCAAAAATTCCTAGATGGCAGTCTGCCTAAAAAACTGAATAGGGACAAATGAAATCACAAGATTTCAGGCATATGCTGTTGGAAGAGGGGGAGACAGGTACAGATCCTGTGAGAGGTCACGAGATTTTATTTCATGTAAGATGCACAGGAGACCCTGGCAGGAGTTTCCAGCCCAAAGCCTTTTATGCCATTCTGGGGAGGAAGAGGCAAATAAAGCTCAAACACACAGCTCTCATTCTGTAGTAGCACAGTTGAAGACAATCAGTGATATATCTGATATTTCATAGCCATTTATTCCAATGTCCAAATGGCTCCTGCACAGTTCCTGCTGACAAGCACGGAGTTGTGTGGCTGCCTTTGTCTCCTGTTTTCCACACTGGCATAAAGGACTGTGGTCTGCAACCTCTCCTGGGTTCAACTGCCTCTTCTCTCATAATAAGATGTCATCAAGACTCCAGTGTAAATTAAACCAGAATATATTGTATTAGGGATATATTCCCACACATGCATGCATGCATACTAAATAACTTATAAATATTGACAATGATTGCTTCTCTAACATGATGTGGATGTTCTAACATAGTTCTTTTTAATTGTTCCTGTTCACTTACCAGAAAAGAATATGGCGAAAAAGAGGATGGAGGGCGAAAAATTGCAGATTTATTAACTTTCACAGTGAGGAACACTGAAGAGACTGAAAGCATGTAGTTTACAAAAGAGATGGATGACAGAAACATGATAGGTATCTTCAAAATTATGAGTGATATAAAAAGAAAGCAAAAATAACTCCCTGCTTCCTTCATCCCATTGGCTTTCTTTCCCTTCCGCTGAGCAGTAAGCATGTGCCTTGATCAGGATATGAACACTGCCAACTTTGAGTGATCAATCATACTGTCTCATTTTTCCTCCCACTCTGATCTTTGAGGCTTTTGCACAATTCATTGGTTTAAATCTTAAGCAGTTCTTGATGGAGGTTTCTTTGCGGTGTGCCTAAACTGTGTAAGAATGCAAGAAATAAATTGTTCGACAAATGTATTCCATTTGCAAGTTTAAAGCAATCATTTTTTGCTTAAATGGTCCAGGCTCTTTAGTTTGTGTTGTTTCAGAGAGACAGAAGAGCAGAAGCTGAACAAATATTCCAATGATAACCAGGAATTCTGAATTTGGATTGCTACAGAGGGACTGATGAAACTGAAGCTGTGTGTTGCACTTTATCATAAGAACAAGTCAAGCTTTCATGACATCATTTTATATCTCCAGGTTATTTCCAATGTTTTAATATAATTTACTAACGATGAAAATTAAAACAACAAATTATTTTTTCTTAAAGCTCAATTACCAAAAATCACATTAAATCCAAGAATTGAAAATAAGTGCTAGCTATAAAAAGGTGACATTTCATGAGGCTACAACACAATTTAAGGATCTTTTCAAGTGCATTAATCTGATTCCTTGACCTTTTACTACAGACACCAACAATGTTTGTGACATTGTAAATACCATTGGAGCTAAAAGAAAATAAAAGTTTATGGTCTTCCACTGGTGAACAGTCCAGTAGTTTTTCCCACTATATTGTGGAGGTCTTTCTGTAAAGGGGAGACACACAGCCACTGAGGGAATATTTTTTAAAATAATGTTTTTGTTATAACTCTCCCCTAAATAAAAATAAATTCTAAATACTTCAAGTGGCTTCTTGTATGTTATTTTGTGCTTATTGTGCTTTCTTGCACTTTTTAATGAAGTGGTACAGTGTAAGTTGTACAGTAATTTCCCAGTGATTTTCAGAGGGACTGTATGTAGTTAGAAATGCTGTTGAACATGATTTTGGATTGTTGAATTGAGTCTACATGCAGATTAGCTTTTGTGCTGGATTGTAATTGCCTTAAGCCAATTGTACAGTGAGTAATAGCTCAACAGGGAGTACTAGCTCGACATATTTACATAACCTTCTTGGAAAAAAACCACCCTAAACACCGTCATCTTTCTCAGGGATTGCCTGGTAAGATTTGCCTGACTTGCTTTTCTCTCAGGGTTTTGTCTGCCAGTCATTCACTAAAAACTGTGCCCCTGTAGAGCAATTCTGCCTACTCAGCCAGCTCCTGAGCGGTGTGCAAGCCATCACTGCAGCACCACGGTGCATGGTCACACCAAAAGGGTTTGGTCTTCCTTCAGGGGAACGTGTTTCTGGTCTCTGCTGCAAGCTGAGATCAGCCTTCAGGCGCTGTGTTCAGCCGTGAAGCCATTTCACTGATCAGTTTTCAGTCGTGGTGACTCCTGCTACTCGTGTTACAGGTAGCTGATTCTTTAATCCTGCTTCGTGCTGCATTTTTAACATTCCTGAGCCGATGAACATTCTTTGGGCATGGAAGGTGCCTGCTGACTGAGAGCAGCTTTCAATCAATTCCTTTAGGAAAAAAAAAAAAAAAAAAAAAAAAAGCTGGGCTGGGAAGGGGATGCAGTTGCATTCTAGGGGTCATGGGCTGAAGGAACTTATAGAGTGAGGTGTGAAAATGGGGGGAAAATGGGAACAAACATCCGGCTTGCTTGGATATTTGCAAATTTTTTAAGGAAACCCATTCTAGACATAATGGGAATAAAAAATGAAAAGGGGAAAAATATATCTGATTCTCTCCAGTTTATATTCTAAAGAAAACAATACAAGATCTGACATGGAAAGACGTTCTCAGGTGAGCAATTTTTGTCTCACACTTTTCAAGCATATGAATGTGAATTTCTGGCTGAAGAAAAAATGAGGTAAATAGATCATTTGAGAAAAGATGAAGTAGAAAATTTAGTGATCTCCCAGGGCGTTTTCACAGATAAACACAGTACTTTTTACTTTCCATAGAGTATACCTATACAACTTCTTTGAAATTTCTATTCACTTCACTGGTACTTTCAGAGCATATGATATGCATCTATTTATTTTTTATCAATGCCTGATCTGTATTTATACAAAACTACTTCAAATGAAAGAGACTGATGTTGTCACCTTCTGCTTCTTTTTTTTCCTAGGATATGTCAGACACTTACATGACAATGCCCATCTTTTTTCCCCCTCTTCATTTTAAATGCCCTCACAGATATCAGGCTTCTAGTGCATCCTCAGTGGATCCAGGTCCTGAAAATTTTTATTTTTTAGTGATAGTTTATTATTATTTTAGTCTTGCCTTTTTTCATATTTTAGCCTTTTTTCCCCCTGAGAGCTGAAGATTACTATATATTCAAAATTGAACTGCTTTCCTAGCATTTTCCCTTGTCATATTTCCCATTGGTTTGAGGCTTTTTCTCTTCTTGAGTGACAGTGAGTACAGTTTAGCTACACATCTATAATAACCTGTTCTGAACAGAGAGCTGTTCTCTTTGGAAATTAGCATCCGCAGGCAATAATTCTATTTCATAAAATCATAAGATAGAATATGTGGCTTGAATTACAATGCTGGATTTAGGAGTTAAAAATATCCCTTCTTATTCATGTGGATCCAACGCACCAGCACACGTGCAATACGAACTGTGAGCTGCATCTCTGTAATATTGATCATCTGAACAAATGAAAACCAAAATATCAAGAGATATACAGATTAGGATGCGTTTATTCAAATTGCTAACTTAGTTCAAGCTCTGCTTCAATTATTTCACAGAACTACTCAAGGCATGAGGTGACAGTAAAGATGTTGGTACAGCAGCCATCCTTGTTCAGGAAGTTTGTCTTTCAGTAGGAGAAACACATCCAGCTCAGCTGTAAGAAAGGGCAATGAGAACAGAAATCAATACTTTGGTGCAGCTTCTGGATTGTGCTGACCCTTCTGGGCCAGATTGCTTTCAAATCCTTCTGCTACCCTTGGAGAACCTGGCATCAGGGAAACTGATATGAAGCATTTGTCGCTCTTCCTCTTTCTCCCTTGACATCTCAGGCCAGGTGCAACATAAACTTGATAATCCATGTTCTGACATTTACAACTTCACATCAAAAGTAAATTGAGACATTAAAATTTAGTGATTGATGAAACAAACTGATTGTACAGGTAAAGAATTACCCCAAGTGAAGCAGTCTCTCGACTGCAGCTTTTAAAGGCTTAGTATTTGTTGCACATGGCAGAGGTACAGATTTATGAGGTATATTCTTTCCCTCCTGTTGAAGGCCCAAGTTAAATTGTCACAGCATCCCTGCTGAAGCAGGTGCAACACCCAATGTGAGGTTCACAAATCTCAGTAATTGCCAGTCTATAACTTTGTAAAATCAGTCCTTTTGTTCTCTAGTGGTGGTGCACAAAGGCTTCATTAGATAAATATTTCTTCCAACCAGGATTTCTTGGAACTCTGGCCTGAAATGCTATGCCAAGCAATTTGCTAAGAAATTCTACTCTTTGTTTAAATGACATTGTTCACTCAAAATCTGACATTAGAAAAAAGGTCCTTAAGTGGTTACAGAAACTTTTACCTCAATCTTCTTTTGATGTTTTAACAAGTGTATTCCTTTACCATGTTACTTTCCACCTCTTTTACCTATCATCTTTCCTCTGCTTCTCTTGTTCCTCAAAAACCTGTTGATGTCAGAAAGCAGTCAGTTGCTTATCTTCTTTACTATTCTTTATCATTATTCTCAATTTCCTGGTGGACATAACTAATATGGTTCCCAGATAAACATTTTTGTGCCATGGTTCCACCACTCAATCTGAAAGGTACTGAGAAATATAAATCTTACATGTTGCAAACTATGTAGCGATGAGCACTGCCTCTTACTAGAGAAGATGTTACATTTTATCTATTTTTAGGGGGTTGTTTTCTGATAACTGCTAAGGTTTTTCCTGACTGCGCATATACTCGAAACTTTTGTGTGGTTTAACATTTTTCCAGCTGTAAAGAAGGGGAGACGTCTGCACCTTCCACTGTTCGATGCATTTTGTACATCAGTAAAAGTTGTGCAGGAAACTCATCGGGGATGGGATGGGATGGGGTGGGATGGGATGGGGTGGGGTGGGATGGGATAGGATGGGATGGGATTGAGTTGGGATGGGATGGGATGGGATGGGATGGGATGGGATGGGATGGGATGGGATGGGATGGGATGGGATGGCATGGGGTGGGATGGGATGGGATAGGATGGGATGGGACGGGACGGGACGGGATGGGATGGGATGGGATGGGATGGGGTGGGATGGGGTGGGATGGGATGGGAGTGCACAGTTTCAGAGATCACTAGTCAGTGCACCAGGAACATGCAGAGGTCAGCTTGGAGAGCTGTAAGTTGAGGACACTGAAAAGTAACCTGGATCTTTAATAAACACAAACTGTCAAAGCATCAGGTTTATATTCCGTTTGAATGATGGCTTTGTCGGGGAACTGAGCCCTCAATGCCATCTTGGGACATTGCTGATTTGAGATGAGAAGAGTCACTTCTAAATCACTGAATGCTCATTTCTCGAGTTCTGATCCATGCTGACTCCTGTAAGTTTACGAGATCACAACCCAGTGTGACCTGGCTGCAGGCCAGCGAGCACAATAGAGTTCCAGGTCTTTCTAACTGCAAATTGAATTACTCCTCTTGACATTAAAGTCAAACCAAAGTCTCATCAGGACAGCACTGCCAAGGCAGTTCTAGTGTGACATGCTGACATATGCCTGAAATTTGTGTTTCAAATACCAAATATTTTCGATCTTGTTATGCAAATGCAGTACATGAATATGAACAAACAATTAGGAATGCAAGAAGTATCAGAAGCATTTTGGGATTACGGAATTCTGAACTCCTGTTCTTTTACTGACTTTTATCTTCTTTAAAGTGTATCCTGTCAATTTGCAGGATTCTTTTGAGACCTCTGGATGCTAATAGCAATCTACTTAGAAACATAAGTTCTCCACAGACAGTCCATCCCCTTGGATAACGCACTGGTCCACCTTTTAATATTCACTATCCCATTACTAAGCACAGCTTATGTAGAAATTTTCTACCTTTCTGCCCATAAACATTATTTAATTATTTACCACCTAATTTTGTGCCTTAGCTCTCCATTTCTGTGACAAGGAATCACGTTTTACCTTTTTTGTTTCTTTGTTTGTTTGAGGATTAATTAGTAATGGATCTTTTTTCTGAGGATGTAAGACACTCAACTGATTTGAAATGAAACAATTGAAACAATGTCTGCCATTTACATGGTTGCCTAGCAAATACTATACCATGTGGAGTTTGTGGAGTGCATGTTGCTAGTGACTTTGAAATATATACTTGCAGCCTGGGGTAAAGATGACAGTCAAGCCTGAGATGTGAGAGTAATCAGAAGGCCATTTGGAACGAACAGTATAAATGTCATCTCCAAATCAGCTAACCCCTTTTCACCTCGGTGCTGGTCACAGTAGAACATCAAGTAACAGAAGAACAAAATGTAAAACATGTCAAAAAATAAACAGCCCGAGTATCTGGGTTATATATCTCTGTGCAGTTAACTGCTTTCTCTTTCCAAATGTTTAAAGTATATTTTTGGCTCTGAGAGTGAGACAAATGCATAGAGCTTTTTGTCTTGGTTTTAGCTCCTTCTATAACAACAACTGTAATATTGTGGTCAGATTGTGTCAGAAGCTATTGCTTCATCACAGAGAACAATGTTTCTCAAATGCAGTCTGAACAGAAAGAAGAAATACTTCACTCAAGTATTATTTCCCAAGCTTTCAAGTAATGGTTTCCATTGCCACATGCTTTGGTTTTAATGGAATGTAGTTTGAAACAGGATTTTGATCTTTGTGATTTTACATAAAATCTAGATTTAAATTTTAGCAGACAATGACTCCACCCAATTTCAGTTAGAGGCAGTCAATATATTTATCATTCAAAGGTATTTTCCTTTCTGTAACAGTTTCCCCGGGTGAAAGGTTTGCTGACAGTGAAAAACCCTTTCCTTCACTTCAGGATATTCTCTCTCTCCTCCGCCTTCACTTCATGGTGTCATACAGCAAATTTTCTTTTAAACAAGCACAGGAAGGACAGAAACCTTATGGAACTACTGCCTCAAGAAGTGAACTGGACACAAACACACAACAACTTCTCAGTAAGCCAAAACCCAGGAAGCTGGAACTCCACAGGTGTCCCACGGTGCTGCCACATCGGCCGGGCTCCTCTCTGGCTGCTGCGGACTGAAGCTCCAGGATACTGAAACTCACCCAGCCAAGGCTCTAAGTTGTGCCAGGTTTTTTCAGCAAGTGATAAAGTGTGGAAGTACCACAGTGAGGGTGCGTAATTTGAGCTATTCCAGTGAAGGAGTCACCTAAGTGAAAAATGGAGAAGAGCCAACCTGAAAACTGCTCCATCTTTCCTGCCCAAGCCTGCAGTGGCTGCTCTAATACTGCTGCTCTGTGGAGAAGGTTGTGTTTGTCATCTTTCTTTTGAATGTTGATGGTATTACAAGAGTGAATGCTTCTTGTGAGGATTTAGCGGCTTCATTTGGCAGCACTCAAGCAGTTAACAAAGCACTTTAAAATTAAGTAAAACAAATCCTTGCCTCCAATCCTCTGCAAGGATAGTCTAGCTTCCAGAATTCAGGCATGACATAACTGAGATAACTACAGTAACAAAGTCAAATAAATTCTGTTTAAAACCTCGCAATGATCTTTAACAAGAGAAAAAGAAATTAGTGTTTTTATATGGCTCTAAGAAATGAACTGGATAATTAAGTTAAAGAGAGCAAATTGAATTACAATGTTTTCTGTTGTGTGAGTTTTTATGTGGTGTATATGAAGAAATATAGATTTAATTCCACAAATAAGTCCTAAATGAATTCCTCACTCTTTTTCTCTGGTTGTAAAATACAAGCTTTGGTAATTTTATCACCTAATATTTTGCTTTTGAATAAATATTTTAAAATTTTTAAAATATATTTTACTTTAATGATTTCAGTTTTTGAGATTAAGATGAGTTTTTTTTTTCCCAAGTCTGCTTATAGTAATCATCAGAAGAGGATAAAGAGTTAAGAATGGGGGTTGAAACCTTTAAAAAAAATGGGTTTGGATCTAAGTGCAGTTTTCAGAGTTCAGGCTGCTAAACTGCAGAACCTAAAAAAAAAAAAAAAAAAATCTATATTTAGTGACTTTACAAAAGAATTTAAGGGTATTACTTGCCCATGGAAAGAAGCCTAATGAGACATGAATCCACAAGCTGGACACCACTTATTCTGGATAAAGCTGTGTCAAACTCAGGGGAAAGCCAGATAAGACTGTGGCTCTGGGGTCTGTCTGGTTCAGGCTGCAGAGGAACGGTAGAAGGTGAAAAGCAGAATGTGTGGGAGGCACAGGATGTGTCAGCTCTGCTGTGACCCCAAAGGTCACCTGTGTCTGTGCCTGGTGTGACCACTGAGCCTGTAAAGAGAAATCTTTCTAACACAACTGTCAGGCAAGCCACAGGCAGAGCCACAGCATCACACAAACAAGGATCTTCACCTATTTAATATTTCTGGTGCTCCTTTAACCCCTTCTGAGGAGCTCACTGGCTTTGAGCTGAATTACTAATATGCAGTTCTGGTAGATTTTTTAGCTTGTGTTGTGCCCTACAACTCAAGGATATAAATCCCATTTTACCTGGACAACACAAAATAATTTATTTCCATGTGTTTTGCACAGTTCTTCAGACTTCCATTCCCAAGTGCAAAAACCACTTATTCCTCAAATGAAACAAACAAACAAACAAACCCAAACAAAACCCCCCAAATAACAACAAACTCCACACCAAAAACAACAAAAAAACCACACAAACTTTCTATCCAGTTCAAAAGACCTTTCTTCATTTTGCAGCTGGAACAGAACCCATTATTTGCACTGCTCTATCTTTAGTGATGTGTGTCACTTCAATCTCAGAGTTACCTTCATTTGAAAGAAAACAGCAACTGACAACCAAGATTTTAATTAAATGGGTCAGTTCCATTATACAAAAGGCTATCTCCAAACTCATCTATTTTAGACAACTTTTCCAATTTGAGCTTCCTTCCAGGAACTGTGAGTGAAGAACTAATTTCTGTTTCAGAGAACCAATTATTCTGTTTGGTACTGAATTATGCTAAAAGGCAGATGGCTATTTTCTCTTAAATTCAAGCAGCATGTCTAGCCAGTGGCGTCTTTCTTGATAGCCTATCTGCAACAAGATAAAGCACATCTTCCCTTTCTGCTCTAGGCCTCAGACAATTTTGATTCACCTTCCAGTGCAGTTAGACTAATGAAAAGTCAAGCATCAAGCTGGAAATAAGTGTTGGTATTTATTTACTTCTGCCACTGTAACTTTAGCCATGCTCTGGGGTAGTTGCCAGGGGTGTGGGAAGAGCACCAGTCCTCTCATGAGAAGGCAGGTTTACAGGAGCTTCATGGAGGAGCAAAACCTTGAGGGTATTCTTTGCCACAAGTCAGAACAGTTTGTCCTTTAGAGAGGCAGTATTGTGTTTAACCCCCAGACTCTGTGTCTCTGAAGACAGAGCCTCTGCCACCGTGAAACTCAACCACCTTCTCTTCCCTCCCACCAGGGAAGCTCTGTGGGCTCCTTCCTGGGATGAGCAGCACTCATCCCATCCCTGACCATCTCATGGAAGTTCTTCAGAACAAGAAGCACAAAATGCAAGGATAAATACAAGGATAAAAGTAGTAAAATTTCCTCTTGGGAGGAAAATTTTTCCTGAGAACTCGTCTTCCGGAACTAAAACCAGTTCATCCTGGGGTGGACATGAGGATTTTCTGTACAATAAAAATGACTAATGCAACCAAAGGTGGGATGTTTTTATTTCAGGTAGGAAAGCAGAGGGAAGTACGGTAAGTCCTGGTCTATAACCTTCTGAAAATTCTGTTTGATTTTTTATCTATTACATAAATCTCATCAGGAATAGGTTCAGAGAAAGAATACAACTATGACCAGAATAACTGAATTCTTGTCACATGGGATTAAAGCAAAATAATTTGAGCTCATTTTGCAAGTCAGAACAATTCAAAGCGGAGTTTTGAGGATCACCAAAAGTAAGGAGATGTACTTCAGCAGAAGGGCAGTGCTTTACAAAGAGCAATGGACCCATAACTGGCAATGATCTCAGGCTGGGAATGTGTTCTGTCATCTGAGGGTAAGGAACCTTTTACTTTCTCTGTGCTAATAGTGAATAAACTTTATTTAGAGTGATTCACAGTTCTTTTATATATACAGTACATAATGTGATTGTCTTGCAGTGGAAAAGGAGACAGGAAATTACAGAGCAGGGCTTCTGTTTAGTTTTAAATTCCTTTGCTGCCTAGTGACTTGTCTATGTTATTTGTTCTCCAAAGTTAATAAAAGTATCTCAAGCACTAGGCTGACCTGTTGCAGGTATAGGAGACGTAGCAGACAATGCACATTTCCCTGGTCTTTTTGCTTTTTCTTCAGCAGTGGACCCCGACTCTAGACAGAATTGCCACATCAAGTCTGACTCTGGTTCCAAGAAGAGTTGAGATTTTATGAAGGGAAAGGGCAGGTGAATGCCACTGTGTTTTCCCTAAGAGGCACCTCTCCTGCAAAGCCTACAGAGTTCTTTGGTCCCACATGTAGATGGCTGCTGGAAAGGAAAACCTCTCTGCTTCTGTGGGCAATGAATACTCTCACATCCTTCACCAGAAAAAAACACTCTATTTATCTGAAACAAACCCAGGTAAGAAAAGGAAGCCCTGAGAGACCCAGAACCTTCAAGACCAGGAGGAGTCTTCTTTGCAATTGTTCAGTTCTAGGCATTTAGGATTGCTAAATGTGGGTGTCAAGGGGAAAAAAAAAAAAAAAAAATTCTCAATAGCTTGTTGATCATCAAAGAATACAATAGGTAGTGTGAAAAACATAGAGTGAGGTAGAAAAAAGAATCATATAAGCATACACAATCACTGCTACTTCTTTCTATATGTCAGTCTCTGAGAATGGTGTATCTCCACCTCCCAATGAACATTGTATTTGAGCTGTCACTGTACTGAATAGAAATTCTGAAGAAGGTGTCAAAGCACAGTGTTGAAAAATCTATTTTGCAACTGAGCAGGAATGATTTCTGTAGATGTAGAGTAAAAAAATTACTCTTCAGTCAATTCACACACAACCTAGTTTCCAAAACACTATAGTAAAAGCTGTGTATGGTTACAGGTAAAGGAATTCCACAAAGTTCTCTACCACAATTTTCCTTGGCTGAGCATTAATTGAGAAAAATATGTTTGATTATGATTTTATGTGCACATACACACAAACACAGAAAAGAAGCATTACAGTATCTTAGAGCAGAGGTCATTTGCTGGCTCCAATGAACTGCCTGAGCCACATGGTCAAAACTGGTTGCATTCCATAGAAAATACTCTAAACAAATGCGGATTATATATATTAAAAGAATACATTTTGCCAGCAGGTCAAAACATATCACACTGCTGACTTTCAAAGCTCCATTTCTGTAAAACAGACATGGAAACATGCTGAAAGCATTGTCCTGACTGGTTCCCTGTGCAGAGCTTAGCTAAAAGTTTATTGCCCAGGTAGAAGAGAAAGATCAAGCCCAAAGTGTAGGACATGAATGTGGCTCTTTTCTCCCACTCCTGAGTTAGACAGAAAGATCAAATCATTTTATTTCCAATAAAGGTGGTTCAACACACACTGTGACTTCTCTCTTTGTGCATAGAATTTTCTGCTTCTGTCACAAAGCAGAATGTGGCAGGACTAAACATTTGAAAGAAAGGAATTTTTCAAGCTGTAAGAAAGAGTGCATTCAGTCTCAGCAGTCCTTAATGTCACACATCTCTGGCTTGACTGGTCAAGATTGTTTTATGTCCCAGTAGTTTTCAGGAAATACCAGGTCTGACCTTACTGCAGCTCCCATTTACACTGATAAACTCCTCCCAGGACATAACCTGATTTCTGTATAGTGAGAAGCAAAATAAACTGCATCTGGACCACAGTAGTAGGTGTGTTGTCAGTTTATTTAAAACTAACCTTTAGCCCTTGGCAGGAGTTTCTCAGGCTCTGAGGAGTCATATCAGGAATGGACTCCTATAAAGCAAAATGGAAAGTAATTTAGAAATATGGCAGTGTCATGGTGCGGGCCAGGTCCTGAAGCCACAACTGCATTTGGAATAGAGTGCCCTGAATTAACAAACTCTCTGGCAGCTGGGCTTATGAAGGTGATTAACATCTGTTTTATGGGTTGTCTGCCTCATTCTGTGCATTTGTGTGCTGGGGGCCTGCTGAAGTGATGTAGGAGAATAAATAAAGTCTCTGGGACTGAGGAAGAAAACATCCTCTGTTGTGTTTTAAAGGGAACCTGAAATTCATGTAACATTTTCATCAATTACTTTAAACATACTTCAGAAGAACCACCCTTTAAAGTGGTCTTTAGTGTGACAAATATAATGACATGGCACTAAACCGGAAAATTGTGACTTTGTTGTTCTGCTGTTGTATCGTTCAGCAGAGAAATTGCTGATGAGCACAAGAATGCCTAAAAGAGGCTGGAGAACTTTGGCTTAGCCTCCATTCATAAAGCTTTATTGAAATACAAACGTGTCACTGAAGTACAAAGGCAGCTAAAATATCTTCACAGCTAAATCAGGTAGACCGAGGCAAAGTCATTTCACTGGATATTATCTAGCACTGCTAACTCACATGGCTAAAGAATTAGAGTTTCACTTCAGCTGCACAGAGGAGTTACCTGCTTTTCCCTTACTGGGGGCCTGCCAGCCGTTCAATGAAAATCTCTTGAACTGCCAAGATTCCTAAACGCAGCTTCTCTGGTTTTGTTTTTTTCCTCACTCCCTCTTCAATAGAAGTAAAGCTGAAATTGGGTAGGGGGAATCAGTTGTTACCAAGCAGTTTTTATTCAAGGATTTATTTCTTAAAAGGTAGGTTTCTATTTCTTTTTCTAGTTTCTCTTTTTTCAATGTAAAATGCTGAAATCTGATACTCTGTTTTAGACTTCAGGAAAAAAAAAAAAAAAGAAAAAAAAAAGCCATTATTTTGTAGAGTTTTCATTTACTGTAATTTCCACTTGAGCATCCAGCCTCTTATAAGCATTTTACTGTCAGGAAGCTGAAATTATTCATTTTTTTCTTAGAAATACAGACAGATGCAAGCTAATAATATTTTAGGGAAGATGCATTCTTTTTCTTCTTTTGTCCAGTTTGATGCTGTGGGTCAGAACTGCTGTAAATTGTCCTTCCTCTTTGAAATTCTTTTAGCATCTCTAATTATAAAAATATGTGCACATATTAGCCAACCTAGGTGGAAATATAATCACTGTAAATTCCACAACCTGTCCTATTTTGTTCAGAAGTCTAATCCAAAAAGCCTCAACTTGTTCATCCAATTTATCCTGTTGTAAGTGGGATAAACTCCCTATTTGCAATTCTCACATTCTTATGAGAGTCTCTTTTACCATAATTATTTATTTGTGTGTTTGTTTGTTTGTTTTGCTATGATTTAATTTCAAAGGGTGAGAAATCAGTAGGACAAAGGACTTAAACAGTTATCTCTTACCTTCTCGGTGTGGGGAAGATGTATCTCTCTTGAGGGAGTGGCTGCTCAGTGTCAATGCATAGCTGGAATTCAGCCAGAGCATAAAGCAAATTTCTGTTTGACACTGAGTGTCTCATGGGACAGAACCAAGACCAAACTGGGAGCACAGGGAGAGTAAAAGAACAGTAGTGGGAGTCCTCATCAGGGCTGACACTGTCCCTGGGATGTAGGGAACAGCAGAGGAGTGTGCTTCGCCCTGTGGATGTGTCTATATGAAAAGGTATCTGTGCCTCGTTGTACCTCAGCCTGGAAGCTCACAACCTTCTCTTTGCCCTTCTGTTTGCTTGTGGTTTTTATCACAATATTTGGGAAATTCCTCTCTGTGTGCCTGCTGGAACCCTGGTGAGGTAACACAACCAGTTGGAAACACTCTGGGATTTCCTTTTGCCAAAGGAAACAGCCTTGCTGGGAACTGGCCTGGGGTGTGTTGCAGGAAAACTTTCCTTGCTTTCACAGCCTAGAAAGAAGAACATTGCTTAAGACTTTCGGGATGGAAATTGCTGCAGTTATCCACAGTGTGTACATTTATTGACCCAGGATGGCATACAATTAAATATGACAGTAAGAAGAAGCTGTAGAGCCACTGGAGGAGCTCTTCTGATAGGAGTGAAATTGTGACTGAGCCTGTGTCTCACCCAAGGAGCTTAGGGACACGGAGAGAGCTGAAGGACAGCTCCACAAAAGCACCTCAAGTAAATAATCCCACCATTAATGACAAAACCTTTCTTGCTCCCTCTAATGCTATTTTCTGCACTGAGACTGTGCGGCACATGGTCCTGGATGACTTCAGGACTTGGCAACGTCTGCTGAGGTTGTTAAAATGTAGTTTATTTTATGTGCAATACATCTAATGCTTTCATGGGTACAGCTTTATTAACGTTAAGAGTTGTTAAAAAAGAAAATTACTGAACTGGAAAATTATATTGTTGCAGACTCACTCTTGTTAGTTGAGTGAATGTAAATAATATGGCCCATTGCATGTGACAATGAAAAATTATATTGATTCATACTAAAGTGCACTCCATTCTCACACGTCATGATAATGCTGAAAATATTTTCTTTTTAGAAACAGACAATAAAGGGTTGATCTTGCAGAACTTAGACAATTTCTTCCACCTTTTTATTTCACCAAAGTATTTGAAATTCATATGGATTTTACAGATCATCTTCATTTTAATCTCTGTACGCACATGTACAGGTGTATTTACTTACTCTGGGAAACTTCTGACTGATGTTGAAGGGAGTCATATTCTCCTCTAAGAAAAGTAGCCAGGTGACAAAATTGGACCAGAAACAGTCAAACAGTTGAAGAAATTAAGATCTTCACTGCAGTAATAACACAGCAGTTCATGTAAATATTCCTAACCTGTTTCACTGCAAAACCACATAATGAAGTCTAACCATCTTGGTTTCCCAAGTGATCTTGTGAAAATATTCCGAATCGTGTCAGTGTTTTTTCTTCTGGAAAAACTCTGTAGGGTTTGACCACGAATCTAGAAAAGTTCTTAGGTGGTTTCAGAACTTGCTTCTTTCTGGTAGCTGGTATCAATGTACAACACTGACTTTACATAGTCACTCTAACATTTTAACTCTAATGACTAGGCTTGCTTTTAAAGAATCAAAATTATGGATACCTTAGTTGACTTCTGTATTTCAAGCAAATTAATTTTTTGTGACACAGCAAATGCCATGATAATAGAACAAAGGCTTGGTTGAAAACCAATAAAAGTCAGTCAGCATCTGCCCCTCTGCCTCCAAGTACACTGCAGCAAAGCCAGGATGTTTAAATACGTAACGATTTTCTAACTTAAGTGTTTTCTGAAAGCAATCTTTAAACTTCTATAAAATTCTATTCAATAAAATTCCCTTATAAGAAATATAAATAATTTAGGTGGAAGCTTTCCTAACTGAGTTTCACTCTGTCTGCCAAAAGGACAACTGTCCTTGCAATGAGAAGGGTGAATATTTGCTTTCAGAATGCCATGTCTTCTTGCGCAGGTGAAAATGACCCTAACCATGAAGAAGAAGTTTATCTCCTGACAGAAGCATGAAATGTTGTCTCAACTGTTAATTAATTAATTCCTGTAAAATCCTGGGAAAATCTAAATTTTAGGTTGAAAGCCAAAAAGTGGAGGAAAAATGAAGTAGCTCTATAAATTCCTGATGTCTCTGAAAATCATAAGCAAGGCTTACACAGAAAACTGCTAAAACTTACAGTCAGCTAGAGACAAGAGTGTAGGAATGACTGTAATTAGAGGATGAGAGTGTGGAAGCAGCGCAAAACTAAGCTGAGAAGGGATGATCTGCACTGCAAACCAGGGCTGAAAAGTTGCTTTCCTGTGTGGTGTGCAGATGGCGTGCAAAGCTCTGATGTACTGAAAAAAGAAAACCTAGTAGCGAGCAGAGAAAGCTGATACTCCAAGATCTAAAGAATTCCCTGACAGAGAAATTTGAGGCAGTGCTCTCTGGAATTGGTGCTATACTTAGTTAATTAACTAAACTCGTCTCACTACCCTTGCTGCAGCTATCCTGTTATAAATCCTGTCACAGCACACCTGCTGGGCAGCAGCTCTGGTGAGCTGGTCTGAGAAGGGCAATTGAGTAATTTGTATTGCTTTGGTGGTTGTGGGCTCTTGTGTGGCTGCGCTAATTTATGCCACTGCCCTTGGAGAAAAGCAGAATAAGGAGAAACAGAAACTGTTTTGTTCCTTTGTCCTTTGGGCTTTCAGAAGCTTAATGTGCACCGTGTGCAAGAATTATTTTGTGGGGACAAAGACATAGGAGGGAACTATCTCAAAGGCCCTGTGAATAGTTGGGAGGATGTTAAAACGCAGTGAAATATGTTAATGGCATATTAAGTATTCAGACACAATTTATTTACATTTCGTTCTTTCATCTGTTTGAGAAGTACTTTCTAAGGACAAGAGTTACAAGGAACAATTTGTGTTTCCTTAAGTTAGAATATGTTTAAAAAGGCTTATCAGGAGTGCAATTTTTAATGACTTTCACGTGAATTTTTGCTTATGTGACAACATCAAAAGCTGAATTTGGGATTTGTGCTTATGTAGGTCTGAAGCCATCGGAAAACAAGTTACATAGTAAGATGTTTTAGTTCCTGCAGAAAGCAATAATAATATTATATTCATTGATTGTTTCCAGCACTGGCTACTTCAGCTCTGCAAACAAATCATCAGAAATTAAAAACTAATTATTCAAGGCAGGAAAAAAAATCACATCACAGCACTTAAAATCTTGCATAATTTAGATAATAGAGTGAATTAAAAAGAGACAATAGGAAGACATGTGAAGATATATGAATGCTCTGAATAGGCTCCATGTGAGTCATGACATGGGTTGGATTGCTCTGTGGATAATATAAACAATTATACTAGTATTAATAACACTTTGTTTTCAAAGGAATAAAGCCAGTTGCATTTCTGGGAATAGCTAGTCTATATCTGAAAAGAGTTAAGTACAAATCTACCTTGGAAATGTAAGTAACTTCTATTAGTTTCAGCCTCACAATTGCAAAAGTATTCCCAAAATAGGACAAAAAGATATTTTGCTGATTATGTTTGTAAGGTATTCTTTTTAATAGATGGATCACAGATCAATGCAGAGTTGCTGATTTAGGTAGTTAATGGCTTCCATTATCTCTGAGTGCACTGAAATTCTTAATATTTACCCATATGAGAAGCAAGGAACTACTCCATTGCAAAATAGGAAGAGAAAGTTTTGGATAAATATTTAAGTGACTTACCAAAGGTCATGTAAGGATTTGGGCAGACTGGGGACCCAGGGTCACAGACTTTTGTCTCACCAACTTGTTTATCCAGAGCACCACTTGGACCTGGTGTGAGAGTGATTGTTGGAAACTCCCAGTTTTTGCTGTCAGAAATTCTGGGATGGCCGCAACAGTCAATCGCAGAGCTTGCCCTGAATCTCTAGAAATCTTTCTTTAACTTTCCTTGTGGGAACATGAAGACTCTGCAGAGAGCACATGAGCTCACACAGGGACACAGCTCCCTGCAGAATGCCAGGGCCTGGCAGGGGACACTATATATATATAGTAGGTGATATATAGATATAGATATAGATATAGATAGAGATAGAGATAGAGATAGAGATAGAGATAGAGATAGAGATAGAGATAGAGATAGAGATAGAGATAGAGATAGAGATATATCACCTACAAATGCATCCCTGCATGAACAAGGATGAGGACAGTGACTCAGTTTGTGATTATAGATCATAGATTTAGTGAAAATACATGGAACACTCTGGAAACCCTTGTTATAAACACTAATAAATATATATATTTTTTTTAAAGCTGGTCTTTGATACAAGCAAACCAGAAGGCAAAGAAACAAGCAAACAAAAAAAAACCTATTACAAGGATTTATGCGTCTGGAAATCTCAGAAATAGCTTTCCAAATTTAGTTATAAGTTAGCAAGAAAACCAGCAGAGTGAATTCAGGTTTCTAAACCACCCAAACCAAGTTTTGAAGTAGCACAGGAAGGTTGAGATCCCTTTCAAAGAATTACCTAGTGCTCATTTAAGTGCTTTTTCATGAATTGCAATTATGTGCGTCTCTAAAGACAGTTTTAGTCTCAGTATGTGCAGCATCAAGAATTTAGGAATACTTTTATTTTCCTCTGTAATTATTTCAGAGATGTAGAGTGTTCTGTTTTCTGCAACTACTGGGAAAATAAGATGAAAGTGACCTTAGGAGAATCAATTTTTGTAAGCTTTATGTTGGTCTTCCAAAGTATAGCTCTTTGGAATAGCTATTCAAGGGCTCTGTTTTTCAGTTAATTTAATTCAACATATGATTTTTCAAAAGTTTTCTGTTTTGAAGCATTTCTGGGATTTTTTGTCGGTTGATTCCAAATGCATGTGCAATGTACAAAAATGTTGCAGCCATGTGGATACAGGATGATATGGGTGGAAAGTGAAAATGAAGTAGAAGTCAGAAAACTGAAACAGGAGAAAACCTGAAAATCTAAGAAGAATGCAAATGCAGCCACACTACCGGTGCAACTCAAGGGGTGCCAGATAAACCTAACATGTGCACCTTGGTTCTGTGTGGCTCCATTTTGAGATGATTTTGGTCTCTCTCTGCATAATTAGGTTTTATTTAAGAAAATCCTAGGGCAGAGAAGGAGTTGTGGTGTACACAAATAAGGGCTCTCTGATTTCAAACCCCAGGAATACAAAGGACAGGCCCCACTGATGCCACAGGGGAATTTAGTTGTAGCTCTGCAGATCTCAGATGTTCACTGGAGTTCAGGTCCTGCACCTGATGATTGTGGTGCAGCTCTTTGGCACTGGTAGAAGAAAGCAAAAGGCAGGAAAGGGCTTAATCACAAACAATGAACACGTGATTTAATCCCACTAAAGGCAAAGGGAATAACGTGATTAGGCTCCAGACAAAAATTTAAGCACGTGTTTATGTATCTCCTGGAAGAATTTCAGTAGGCAACTTGATGTATTATAAATCTGAGTCACACAGTCTTTCTGTATTAGAGCAGAGACAATCTGCTTTATTTTATTTAATTTAGCTGCAGACCTGGGGACCTGGCCCATTGCCAATCAAGCCTTTCAGCAAAGTTTAAGAGTCCCTGTATTATAAAAAATTTGAATAGAACAAAGAATGGACAGGAAAGAATTTCAGGCTTAAATATTTGAAGTAAAGAACAAATGGTCAAAATATTTTCTTTGTGATAAGTCAGACACAAGTGAGGGGTTTTTTTTAACACCCCTCTGTCCTCTGTTTTTCACAGCTAGAGGCAGAGAAGCATGAAGATTTTGAATAAATATGACTGAGAAAACAGTTTAAAATATTGAAAGAAAATAAGCCTGCCCCATTTCCATAATTGCTGCAATGTAAATTTACTAGATCAGGTAGTATTTGGTTTTTCATTATGAGTGATGGCTAAGTATCAGGCTTACCCAGACTGATCTGTTATCTCCATTACTTCCCAAAGTATCTCCAAAATACTTTTGTGATCTGAAACACCAGAGATTTCTATCTTTTAAATTTGCTTCCTGTGAAATCCATGTCTATCGTTGCTCATGAAAAAGAGATTTTACAGCCTCTGAGAATGCCAGGCATAGTAAGAAATGCATTCAAATTACTCTGTATAGCAGTGTTTGTATTATCTTTTTAAAAGCATGAGAAATGGTAATGGTATAGGCCTCACTTCTAATTTTGTTTCCTTAAGCACATTCTCTTGTGTAAACGCCTAATAGGAATTTTGAGGACTCTGGTATTGAGTTAGCTTGTGCTCAGTTTGAGAGGAATCCCACAGTTGCTGTTTGCATGGGGACAGCCCTGTGGCGTAACTTTGCCCTCTGATTTCCACATTCATTAGGAGACCTTTCAAAACAGGCACAAGCAACAAGGAATTTGTATGACAGAAACTTGAAATCCAAGAAAATATCCTTAATTTCCATTTCTGAAGCAGCCCTGATTTTCAGAGTGAAAAGTGACGGTGGAACTTTTACAGCTTTATTAGTTCAACTGCAACACAGAAAATGGGACATTTGGAATTTTATTCTTTGTCTTCAAAAATAAAAAAAATAATGCAAGAAGATGAAGACATTTTAATAAGCTTTTTCTTGCTTAGGCAGGAGAACATACATGAAGTCCCCTTGTACTACACATGTGCTGCCACATAGAGCTACTGAGAGAGAATCCCTGTTTAAAAGGGTGATTCACAGTTATATCTTTTGGTTCTCACAATTAGTCCTTTTGGTTCCTGAACTGATCAATATATTTCTGATTAGAAGTGCATGAAAGGGCCGTTACATCAATCTTCAGATTCATACCTGCAAACATAAAAAATGCTTTCTTACCACACACATGCTACACTAAATGCGAATTGTCTTTATTTCAGTTTTGCTGCTGGTGGTTTTTCCTTTCTCCATCTTTCCTCGTTTTTCCTGTTATGTATTGCATCAGATTCCAAGAACAAAATCTTTTCATTATGAAAGGAACAGGGTGCTTAGAACTTCACAGACTGGAAGGACAGGCTGGAGGAAGACTTGCTCCTGCCTGTTTCCCTGCAGCGCCTTGCTTTCATGACCTGAATAGCATCATTGAAAGTTGTCTCAAAGCTCTGAAAGAAGGAAGAAAATAATACTGTGTCTCTTCTGTTTTTCAAATTGTGGCCTTGAAGACAACTTTTAGTGCTTAGATAACTGTTGCTTTCTATTCTTAACCGTTGTGCTGTCTAGCAGAGTTAAGGTATGTCAGATTTCATGCAGAGATGGTCTTGAACGCCTACACAATTTTTTAATACTTGTCAGCCACTCTTTTTCTCCATTTTTTTTTTCTCAAGTGACATTTCCTTAATATCTCCCACTCGTATTTCACAATACATACTCACAGCACAAGGAGACACAAAATAACATCTAGCAATTTTGAAAATATCTGTACAATGCTAAAAATTACACCGCAAAGAGAACAATAATAAGCAGGTCCTTTTCTTCTTCATTTAGACAGAGAAAACACCGTACTGAGGGTTAATTCAGATTTTAAGGCTCAGTGAACATTTGAACTGATTTATGTGTGGTCTTATGGCCTTGCATCATTAATGAGTGGTTTCAGCCACTTAAAGAATCGCCATCCAATACATGGGCAAAAAGCAGGTTTTAATATGAATTTGTGAAAATGCAATTTTAACAGAGTTTAGTGGTGAAGTTCACTTTATTACTTAATGCATAGATGAAGCATACAAAGGAAAATCATATGACAGTCAGTTTAGAATATTTACCTAGCAAAAAAAGAGCAAGGCTGCAAATACAAAAGACAAGGGTGCAAAAGGATTTAGCAGCATATAATCATTCACTTATTTAATAATCATAAAGTGATTGAATAGGATTTACTACAATTATGAGTTGTTATAAATTCATGATAACAACAGTTCATCAGGGATGATTGATTATCCTTTGTTCCTCACCTTGTTTGGGCACTCGATGTTCCCATTGCACTCAGTGTTGTTCCCACCTGTGTCATGGAAGAGCACCTGATACAGTCAGAGATGCTTCATCCCCCAGCTGGTCTGGTCAAGGCTCATCAGGAATTCCTGAGATCCTAGACAGGCCCATGGATTGCTGAGGGATTGCTGTGGAGGGATGCATCACCACATGCTGTGTCTTAAAGACATAAAATTTCTCTTTTTTGCATTCCTCTTTTTCTGTCTTTGCCTTCCTGTAAATAACATTCCTGATCTTACTGACACATGAGATCTCAAAGCTGTTCGGTTTTGACAAACTAAATGAAACTGTTGGCCAAAGGCAATGAAGAGATCACTTTATGTGCTCTCAAAGGGGGAAAGACAGAAATGTGCTTTATTTGATATCAGTGAGCCAACACTGGAAACCATCACCATCACTTGGCTTCAGGATCAAAGCCTGCTTTGCTTCCTGAGAAACACCCCGGGGGAAAGACAGAAAAAAATTCTACTTGTACAAAGATGCTGTAGAGTTGGGGCAAAGCATTTTCAACAATCAGATCTCAAGGCCTGGAAACAGCTTGTTTAATCAGGTAACATTTTCTAGTTGATGTAACTGTTGTTAAGATTAGAGGCCTCTTTAAAAAAATGCATGCAGACACTGAGAAATGCAGTTTTACAACCATGAGAAGCATTTATCTTAAAAGTCAGAGTACATCTTTTATTGGTGCTGCCAATCTCATGAAGAAAGAAATTAATTTCTTTTGTGCCATATCTAAATACATTACAGGAGTATGTTTTAAAAGACTTGGCTCATTTTTCACTGTGCCCGGGAGATGAAATTTAAGATGCTAATAGTTTGGAAAATATCACTTCAAGAACATATGACTTTAATCACTTCGGGTCTTGGCTTGTGCTTAGGGAATTTTAAGAGAAAAGCTTGATTGTTCTCTGGCAGATTTTTATACTTATTTCTGGGTGTTTTTTTGTTTGGTTGGGTTTTTGGGGGGGGGTTGTGGGTTTTTTTTTTTGTTTTTTTTTTTTTTTTTTTGTGTGTGTGTGTGTTGTTTTTGGTTGTTATTGTTTTTGTTGGTTTGGGGGGTTTTTTGGTTGTTTTTTTTTTTTTTTTTTTCCCATCAGTCCTGTGGCTTTGATTTACATTTCAGATCTTGGTTTTCTGATTTACCTGTGCTGTGGTCCAGTCAAATGTTGTACTTGTCAATGCTATTCATCATTTGTATTCACAAAAATGACCTCTTCTAGAAAATTTTAAAAAAATCCTCAACTTTTGTTTCTCTACTGAAGCGTGTGAGCTACAGGAGAGCCCAGGCTGTGTCACAAACTGGTAACCCCAGCACTCTGAGGTGAAAGGCAGCTCAAGTATAGATAAAAGCTGTGTTGTCCTATGGCACATGGAAGAAAAATGCCTTTAGACTTAGAAGTCCCATGCTGCAAAGCCAGAGTTGGTATAAATCTATAGCACATTTTTTCTTTCAGAGCTGTAAAATTGGTAGGTCATTGCACATTGCTTTGGACTGTACAGGACCTCTGAAGGGAGCAAACCAACCACCTGCCACCACAAATGTGCTGGCTTGAAGGCAAAACCAGCGAGAGACTCCAAGTCAGGAAAAAAAAACAAAAAACAATTTAATAGGAGAGAAAAAAAAAGGTAAAATAAAATAAAATAAAACACATGCAATGGTACAAAAGATCACTGACAGAGTCAGAATACAACCTGAAACCGTGGTGGTGGCAGTCCAGATGAAGTGGTCTTGTTGAAGCAGTGTTCTTGCAGAAAGGTCTGGTAGCTCTTGTCCTCTGGGAATCCAGTGGGTAAGGCTGCCTGTGCTGTCCCAAATCCCCGATTATATCCAGGTGGGAATGCTTGGCTCCTCCCCCTGGGCGGAGCATCTCACAATGTGCTGATATCATTTTATCAGTCTTGTAATGGGTCCTTGATTGCCCATTAAACAGAGATAGCTCCTGGAGGGAGTTATCTATGAGTCATGCAGCAGGGCATTGATGGGCCATTAACAGAAGATAGTCTGGAGGGAGGGGGCACAGGAAACACTGCCCAACGTGATTTCAACATCTCATGTAGATGGTGATAGAATGCATACTTTGGGCACATCTTACATTGTAACCCAGGACAACAAATAATGCACAATACAGTGCCTATCATAATCTTACAGAGAGAGTATTATAAATAATTAGAGACTTGCTCTGGCTTTTTTCAAGTCTTCAGTCTTGGCTACTTGAAAGCTGTTCTTTCTACATCTCAAATATCCAAAACACTAAGAATTTTAAGCCTTTTTATTTCAGTAATTTGCTCTTAAAAACATTTTATTTATCTTTGGAATATTAAAATTATTACCTTTTTAATACATCTTCTGTCTTGTTGTTTATATATATACTTTGTTTTGGATAGGTAAATGCAAAAATATTTTAAAAAATCTAATCACTGTTAATAGCTCAAGTCTAATATCTCCCCTTCAATCCCAGGAGTTACATGTTACAGGCATTTGCTTTAACACTTCCTTGTCTGCTTTTAATTAATTGCTTTCATCTTCCTTAACTGGACCAATATTTGACAAATTTTCACTAAATCAAATATGTAGAAAATACAGAGATGGAAGAATTTCAAAGCTAGAATCAAATTTCCTTTAGGTAAACTATTTCACATTAAGGTGAATTGTGTTACATTTCACCCATATTTCCCCTTTACATCTCAGTTTGAAACATTTCTTCCAAAATTTATTCCAAAAATATGCATACTTTGGACATCAGATTCCCAGACTTAATAATTTCTCACTCTCTTAATACTTTCTTTATTGCTTTAAATACTTTGTCCTTTTATATCCACAAATCCCTAATTTGAGTTTGTTGAGATTTTAATTAGCAGAATTAACATTTGTTTTGCTGCAGCTTTCAGGTTTCTGTAGAGTTCCTGGAGCTTTCCTTTCAGTTCTAACACGGTCATTTCAACACCTCTGTTTTCATTTTGCATTTCACCTTTATATCTTTGAAGCTTTCATAATGAAAACCGAACGTTGGCTGTGCTCAGGTGGGGCTGGTCTCTTTCTCCACACAGCAACTGAGAGAACGAGAGGACACAGTCTTAAGCTGTGCCAAAGGAAATACAGGTTGGATATCAGGAAAAATTTTTTTTACAGAAAGGGTGATAAAGTATTGGAATGGCCTGCCCAGGGAGGCGCTGGGGTCACTATCCCTGGATGTGTTTTAAAAAAACTGGATGTGGCACTCAGTGCAATGGCTTAGTTGAGGTGTTAGGGATGGGTTGGACTTGGAGGTCTCTTCCAACCTTGTGACTTTGGAGACTTGCTTAGATTATCCCTCCTGGTTCTATACTTAGGAATTCCACTTTTTATCATCTACTTTTGTTTCTTTAACTGTTTGGGTTTATTATTATTATTATTATTATTATTATTATTATTATTATTATTATTTCTTTGTAATGTCTCAGCTCCCAGCTTGACTTCTGGCAATTCTTGCTTAAGCCCTACATTACTTGATAGCTAAGATATAGCTTGCTAATTGTTCTTTTCCTGTTCATACACCTAAAGCTGATTCCTGGTATCTTTTTTGGAGTGATTGGCTGAATGTTCTTTCCTCATCCCTTTTTTTTCCTCCTTTCTTGACATACAGATTCTTGTTAGCCTTAAAACCTTGGAGATTTCAAAATTCATGGAGATTTGAGTTTTCCTTCTTGCATACCAGTTTGTCAGTTACATCTTGTCCTATTGCTCAGCAGCACCAAAAAAACTGGCTCCAACCTGATAACACTCTCCCTCCAGGTACTTATATACATTTCTTACTTTATAAAATTTAACTCTTTCAGAGTACCAAATGTATCTTCCCCTATATTTCAAACTGAGCCAAGTCACAATGCATCTACCAAAATTTAAAATGCTTACTGTAAGTTTTTGAGTCTCCTCTGTATTTATGAACGTAAAGTGAAAAAAAACCAAAAAACACCCTTTTGTTTTTTAGTGAGAATTTAGGGAAAGCCTGACTTTCTTTTTTACTTCAGACAATGGCTGATTCTATAATCATTAGATAAAACTCTGTTGGCTGCATGTTGTTCAAAATCCAACCTAATTCAAGGCAGGACAGCAATGGCACTACATGCTACAGAATTCCTGCTTTAGAAACAATCTGCAGCCCACTAATAAAGTTCTCCAGTTTCATTACTATTATTCTTCAGTCTAAAGAAGAGGGTAAAATAATCAAACAACAGCAACCAAGTGTCTAATACATTTTCATTCAAACTCTTTTCCAGAAGATGCACAAACTACATTTATGGATATTAGGGAATAAAGAAAGTAGCTTTATCCTCATAAACAGCAATCTCTTCCACTATTTAATCTGCCAAGTGTGCAATAACAATAATTTTAAATTTATACTTCCTTATACCTGTTTATCTACCCTCCACTTGTAAGAATTCTTCTTTTGCTTTCTTTATAATATATTACTATCCATATTCCTGCTTTCTGGGAAAAAAAGGGCATGTCAACTTCTGTCTTTTTCCACATCTACAGATGCCTCACTAAGAAAGGATTTTTTAAAATAATTACTTCCTCTTTTAATTAAAAGTCAACACCTATTGAAGTCAGCTTGTTCTGCAAACCTTAAGTTCTTTTATATTACAACAGTGCCTATTTCTTCCCTGTTCTATTTTGTTTGTTTCAAACAAAATCCAACGAAAAATGTAGTTATACTTCCCTGTCTGGCAGTCTTCCAGAATAATAGCAATGCTCTGAAATTGATTGAACAGCTCTGTCATTCCAGAGAGCAAATTAAATCAGAAATGCACCTTTCTAACTGTTGCACCCTTAATTTCCTTAATCTGCAACCAGTGCACAGGAAACAGTTCCCAGTCCAATTACCCGAAACACTGAGATCTTTAAAAAATGCACACGGAGCTCAGGGGACACTCAACTTGTGTCCCTGCAGAGTGGCCCAAGCCAAAACAAACACCCCTGCAAGATCTTTAATGCATGAAACTAACCAAGCAGAAATAAAGCTAAAAAATCTGACAGTCTGTTTTTAATGTTTTGATTAGGAAATTAACAAGTTGACTAAAAATGCTTCATGGAGCGGATGTTAGAAGAGTAAGAGACATTACACAAACCTTGTGACACTAATTACAGGGCGATGGCATCATTAACATTATTTAGCTATTGTAAGCTGTCAATCAGTAGCTCAAAACTTAGCAGTTACCCTGTTTTGCCACATTTTGGGCACTGAGCATTGGCCAAGGTCCACCATGTACTGATAGATTCCCTCCTGCAGGGGAGAAGTGTGGGTGACACATCCCCAGAGGCTCAGGCTGCTGCTCGTTGGAGTGACAGCACCAGAGCTGACAGAGTGGGACACCTGCCCTCGTCACCACCTCGTCCTGCCTGCACACCCAGCCCCAAATGTCAGCAAGAGGGGTGCACTTTAGATCCCTGCAAGGTTTTATGATCAAGACTCAAACAGAACGATTCTGTTTTGTAAACCTTAGAAGTCCTTTTAGGTGAAGTACTCTTCCTAGATGTGTCAATGGGACACAAAAGGAAAAATCCCAAATGGTGAGAAGAGTCCAAGAACCCGGTGTGGTCAGTCCTTAACATTCAGATCATCATACCACTGTTTACAACTTCTTCCACTTACAAAATATGGCATTAGAAATAATGCACAGTATCTCATGGGTTTAAAGGATGAATATATATCCATCAACATGTATCAGATATTTGTTTTCTGTCTAAAGAATACTGTTTTTTTTTTACAGTGTCTAGTAACATTTTTATTTTGCCTGTTTGAAGTCTGTGATTCTGAGTTTGTTAAGGGTAGAACTTCTGGGGTGTTTCTTTTCCCCTTTCTTTTTCCCTTTCTTTTTCCTTTTCTTTTTCCCTTTCTTTTCCCTGCACTTCATATACAGATTTCAATGTCTCCTGATTGGAGAGACTCTAGTCCCATACTGGCTGATAAATTAGAGTAGGAGATTTATTTCTGTCACCTTCCAAGGAAAGTTCAATAGCCTTTTCCCCACAGCTCTTCTTTTGAATCATATGAACTTTGTGATATAAAAGATATATTGTATTTATTACATTTTATTTCATGCCTCTAGCTTATTTCAAATTCAGTTGTGCTTTTTTTCTCTCTGTTTTCATAGATGAGAAAATGCTGTAAGTGGATACATTTACAGTACTTCACAATACTGAGGTCAAAAGTCCTGAAACCCCACTCTGCCTTAGGAAGATAAGTTTTTTTCTGGAGCTATATTGAAAGTTTCAGTTTACCACATATGTTTTCCTGTTTTTGTTCAAAATTGGTAAATATACTGATGCCTCTGAGTAATGAAGGTAGGAAAATAGAGTGTAAACAACCATGGAGATAACAAGAAGAGTCTCATTGCCTCCCAGGAGACTTAACTTTCACTTGTTATGAAGAATGCTCTGTTTTTCAGCAGTTTCAGCAAAATAACCTAGATGGGGGTTGGAGGGGAAATGTCATTTGCTTGAATCAGTCTGTAAGGCAGTCCTTTGAACAGCTGAAGTTGAATACAGTGCTATTGCTGCAATGCAGCATGCCTTTGTTGCATATGTTTGCCTACTGTTCAGTTCATGTAATAATTCAACCATCTCCATGTAGCCCTGTTCAGGAGTAACCCATGCAGAAAAGGCTGACATAATTTTACCTATAACTCAACAGGGGATCTGGGCTATTGGATATTTTAGGTTGGATATCAGGAAATGGTTCTTCCCCCAGAGGGTGGCTGGGCACTGGCACAGGCTCTCCAGGGCAGTGGTCACAGCACCAGCCTGGCAGAGCTCAAGAAGCATTGAGATAATGCTGTCAGGCTCATTGTGGGATTCTTGGGGCTGTTCTGTCTTGGGCCGGGAGTTGGACTTCATGATCCTTGTGGATCCCTCCCACCTCAGGATATTCTATGATATTCTATGATTCTGTGCTAGAAGAGAGCAATAAAATGAGAAGTTTCCTCCCCATGTAATCGGAAAATATAATCTGTCTGCCTTTTCATTTCTCTCCCTCTTTTGTAGGAATTAGGTAGCAGCACAGCAAGCTGGTTTTAAAGCCTGTCATTCAGCAGTGTGGTCTTCCCCATGCAAGGTCATGCACTAACAATTCTGGCATTTTCTAAGGAGAAAAAAAGAAATAGAATAATTTTGGATGGGGTTTATTTTTTATTATTATTTTTTGGTGAAGAGCTACACAGTAAAGCAACATTTTTCAATTCTTTTGAGAGCAAGGTGTATTTGGGAACATTCACTGAAGCTGATTTGTGTACCAGCCCCCAGTGGCCTTAGTGTGAATTGTACATGCTGATCAGTGACAGCACATTTTTCAGAGTTGCCTTTTAAAATTAAAAGGGGACAAATGGTAAGGAGGCAAAGTGTTTCACCTCATGCACAGCCCTTCTGACTACTTCAGAGAGTTCAAACAGTTCTGGTAATGTTGGAAACACATTCTCATTACTCTGAAACTCCTCACAGCTTAGGAAACTCTACAATTCTCCTGTCCTAAACCTGACATTTCATTAAATGAAGATAAACTACACTCACATTAGCAGCTTGTATGAGCATTACTTTACCAGCCGGTTTCAATTAAAATAAAGATCAGACACAAGACATTTCAGAAGGTGCTTTCAGCGACATGCTAAAATTCTCAGATGAGAGACAAAAATACAGCACCCAGTGTACTTTTACAGAAAAATAAATGATCATCTCTATGCATGAAAAACAAGGAGAGTCTGGTAAAGGGGGCATATAGTCTACTCCAATGAATTAGACTATAAAATTTGTAATGTAGCCTTTCATCATGCATTTTTATCCATTTTCTTCATCAGTGTAGAACAGGGAGGTGATTTCACTAAGATGCATTTCTTATTTGTCCTATGCCATAGCCACATACTGGTAGGTGCAATTTTTTGTAGTTTAAAAATCATTTATGAATATACTTTTCTGCAATTGTATTTTATGTGTTTCAAATGACAATTAAGAAAAAATAAATAATTTTTAATTTTGAAAATTACTAATTATGAAAATATATTTCTGGGTAAGCATGTATTATTTCCTTCACACATATGCACAGGCTGTAATGTGTCTTTTGAAAGAGAGCATGTATGTGTGCATCCACAAGTGACAGCGCATCCAAAATGTACAAGATCTTTATAGATTTTAACTCATCTGCTTTGTCTTTCAATTTGTCTTTTGAAAGAACAACAGAAGATTTTAATGCTTCACTTTGCTAAGTTCACACAACAGTAAATACACTTAGGTTTGGACGTTATTTTGGAAAATGAAATAGAAATGAAATACATTGTGGAGTATGTGTTTACAACCTGTACTTTATGTTGCATTACAAGCTCTCTGTTTTAGTTTAATGACTATATATGTAATGAAATTCTGACTTTCCTTTCCTCAAATAAGGTATTTTCTGTACTTGAATAGGTTTAAGATTCTGGTGTCTCTCTTCTTGATTAGAAGTTAATATCTTATTTGTGAAATGACTCCTTGAACACTGAATTCCTTTGCTCTGTAAAGTTTATTTTTACGTCCAGAGTTCTTCAGGAGCACTGCAGTCTCAGCTGTACTCAGTGTACACTCAACAAAGGCTGAAGATACTCTAACTTCAGAGCAGATTAAGAAACACTGCAGAGTGGTTTTTATTCCTTAATTTTCATGACATAACCCTTCTTGTAAAATGAAATATATTATTTTCAGATGTGCTTGAAAAGCAGTGGAAGTTGAGAGCTGTGGTCAAGCCCTGTCAGTGACAGAGCTATACCATGGTCCCAAAGAGATTCAAGACTGAGGAGGCCACGATTACAGTGCCCAACATGGGTCTGGATGCTGTTCCAGCTACTGTCCATTGTGCTGATGCTGGGAATTGTAGTCATTTGTGACTGTGGTCATTTGGGAACCTCTTGAAAGAGTTTGAAAGAAAGGTAAGGAAAAAAAACAACCCACTTTGGAGGGAAATGTCTGATCTCAGTCTTCAATATGAGAACTGAGAGCTTGAGAACCAAGAGATACCCAGGACAAAAGTCATCATACCCCGTGGGCGGGAGAGTACTCAAAATCCAAACATACTTGATTTAATGTAAAATCCAGTGTAGACACAACTAAAGCAATATTTATAGTTATAGCAATTTTATTTCTATATGTGAAGAAAAATTATTGTTACATCATTCTGTAGCAGGTATATGTCCTGGTTTGGGGACAGATTTGGGAGAAAACCCCTGTATAGGATCCCTCTAAGGAAGCAAACCCAAGTGGCCCCTCCCTCCAGCCGGTCCAGTAAAAAAACCTCTTTGGAGAAAAGTGGAAAAAACTATTTTACTAAACAAATGAAGTGCATACAAGTATAAAGAATGGATAACGTGAAACAATAAAACCTCTCGTTCTGGAGTGAGATGGCAAATTGAGAAAGTCCTTGCTGTGGGTGTAGCTCGTCTCTCTCTCAGTCTCTCATCAGTCCCAGTCTCTCCGGCGCTGCTGGAAAATGCCGAGCTCCAGGCCCCGGTGGGCCGCAGGTGCAGCCCCCAGTGCTCCCCTGGGTTTTCAGTCCAGAGCAGGTTTAAACAGTTCCAAGAAAAAGGGAAAAAAACAGTCCAGGGAACTTCTCTGCCCTAGCTAGCTGAAACTAACTAAAAGGAAAAAAATCTCTGTCCTGCAGTCTCTCCAAGCCTCCGCCGAACACGCTGTCCACAGCAGAATGTGGAGGACTCAGGCAGTTTTCTCAAAACAAACTCCGCGCTTCTCCTTGCTCTTAGAACCAGTCTTAAAGGCACAGGACTCAATGTACAGCACAAACAGAACAGACGACTGGGGATACAAGCATCATAAAGTTACCCTAGGACAGTATAGAATATATCTTACATAATAGTGATTTATTTTATAATATTTGCAACATTTTATAACAATATAATAACATATTTTATAAAATAATGCATAGAGTATTTTATTATTATAAAATATAATTATGTATTATTATACATGCATGAAGGGGAAAAAAGCCAAAGCAAAAATACTCCAGTTTTGTATATTTGGATTGCCCCAAAACCAGCCGGAGAAGAGTTCAGCTTTTAGATATCCCTTCAGGAAAAGAAGTATGGAAGAGGAAGTGTGTTGAAGAGTATGGTGTTGAATCAGTTCTATTTCTGGTTTCTGAAAGTTTTATCCCAGTTAGTCTCCATACTTAGACATATTTTTCTTAATCCTGAAACATCTTGGGAGACAGAGAGTTTTTTGTCAGCTTTCCTTAGTCTTGAGAATGAAGATTTTCCTTTGTGGGATGTCAAGTCTTGTGAAAATCTGAAAAATTAGGGGGCAAAAACTCTCTTCCCAAGAGTTTATGGCAAAAAAACCAAACCGTGAACAACTATCTATGAACTCTATCAGGAAAAAAGGTGTTCTCCAAACCTTCATCATTATTTTCACCTTCTGTTGCCCACTGTTACCTCCCTGCTCCTCTCAAAGAGCCTCTGGGAATGTATTGTACAAAATATGTTTCAAGCACCATACATCAGGTTATACCATTTGAAAATGATGCACTTAAAGGACAGCTTTCAAAAATAAGAAAAAAGCAGTGTCATGGACTTTCCAAGTGGAGATTCTCTTACCACTGCTCCTTGACCCTGATAATTTTATTCAGGACTCACAGGACTTGAACAGCTCACTGCTGATTTCCTACATGGGGAACGCCCACAAGCTGAGCAAGACTTAATAGATCACAGAATCATAAAATCATGAATGTTGAAAAAGACCACCAAGATTATCAAGTCCAACCTCCAACCAAATACCATAGATTGCAGGGGACACAGCAGAAAGGAGCTAAACTTTTCCCCTGAAGGTAGTTAAACAAAGAGCAGCGCAGAGGAGAACTACCTTCCAGGGAAACAGGGCATTTCTTCCCTCTCTTCTTGCCTCTCAGGAGGGTGATTCCTGCAGTGAGGATCCTGCACTGCAGTGGTGTCCAGGTTGTGGGTCCCCTGGGGTTACCAGTCTTTCTCACATCAACAGAGCTTCTCCACTTTCTCTCCCTAACCTGCAGCTCCCTGGCAGCCACTTCTCTCTTCAGCAGGAGGATCCCACCAGCATGTAGTGTCTTATTCTGGAGAAGCACAGAAACATAGCAGCCAAGTTAATTCTGTTTCAAAAGATATTTGAGAGGGTTGAGAGAAGTTCTGCTTCTCTGCACACTATAGAAAGTATTTACTTACTGCTCACTTTATTTAGGTTTCTATTTCCCTGCTTACAAGGACATAATCTCATTCTGGCCTGAAGTCAGCAGGGAAAGGACTGGCCTTTGAATGCCCAATGTAAACTTCAGCAATTTTTTTTTTTTCCAGGTGAATACAATCTGGTTTCAACGTGCCCTTCTTCATTACACTGACAGATGGTGCTTTGGCACAGCAGATCATCACCTGTGTCACCCTTCCTATTTAGCCTGGCACGAATATATTAAACACCAGCTCTAGAAAAAGCTCAGCTCCTGGGCTAAAGGTGCCTTTGACATTCTACTTTCTCCCAGGAGCTTGGAGAGTTGGCATAATGGTGCCAGACAAATAACTGGCAGATATTCACCATGTCATCAGCTGAGTCATTCTGTGTTTTGACTGCTTCAGACCTCATTAGGTGAGTGAGACTGAGTGAGTATTACTTGAAGAGAAACTTCTAGCAAACACTTTGAACACTCCCAGAGTGGCACAATTTAGCACATTCCTGTTGTTACCAGACCACTCCATAACTGAGCTTTGAAGATCAATGTTTCTGAGCTACCCAGGAGGTATAAAATAAAGTTTATATGAAGCTTGTCTGCAGATAGATACAGGTAAGAAATAATATTGTTAGTTGTAGGTCAAATCTTTTAGAGGCTGTAGAGATTAAACACAGTCAGGATCCCAAGGGAATGTAAGAATCACTTATTTTATAGGTCTTTGAAGGGCTTCATCTACTGCCATCTGCAGTAAAATAAAACACATATTGTGTTTCATAGAATATTTTGGGTTGAAAGGGACCTTAATGCTCATGTAGTCCAAGCCCCCTGCCATGGGCAGGGATGGCACACGCTAAATTGGGTTGCCCAGGACCCAACCCAGCCTGGCATTGAATGCTTCCAGGGAATGTATCACTTACTTCTTCTGTTTGGTTTTTGTTTGTTTGTTTGTGTTTGTTTAAAAAACACAAAAAACAAGCACTAATTGTCAATCCCTTCTTGGGAGACCAGGGTCCATCTTTGCCATGGTATTTCCACATTTCTTTTACTGCATCAGCAAATTGTGCAACCCGGTAAGACTGGGTTTATCAAGCCAAACAGTGCTGAGGGTGTGGTGAGTTTACCCCCAAAGGGAGAGGTTCAGAGTCACTCTGGTGTCCTCCCATGGACTGAAACCCCATTATCAGATGGACCAGATTAGGTAAACTCTCAGGACACAATTTCTGGTTTAGGCTCATTCAAAAGATGCAGATAACTCTTCCCATTGAGAACCCTCCTGCAGCAGGTGGGGATAAACCACTTTTAACAGTTCTCTCATGATCCCAAAGAGGCCCTGCAGATGCCAACAGTGAGCATGACCACAGCAAAGATGCCTTTTTTGGTGGTGCAAAAGCTGGGTTATGCATGGTGGGTGGTGGTGCTGGTTGCTCCTTGTTCCCCCTGAGGAGCCCAGGACAGTGATGTACAGAAACACAGTGAAACGCAAACGCTGTTTTTCTTTTAATGTGTGCAAACTAAATTTTACTAATGCCATTTTTGAATGAGTACTTCCAGGGCTTTCATGGAAAAAGCAGTTGGGCCAAGTTATGATGCCTTTGCTGAGCAAGCATAGCATGACTGCACTGATGAATCCAGATCTCTTACGTTTTCTGTGGAGATTATTTTTTGCTGCACATGTGTTCCACGCCATGCTGTTGCATCCTAAAATAAATATTTAGCAGAAAGTGTAAATTATACCTGCAGAGTATACTGATATTAATGGGATTAATCACTGTGAATCTTCCTGCAGGTATTTCTGGGGAAATCCAAAATTTTCCTCTGAGGCCATATTTCTTTCCAGTTTGTAAGCCTACCCTAGACCTGCCTAGAGGGGAACACTAAAAGCTGCTTCTACTCTCCATCTCCAGATGTATCTGAAGCCAGGAAGTAAAGTAAGAGCAATTAAAGCAAATGTTTCCTTTCAAAACATATTGAGGAGTATGAGGTGCCTGAGGCTGAGAGAAGCTTGGATAAAACTGGTATGTGGCCCTAAAATAAGTCTAAAGAAGAGTCTCTGAGCCCACAATATCGACTGGGGGACAGAGTTGAAAAAAATCACCTAAACTGTCACAATGTACTCATTTCAAGGGACTGATCTACCATCAGTATAATGACAAGCAATAATCTGAGTCAATATTATCAGTTAGCTGTCAAAATTACAAAATTCTCCCAACTTGTCATAGTGCTTCAATCTAAGCATGATACTTCTCTTATTATATGTCGGAAGCCTTGCTTCCTGCTACAGATAAAAAAAAAAATCACTTTGTTGAGCAGCATTTTGTGGAAAAAGCAAATATCTTTCCAATTTTCATGCCCAGAATCTTGTGGATAAAACTGTAACCCATACCATTTGATGTAAAATCCCTACAATATACACTAGAATCATATGTTATTTTGCCTAAGAAGAAGCTGTCTTAAAATTTCCATTTAGAATTTTAATCAGACTTAATTTTTAAATGCTTTTAAGGTACCACACTAAAGAATTTATTATCAAATATACCTGCATAGATCTCAGAAATCAATTTATATAAATGCAAATTTATTGGGGAATTTGATGTTGTCAATATATGTGTGTGTGTGTCTAATTACTAAAAGTTATATTTTTATATATATATATATACACACACAGGTATATAATCAGCATAATGTTACGGAAAACAACTTAGAGTAATATTGGAGGAATGTTGAAATAATTACCTTCCCTTTATTGTTCATAACATTATATCAGGAAAGAATTATTCACTAGAAGGAGTGATTAGATGTTGGAATGGGCTGCCCAGGGAGGTGGTGGAGTCACCACTCCTGGAGGTGTTTAAGGAAAGGCTGGACATGGCACTCCATGGTCTGGTTGACAACACAGGGCTTAATCAAAGGTTGGACTCAGTGATCTCGGAGGTCTTTTCCAACATAATTGAACCAGTGATTTTGTGATTCTATATAGCAATAACCCTGCATGACAATCCTGGTTGTATTAGCAACAAATATGAATTAAACCAAAACTTTTTACTTTCCTGCTACAAATACTTACCTAAATTCTTATTCTCTTCTCGTACACAATGGTGTCTCTTACACTCTGCTTGCCAGTGGTGCATTAAATAATGTGTTTACAAGTTTCCCACACACTGCTTGTATTTTCATCATTCTATTTATCTTGTCCCCTCAGAGTATGTAAAGAATGTGTTGTTTTGGTAAGGAGGTGCTTTTCAGTGCACTAGATGCTCTCACTATATGTGCTGAGCAATATCACAAACCTTTAGTCACTATTTCTTTTATTTTACAACTCCTGCAGGAACTGATTGGCAGTCTTGGACTCCTCTCTCTACCTTAAGATAAACTCTGGCATATGATTTAGTAATAAAAAGTTCAGCTGTGCCAGTATATGTTTATTAAAGGCATTATTCAACTTGGACCTCCAAGTATGTGCTAAACTCCTTTATATTTAAAGGCTGGCAAATGTTAGTTAATAAAATAATGTGGTCAGGTTTGTATATTCCTGTTCATGCAATTTCCTAATGAAATCATAGGCAAGTTTATCATGGAAAAATTATACTGAAATGATGAATAAAACCAGATATGTTTGTTAGTATAGCATGGTGCTTTGTAACTGTACCAGTATTTGGTATTAATGTGACCCTTACAGAGTTTTTAGAACTGCAAGAACCATGACTACAAGTGGCATGTATTTTTAAAAAAAGAAAGACTGTGGCTTCTTTAAAGTTTCCCTTGAGCTATAGCCTTTATCCTTGTTTCCAGCCTCAGCAACCTGGTTTTCATTTATGAACCCATATAAAGAAACAGGTCCTGGTAACAGTGGGATGATTTTACACAGAGGTGCATTGGCAGAGCTATATAATACCCAGCAGATGTTTACTTTAATGCTTTTTATCTGACTAGGCTCACACAATGTCACCAGTTCTTCCCCTCTCCACAGGGTCTGGTTTTATACCCCATGCAGTAAGGCTATAGCACTGGAGACTGCTGTCGCTGCTTCTTTTGTATGTTTCTGAAAAAACATTCTGATACATTATGCATGGATTTTTTCTCTGTGTCAGATAACACTAGGTCATCCCGAAATAGTGTTTCTAGATGCTGCAGAAATGTCCAACAGGATAAAAATATCCACTGTCCTTAATGAATAGGAAGAAATTATCTACATCATTATTTTTACTTTCCAAAGTAAAGACTGAATGCAAATTGTTCTCAACGTAGAAGAATAAGATAAGCTTTAATTGGCATTATGAATTTGTTCATCGGTGCTATTTTACCTAAAAATTGTAGCTGGATGTAGTTGTTGGCTAGAACTGGCAGAACTCGGGTAAGTAGAATGAGCACTGCTCCGCAGCTGAGGAACTGTGGGTATAACTTTCTCTCTGTGAATTTGCAGTGCTCATGGGTCATCTTGCCAATCCAGAAGAGAGAAATGTGTGGTTTAATCTCTTCCTTTTGAAATGAACAGAAGGTTTTGGCACCTGAACTCCAGGAGGGCAGATGAGCTATTTATGAGTGGCTCTGGATTAGGCACATGCCTGCTATTTGGTGGAGACCATGCCATGGGTGTGTAGATATGCATTTCAACCTTCTTCTAGCTCGGTTTTGCTCTCTTCCCCATTGTTTTCTCTGTGTTTTTTTCCCTATGAGATCTAAAGCCAAGAAGAGTCATATGGGTAATGAGGAGGAGAAGCTGGTGGTAGGGTTGTTGGTTGGGCTCTTCAGAGGTGAACATCCATCTAATGGCTCATTTCAGAACTGCTGAAATGCTTTATTCCAGCTTTTTGTAAAAACAGTTTTTAGCATATTCTGTTTACCTTTTAATAGTTAACTACAATGTTATAAAATGCCCCAAAAGTATTTCCTTTAGTTTATAAATCACTGAACTGCTTCAACGAGCAGATCTTTTTCAAAGATTTTAAGCATTCTTCTTAATTCAGAAAAAAAAAAAAAAAAAAAAAAAAAAAGTGTGGTTGGCTTTGAATTATCTTTTAAACTATTTACAAGGCAGTTTCATTTCCTTATTTTCTTAACCTATTTTTTAATAACTCAACTTAGATGACTGGTTTTTAACACGTTTGATTTAAAACTGAAGTTACTCACTTGACCTTGTAGGCAGGAATTACAACTTAATTATTCTTTCAAATTTTTTAATTTATTGTCTGGGGTTACACTGAGGCTTTTTTGCAGATGTTATAGCCTTGAATTAAGATAACTAAAGCTGCCTCCCTTGATCTGCCAGTGCAGGTGAGAATAAGACTGAACTGGTTTTCTAAATGTGTTTTCATCTCACTCATTCATATGTAGTTTAGAATCCATCAGAAAGTTATACTCATTTAAATTCTTTACAATCCAAAAAAGTATTTCCTCCTCTATCAGGGTTATGAAGAGAGGTATAATCCATAAATCAACTTTGGAATTTTTTATTGGAGGATTTTCTGGTCTCTCCCTCTGAGGATTAAAAATCATGTCTCAAGGCAGGCCATTAAGTATCATCTATCTATCTGAGAGACTTGTAGGCACAAGAAAAATGTGGTTAGACTTGGGAAAAAATTACAGAAAAAGAAACTCAAATTCTCTCTTATTTCTGTTCTGCTAGTAGCTACTCACTGCTGTAGTTTCCATTTGAACTTAAATACATTGCATTTCACCATATGAATCATAACATTTAGTGTATCTTTATGATAAATTGGGAAGCAGAGAAGAGCATGGCAATGTGCTTTCACAACTTGAAAATAGTTTTATTTTTGACTGGCTTAAAGTAGAAGATGGGAAGCAAAGCTTCTCTAGGTTAGCAGTATTTTGTTGGCAAGGCAGACCTAATAATAAAATTGAGGTTGTCAAAACCAGCAATTTTAGATATTAAGGAGTACTCGATGTGGACCCTACTAGGATCTAAGCAAACACTTCCCAACTTTTCTAGGGATAAATAGGAAACGATAAATACATAGGAAGAAAAATACATAGAAAGTAAAAAAAAATAGGATTCAGAGGGTTTTTTAAATAAAGTCTCAGTGATCTATAAGAATTATTAAATATTTATGTCTACTCTTCTTTATACAAGTGAGAATAAAAGACAAGAATGTAAGAATGTGACTTCTACAGCACAAGCTTTGGAAGTGGGAATGATGTAAAACAAAAGACTGCCCAGAATTTGTGCAAAGAGACATCTCAGAGTCACAGCTGGGCCAGAAATGAAAAAATGTTAAAATTAGTTTTAATAAACTTTCTAAAGGCAGACAGTGTATAAAACAAGTAATATACATAGTGAACTGTTATTTTACAAATGTCTGTAAGGTGCATCTTCAATTACTAAATCTCCATATTCAAATGAATTCTCACAGCATTGCTAAATATCAGCAGTATTATCAAGCATTGTACATGTGTATCAAAAATTATTTTGAGCTCAGTATTCAATCCCTTCCTGCTACCTAGTATTAGCTGATGGCTTCTGACATTCTAGTCTCCACAGAAAAACAAATACAGGAGTTTCCATATACAACGTTCTCAGTGGTGTCCTAATTGTGTTTTAGTTATACCAATATAAAGGTAGGATTTCATTATGACTTCACTGTGCAGCTTTTAGAGTCTTGGGGAATGAGCTGAAAAATGAGCCTCTGGGTGTGAAGCGAGCTTTAGTGGTGAGTTTGACATGAGAATTTGGAGAAGCTGTCAGAGGGAGGGCAGTGCTGAGCTACTGGTACCACCAACCAGCTCTGTGTTTCTTCCCGAGGATGGCAGAGTGCAGGTTCAGCAGCACTTGGTGAAAGCAAGGGAGATGTTCTGACACTCCCTGTTTTCTGCTGGATGAGCATCACAGCTTTCTCCCAGAAGCAGTGCAGACTGCCCTGCAGCTGCACTGTGTTGTGTGCAGTGGCCATCCAAGGCTCAGGATACCCCAGAGGCTGTGCCAGTGTGACCTTTGCTGTAACCTGTGGTCCCACATGTGTTATGGATGGCACCATGCGGTACAGGCTCGGCTCTGACACCTGCAACACCTCCCAGGCTTCAGTTCTTTGAGCATTCTCAGAATGTTCCAGGAAGAGAGAAGCTGTCAAGGGGTCATGTGGATGTGGGGGCCAGATATGCTTTGGGCACAGTCTGTTTGGCTCCTTCCAGCCTTGTGCTGGCTTTCAGAAGCTCTAAACTTGTGCTGGATTACCAAGCACCTTACAGGGGACATTCAAGCGATGAGCTGTCAGCTGGCTGGGGACCACTGCTGCAGAAAAAGACATTACAAACATGTTTTCATGCTTTATATTAATTGAAAATTTGACATCTAATTTACTTTCAAGGAGACTGTTTTCTTAACAAATGAAATGTGGATTTCCCTTTAGCAGGGAGAGGGAAAAAGAATTTGTGTACTGGATACTTACCCCTCAGTCTAGTGCTGGGTTATCCCTCCTGGCTTCTTTCAGAAACATAATCAGCAAGATCACGCTTTGCGTGCAGAAGAAAGACAGGTCTCCCTGGAAGGCATAATGAGAAGTGCTTAAGTAGCCATGTGGTATATAGAACTGGCCTTTTTAAAAAAAATATTTTTTTTCCTTTTTTCTTTCTTTTTTTTTTTTCTTTCTTCCTTTTTTCTTTTTTCTTTCTTTTTTTTTTCTTTCACAAATGTACAGTAGGGTATGGAAAACAAACAACAAAATTAAACTGCATTGCTTCTGTGAACAGCTGCCTGTTAGTGCGTCTGTTTGATGTCTCAGATCATTAAAATGCAAGATTAATTTAATCTAGATTAGAATCAGAAGTAGGCATGACACCTCTTAATGTTAACAAAAAGTTTCATTTCCATTCTTGTTATATGATTCACAACCAGCAGGAGTTATCTACTAATACATACTTTGTCCTGACATATGTCAGCTTGGGTGGTTTTAATTATGTTTATTTTGATATTATTATATTCGGAATAGATTAGGTTGCAAACTTATTACATTGATTAATAAATTGTATTAATATATTCATTTAATACTGATTCAATTTTGCTCAGATGATCTTTCTTAATAATAGAAGAAAATTATTTTAGTTAAATATTGTAGTGTTGGCGTCAGTCCGTGATGATCACTGATGCATTCAAAGTGTTGATAGGCCAGCTTGGAGGTTGATGTTACAGTGTGGAAGGACAAGAGATTTCCAGACCAGGGTCATCAGAACTCTGTGATATTTCTGAAACTACAGCTTCTTATTTTAACTAATATTATCTTACTCATTTCGACAGAGGGATGTGTAGACTCCCTCTGCCTTATCTATCTATTATCTGTCTCTTGGAGAAGAAGACAGTCTCTTTGTTCTATGAGTGTCCAATGGTTTAGTGCAGTGAGGTCCTGATTTATGGAAAGGTGTTAGGTGCTTACAAACACAGATGACCAAAAACACTGTTAGCACCTGCTCACCCTTGGATGCAGAGAGTAGATTTGTGCATCTAGCAGCTTTCTTTTGTCTTCTTGGGCAGAAAAATAATCTGAGTGTTCACAGGGTACCAGCTGTGGATGGCCTCTCATTCCGCACAAAGCCTTCAGTTTCCCTCTTGCCCTCGCACAGAGCAGCAGCAGCAGCAGGGGAGCAGGGTTTTCAGTTTACAAATTATGTATTATGGACAGGGAGGTGTTGCATGAGGGACCATGCATGAGAAGCACTTCATCCTATAAGTCTCTAGGAGTATCTAATCAATCCTTTCTGCTTCCTCCTGGCATAACAATCTGCCTTTTCTCCATGTTTCAGAATAGCAGTTTCCAGTCTCACCTTCAGTCTTGCATTTGTGCTTAGCTCTGGATGTCCCTCCAAAGGAGCCATTTGCTCTTGTAGACTGGCCCAGAAGCAGTGCTTCCCGTCAGTCACATTTACCAGTCTGTCAGAGTTTTGCTGTTAGAGAAATCCTTTCCTCAGCCTGGTGTCCATTTTACATGAATTGAAATGAAGGCAGAGAAGTAGCTAGGATGCTAAGTCTTCTTTTACACTGTGCTTTAGGAGTATCATGTAATGTAAGACAATTATCAGCTTTTCCTTTATTAGGTGTGACTGATCAGATGCATTAATACTCAATGCAAATAGGATTGTTGTATAGTTTATCCAGATGTGCAGTGGTTCTCCAGAGCAATTAGAAACTGCTTTGGAACCTGGATTCTTCCAAGTTCAGCGGTATTTCTGCAGTTCACCATAATGATTGAAATTGACAGAGGCACTCACTCTAATTGCTACCTAATCAAATTTGAAAATACTTTTTCAAGGATGTAAGATCAGCTCTGAAACTTGCTTTCTTCCCTTTGAAAGGTGTTTGTTGAGGTGGGTGGTGACGTGGGTGAAATGATAGTTCTGCAGTGGGAAAATGTATGCAAGGCCACTGTCAAAAATTGTTGGCCTTCTGTTTGCTCAGCAAATTTCATTTGTGTTCCCAAGCTGCTTTATTGGAAACTGAAGTAATGAATTTATTGGTGTGAAAGTCTTATTATTAGGGTAGTAAGAAGATTTAACATCTCAGATATGTATCTCCATATCTAGCTAGCTAGCTATCTAATGCATGTGTGTGTGTGTGTGTTTTGTCTTCTGCTCTGTAGATTTTATAAAAATATATCCCTTGATTTTACATCTTGGGAGTTTTCTGTTAGGTGTATCTTTAACTCACTTTGAATGAAGAAAAATAAATCTCTGGATAAACTGTACTTCTGAAGCTGAAATCATAGGGCTACTTGAAAAATGTTCTTTTTCATAGAAGAAAAGCTGAAGAGATTTATTCAAGCTTGAAGCCAGTTAAGAAAAGACAGAAAATATCAGAATTGCATTCCTGTTTTGATTGCTTCCTCTCACCAGCAGGTCTGCTCTTCCTTAGCATTGCACTAATGACTTGCAGCTAATTCCATCACAGTCGTCACATAGCTCCTTGGCTGTTCTGTGCTTCAGTCTCTCTCTTTAACATCTGTGTTATGGGTCTGAAAGACTTGTCACAGCACTGAGGGCAAGATACACAGCACTGCTGGCATGGCAGTCTGGACAGGCTTCCGAAGCCTATTGATGCTTTACAAGAAAGTAGGAGCAGAGTGACAATGTCCAGCCACTGCAGCCAGCACAGCTGAGCAGTTACATTTGACACAACCCTGTGCCTCTAACGAGACCATGATGACTGATCAAAGAGTTTAACTCTGTCTGAGCCAGCTGAACCTGGTGCACTGCGGGACCCAGGAGATCTCTGCTCCCTGCGGCAAAGCTGAGGTTGCTTGTTTCATCCCAGATCCCAGCACCAGCCACTCCTGACTCTGACACCCATCCTCAGGGAAGGAAAATCCCCTTTCATAGCTCTTCTGTCTCCCACTTGCTTGCTGCTCTGACCTGAAGCTCTCCAGCTGCTCACACACACATCCACATGCTGTGGGTGGTTGCAGCAGCCCTCGCCTGTGCCCCCACACCAAGGTGCTCGTGTCCTGCCCCATGTCAAGGTCCCTGGCAGTCTGCACCTGCCCCTGCCCTGCAATGGGAGCATGCTCATCCATGCCCCCATCAGTTAGTTAGAAGTAGGATTTAATAAGAAAATAGAACAGACTGTAACCATCAAACATAATGTTCTGCCAAATAAACTGCTCAGCTGCCTGCTTACATGGGAATGCGCCCTTTGATCTTCCTTCTTCATATTTTTTCTATACTTGCTGCTTCCTGATCTGATCTCTCCCTTTATCATTCTACCTTCTCTCCCCTAAGCATCCAATAGATATTTCATGTTCTTAAATGTCTCATCTGCTCCAGCCCACAGTTTTCTTTACCCTTCATCTCACCAATGAAGAGGAACTGCTATAGTGTGTCAGGCAGGGAGTTTCTTTGGTGGGTTTCACACCAGGGACAATGGTGTAATCAAATATTTGGTATTTTCTGTTCTTCACTGGTCTGATTGCTTGGGTTCCCCTACCTGGCAAAGTGGGACTGCAGCCTGTTGATGCTTGGGAAGAAAAGTATGTAGGTTCCCAAACCATAACCATTTGCAAGGTGATGCATTTTCAGCATTATTTGTATTACCATTTTCAAATACGATTTTGGGTGGCATGAAGAGAAAAGATAGATGGGAAGCTAGGAAGGCAGTGCTAGGCAAAAGTGCAGTGCATATGCAATAGCCTGGGAAGTATACATGTTTTCTTGGCTGTCTGGTTTTGAACAGATTGGTGGTATGCTGTTGACTTGTATTTTTTTACTGTGCTGTAAATCTGCTAAACTCCTATGTTTTTCAGATGTTTAAGCACCTCCGAATTTGCACAACTTGGAATGGAATTTACAACGCAAGGGAGTGGGGAGATGGTGCATACACAAAAGACAGAATTTTATTTATGGACACCCATAATAATGTACTGTAGCTTACTGAAGTATGCAGGATGAACAACCGTTATAATAATAACATCATAAATTCCTAAATTGCTGTTAGGGAGTAAGGTTTGGGGAGGCTGGTAGCTAAAGTACAAGAATTTTCATGTAATTGTTCTATAGGCATGTAAGTCAAAGTCTTTTCTTCTTTTTTTTAATTCTTGTATTTTTTCCTTGGTGAGCAATGCCAGTTCCTTCAAGCCAGCTTTTCTTGCCTGTAAAATTCCTGTTGCCTGTGCAAAAAACTTTGAAAAATACTTTGTGTCTATGCGTGTGGGTAAACACACAGGAATACTTTTATCTGCTATTATTTGGAAAACCTAAGAAACCTTTTTTATTTTGAGAAAATTGAAGATGAGACTTGAAATACATGCAGCTTGTACTGTCACAGCACAAGGCTTCCCTGTTTATAAAATGAGACTGTCAAAACTCGGGAAAATTTTGTGCTTCTCCCTTTTTGCTGTGAATCGAGAAAATTGAATGAAAGAAATGATGGTTTTTTACAAGTATCTGGTGAATAGGAACTACTGGCAATAACAACCTCAGCAGTTTGTAAGCCTCTCACTCATGTACCTACCCTCCATACACACTTTGAACATACACCTCGTGGCTTCTTCATTTCCCCTTTTCCTCCTCTTTCCCTAGATCACTTTCTTTTGTCCCTTTTGTGTACAGTGGGAGCTATTTTCTTTTCCTGGCTGTCTTTCCAGCAGGAGACGCCTCAGAGGGCGACATGTTCTGCTCGTGATGGTGTTTGTTGAGGTGGGTGGTGACGTGGGTGAAATGATATTTCTGCAGTGGGAAAATGTATGCAAGGCCACGATCAGTCCACATATCCCTCTACGACTCAGCACCAGAAATGGATTTATGAATCACATAGTAGTCAATAGCCTCTTAAGCATTAAAGAAGGCACAATCTCCTGGCAGTTTTCAAGGGACTGTACTGAAGGGCATTTTCTTGCACACTGAAGGGCCAACTGAGAAAGAGTTTTTTAAATTATATAGTGTGCCAGGCCTTTAAACTCTGCGCGGCTGACCTGTATGTCCACACATTGGTATTGAGTGTATCCTTGTCAGTTGTTTGGTGCTAAGACTAGCTTTCTAGATCATAATTTCTTCAAATTTAAAAACTTTTTTAATAGCACAATGATGACTTTTTCCTCTCCATACTCAGTCCATCTTAAAACGGTGTTTGACTTCTGAGATATCCAGAACTGACAGAGAGTTTAAATGCAAGAAAAATGCAGTAAAACCTACTGCAAATGGTTTTTATGGGCACATATAATTCAAGGAGCTTCTTGCTGCTATAATAGCTTTTTTCAATCAAACCTACAGCTTTTCTATATGTGGTAAACCAGTGTGTAATGAAGATAACCTTGACAAAGTATTGGAATAATAAGGCAAGTTCTATCGAGTTTGCATTCCTAAATTATTCAGAGACTGTAAAAACGTACTCTGAAATATTTTGTGCTTCAATAAAAGTGCCCCAGTGCTATTCCTTTCTTTTAGTGGATGCAATGGTTTCAAAATCACATTCTCGGGCAATTCTCTAATTTATACAGGACAAAGGCCTTTTGTCATTGTTTGTCACTGCACAGTCTCCTAATGGCACTTAGGAGGTCAGACTTGGCAGCTGTCCCTGGCACAGGAGTGCAGGTGAGCCTGCAGATCCCAGCTGGGGTGCCAGGCTGGCGTGGCTGCGCACACAGCCGGTGCTTGGAGCGCCAGGCGCCAGCGCAGGGACACCTCCTCTGACACTGGGCTCTGCCCCCAGGAGTTCCTGCCGGCCCCTGGGGCCAGCCTAGACTACTGCTACCTCCAACAAGTGGCTGTGGCAAACCGGAAATGACTTTGGAAACTGTGCACAGCTACAGTCCCTGTGGGATCGGGACCGAGAGGCCCCATCGCCCTGCAGTGGCCGTAGAGCCAAGCTCTGGTGCTCAGCCGGGCGCTGGCAGAGCCCAGTGGTCCCTCCATGAGTGGGCAGGACGCACAACTGTAGCACATTTCTAAATTCTGTTAGGGAGTAAGGCCTGGTTTAACAAAGCTTTACATGTATAGGCCTTGAGCAGTGCTCCTGTTCTCGCTTTCCTCCTTGCTCCTGCGGCTGATCCATGCCCCCCATGCAGGGAGACCCAAGCTGATGGACATGGAGATCCTGGAGTGCAAACAAGCACCTTCGTTAGTTGAAGCTCCAATTGCTGCTTGGGTTAATGTCAACCCCCAGCAGAGATGTCAGGTAACAGAACAGAGGCCTAGACACCATTTCTGAAGAGTCTGAAAAGTACCTGTGCCTCAGTGATCACTGTGACAAATTGGTGTGTTTTGTTATTGTCTTCAGGAGAGCTACAATTTGACACACAGAAGAGAAAAAAAAAAAAAAATAGAGTACTAAATATCTAGAGGCTTATAAGAAACTATATGGCAAAGCAATGAGAACTATGAAAGTTCCCATATCTACACTGAAGACAGGTTCATTAGACAGTAGGTCAGCTAGACAGATGAGTTAAGGGGAAGAAAGAAAGAATGTTACTGGAATGGCAAATTATTTTAAAGTACATAATGATTTCATATATCAATACACAGGATAAAATGTCCCTTTGCCAGAGATAAATATATAAAGACCTGATTAAAGCTGCCATTTAGTCTCTGTTATTCTACTTCTTAGTTGTGTGTAGGCAAAGGTAATATCTAGTTAAATGAATTACAGCTTCTGAAAATTAGTTTTACTTTATTGGTGTCTAAAAATGCTATTATTATGCTATTATTATCTCTGATACAGTAAACCCTGATCCCAGCCCTATATAATACAAAGAAATACAGGAAGATAGTTCAAGTTCCCAAAAGCTTGTGCTCTAAGGATAGTACGAGCTGTAATATGCATGCAGGGTGAATACTGTATGCAATTGCCAGGGTGAATACTGTATTTTTAAGCTCAGATAGGATGAAGGAAAAAACAGTGATGTAGCATAAAAACAAACAGACAAAACAAAACAAAGAAGGAAAAAGGTGGTTCAGGAGAATAGAATATTAAGAGATTAATGGAGAAAATGTGTTAGGGTTGACAGAAGGAATAGCTGGAGGTAGCAGGTAAGCAGAAAGACAAACAGCATTCAGAGTAAATACTATAGAAAACAGCTTTGTCTCCTTATCAATGTTGAAGGTCAAGGTCTAAAATGTTTCTTCAGCTGTTCTTGCCAATATAAGTCTCTGGCTGCTTCTATTCTAAATAAATCCCAGATGCTATTTAAGTGATGGCTAGCATATACATTTCAGAATTTGGGGAATGCTGAGCTTTCTTCAGACATCATCTTCCAAAATCATTTACTATGGAACTGATCTTTTAGTGACTCACCTGGTGGGATTATAGTCTTATTTCTCAGTAGTAATTTTGGCAGAATGATTAAACAACAACTACATTAAATTAGTGCGTACATTTCCTTATTACATTTCCTATATACATTTTAATTCATTATTCTTATTTTGTTGTGGTACTTTCCAGAAAGATGAAATGCTTATAAAAATTCCAAAGGATCAGTTTTTGAAGGCAGTGGGCAGTAAAAAGTGTCTGTCCAATGAGCCTTCAGCTGGGGATCTGACAGACATATAGCAGCAAATTGTGTCTGTTAAAGTAAATCTAATCAAGCAAATGCCTCCACTGCAGTCACTTCTCCTCTGCCTTCTGTGTCTGCATTAGATTGTTTAAATTAAAATCATATATGCATAAATTAGTTGCCATCTCCATAATGCCTTTAGGACAGGCAGTCACCACCGACTAAGACAGTCGAGCCAGATGGTTGAGGATCCCTCAGCTGACAGGCAGGAAGAACAAATCGTGGCTGGACATTCAGACAGTGTGGCTTGGCCAGCTTCGTGGGCTGCAGCAATTCAGGGTTGAGCCTTGCAATGGAGTCCCTGCACAGAACCACTGGTTTGTCCTGATGTGTGGTCCTGTGCCCCATGATGTCCTTCAAGACCTTTCTCTCCTCTGCCCTGCCTACAGAAAATTCAGAAAGAAAGAATCTCATCTGCTTTGCATTCTGTTTCCTCATACTGTGGAAATGAAGACTGTCTCTTTTGCTCCTGTTTGACTCTGTGGAAAACCACCATGCAGGTACCTGCGTGTTCAGCTCTTTCCCCACAGCCACAGGTATCATTCAGCCAGCACATTCATCTCCCTTAGATGTGATCAGCAAACCTCAGCTGGGAGCCAGACGGCC